>NC_033634.1:7831184-7832865 GCF_001540865.1 Ananas comosus | reverse complement strand
AGAATGAGAAAGGTATATTGGCCACAGAGCCCCCTTACCATACTCTACTGTACTAAGGGCGAAGGCTGAAGCCAAGCCCTAACTTGTTGTTCGGTTTTGGTTCTGTGACTGATTTATCATTCCACCCATAATAGAACAATATAATTAGGTTTTACTCTTTGTTCGATAGAATGAGAAAAAGTACTCATTGCAAAGTTATACTGTCAGGGCGCAACTGAGTAGTCTAATGTTGTTCCGGTTTTGGTTCTTGTGAGCGTTGATATCGATTCGTTCCAAATTTACACTCTCGGGGCATAATAGAATAAAATAATTAGCTTTTACACTTTGTTCGATTGAATTAGAAAAAGTACTCCTTGCAAAATTATACTGTTAGGGCGGAACTGAGTAGTCTAATATTGTTCCGATTTTGGTTCTTGTGAAGGTTGACATCGATTCGTTTTCCAAACTTACACTCTCGGGACATAATAGAACAACATAATTTGGTTTTACTCTTTGTTCGATAGAATGAAAAAAAGTATTCATTAAAAAGTTATACTGTTAGGGCGCAACTGAGTAGCCTAATGTTGTTCCGGTTTTGGTTCTTATGAACGTTGACATCAATTCGCTCGAAATTACAACTCTCGAGGCATAATAGAACAATATAATTTGATTTTAACTCTTTGTTCAATAGAATGAGAAAAAGTACTCGTTGCAAAGTTATAATGTTAGGGCGCAACTGAGTAGTCTAATGTTGTTCCTGTTTTGGTTCTTGTGAACGTTGACATCGATTGGTTCCAAATTTACGCTCTCGGGGCATAATAGAACAATATAATTAGGTTTTACTCTTTGTTCGATAGAATGAGAAAAAGTACTCATTGCAAAGTTATACTGTTAGGACGCAACTGAGCAGCCAAATGTTGTTCCGGTTTTGGTTCTTGTGAACGTTTACATCAATTCGGTCGAAATTACGACTCTCGGGGCATAATTGAAAATACAATTAGCTTTTACTCTTTGTTCGATAGAATGAGAAAAAGTACTCGTTGCAACGTTATACTGTTAGGGCGCAACTGTGTAGTCTAATGTTGTTCCGATTTTGGTTCTTGTGAATGTTGACAGCGATTCGTTCCAAATTTACTCTCTCAGGGCATAATAATACAATATAATTCGGTTTTACTCTTTGTTCGATAGAATGAGAAAAAGTACTCCATGCAATGTTATACTTTTACGGCGCAACTGAGTAATCTAATGTTTTTCCGGTTTTGGTTCTTTTGAAGGTTGTCATCGATTCGTTGCAAAGTTATACTCTTGGGACATAATAGAACAATATAATTAGGTTTTACTCTTTGTTCGATAGAACGAGAAAAAGTACTCATTACAAAGCTATACTGTTATGGCGCAACTGAGTAGCCTAATATAGTTCCGGTTTTGGTTCTTGTGAACGTTGACATCGATTCGTTCGAATTTAAACTCTCGGGGCATAATTGAACAATATAATTAGCTTTTACACTTTGTTCGATAGAATGAGAAAAAGTACTCATTGCAACGTTATACTGTTAGGGCGCAACTGAGTAGTCTAATATAGTTCCGGTTTTGGTTCTTGTGAACGTTGACATCGATTCGTTCCAAATTTACTCTCTCGGGGCATAGTAGAACAATATAATTAGGTTTTACTCTTTGTTCGATAGAATGAGAAAAAGTACTC
>NC_033634.1:7811134-7829452 GCF_001540865.1 Ananas comosus | reverse complement strand
GGGACATAATAGAACAATATAATTAGGTTTTACTCTTTGTTCGATAGAATGAGAAAAAGTACTCGTTGCAAAGTAATACTGTCAGGGCGCAACTGAGTAGTCTAATGTTGTTCCGGTTTTGGTGCTTGTGAGCGTTGACATCGATTCGTTCCAAATTTACACTCTCGGGGCATAATAGAATAAAATAATTAGCTTTTACACTTTGTTCGATTGAATGAGAAAAAGTACTCCTTGCAAAGTTATACTGTTAGGGCGGGACTGAGTAGTCTAATACTGTTCCGGTTTTGGTTCTTGTGAAGGTTGACATCGAGTCGTTTTTCAAACATACACTCTCGGGACATAATAGAACAACATAATTTGGTTTTACTCTTTGTTCGATAGAATGAGAAAAAGTACTCATTACAAAGTTATACTGTTAGGGCGCAACTAAGTAGCCTAATGTTGTTCCGGTTTTGGTTCTTGTGAACGTTTACATCGATTGGCTCGAAATTACAACTCTCGGAGCATAATAGAACAATATAATTTGATTTGGAGTCTTTGCTCGATAGAATAAGAAAAAGTACTCGTTCCAAAGTTATACTGTTAGGGCGCAACTGAGTAGTCTAATGTTGTTCTTGCTTTGGTTCTTGTGAACGTTGACATCGATTCGTTCCAAATTTACGCTCTCGGGGCATAATAGAACAATATAATTAGGTTTTACTCTTTGTTCGAAAGAATGAGAAAAAGTACTCATTGCTAAGTTATACTGCTAGGGCGCAACTGAGCAGCCTAATGTTGCCCCCGTTTTGGTTCTTGTGAACGTTGACATCAATTCGTTCGAAATTACGACTCTCGGGGCATAATTGAACAATACAATTAGCTTTAATCTTTGTTCGATAGAATGAGAAAAAGTACTCGTTGCAACGTTATACTGTTAGGACGCAACTGAGTAGTCTAATGTTGTTCCGGTTTTGGTTCATGTGAACGTTAACATCGATTCGTTCCAAATTTATGCTCTCGGGGCATAATAGAACAATATAATTAGGTTTTACTCTTTGTTCGATAGAATGAGAAAAAGTACTTATTGCAAAGTTATACTGTTAGGGCGCAACTGAGCAGCCTAATATTGTTCGGGTTTTGGTTCTTGTGAACGTTGACATCGATTCGTTCGACATTACAACTCTCGTGGCATAATAGAACAATATAATTTGCTTTTATTCTTTGTTCGATAGAATGAGTACTCGGGGCAAAGTTATACAATTAGGGCGCAACTGAGTAGTCTGATGTTGTTCCTGCTTTGGTTCTTGTGAACGTTGACATCGATTCGTTCCAAATTTACACTCTCGGGACATAATAGAATAACATAATTAGGTTTTACTCTTTGTTCGATAGAATGAGAAAAAGTACTCTTTACAAAGTTATACTTTTAGGGCGCAATTGAGTAATCTAATGTTGTTCCGGTTTTGGTTCTTGTGAGCGTTGACATCGATTCGTTCCAAATTTACACTCTCGGGGCATAATAGAATAAATAATTAGTTTTTACACTTTGTTCGATTGAATGAGAAAAAGTACTCCTTGCAAAGTTATACTGTTAGAGCGCAACTGAGTAGTCTAATATTGTTCCGATATTGGTTCTTGTGAAGGTTGACATCGATTCGTTCCAAATTTACACTCTTGGGACATAATAGAACAATATAATTAGACTTTACTCTTTGTTCGATTGAATGAGAAAAATCACTCGTTGCAAATTTATACTGTCAGCGCGCAACTGAGTAGTCTAATATTTTTCCTGTTTTGGTTCTTGTGAGCGTTGACATCGATTCGTTCCAAATTTACACTCTCGGGCCATAATAGAATAAAATAATTAGCTTTTACACTTTATTCGATTGAATGTGAAACAGTACACCTTGCAAAGTTATACTGTAAGGGCACAACTGAGTAGTCTAATATTGTTCCGGTTTTGGTCTTGTGAAGGTTGACACTGATTCGTTTTCCAAATTTACACTCTCTGGACATAATAGAATAACATAATTTCGTTTTACTCTTTGTTCGATAGAATGAGAAAAGGTACTCATTACAAAGTTATGCTGTTAGGGTGCAACTGAGCAGCCTAATGTTGTTCCGGCTTTGGTTCTTGTGAACGTTGACATTGTTTCGTTCGAAATTACAACTCTCGGGGCATAATTGAATAATATAATTAGCTTTTACTCCTTGTTCGATAGAATGAGAAAAAGTACTCGTTGCAAAGTTATACTGTTAGGGCGCAACTAAGTAGCCTAATGTTGTTCCGATTTTGGTTATTGTGAACGTTGACATCGATTCGTTCGAAATTAAAACTCTCAGGGCATAATTGAACAATATAATTAGCTTTTACACTTTGTTCGATTGAATGAGAAAAAGTACTCCCTACAAAGTTATACTGTTAGGGCGCAACTGAGTAGTCTAATATTGTTTCGGTCTTGGTTCTTGTGAAGGTTGACATCGATTCGTTCCAAATTTACACTCTCGGGGCATAATAGAATAAAATAATTAGCTTTTACACTTTGTTCGATTGAATGAGAAAAAGTACTCATTAGAAAGTTATACTGCTAGGGCGCAACTGAGTAGTCTAATGTTGTTCCGGTTTTGGTTCTTGTGAAGGTTGACAACGATTCCTTCCAAATTTACTCTCTCGGGAAATAATAGAACTATATAATTAGGTTTTACTCTTTATTCGATAGAATAAGAAAAAGTACTCATTGCAAAGTTATACTGTTAGGGCGCAACTGAGTAGTCTAATGTTGTTCCGGTTTTCGTTCATGTGACCGTTGACATCGATTCGCTCGAAATTACAAATCTCGGGGCATAATAGAACAATATAATTAGATTTTAACTCTTTGTTCGATAAAAAGAGATAAAGTACTCGTTGCAAAGTTATATTGTTATGGCGCAACTGAGTAGTCTAATATTGTTCCAGTTTTGGTTTTTTGTGAACGTTGACATCGATTCGTTCCAAATTTATGCTCTCGGGGCATAATAGAACAATATAATTAGGTTTTACTCTTTGTTCGATAGAATGAGAAAAAGTACTCATTGCAAAGTTATACTGTTAGGGCGCAACTGAGCAGGATAATGTTGTTCCGGTTTTGGTTCATGTGAACGTTTACATCGATTCGTTCCAAATTTACACTCTCGCGACATAATAGAACAATATAATTATGTTTTAATCTTTGTTCGATAGAATGAGAAAAAGTACTCGTTGCAAAGTTATACTGCTAGGGCGGAACAAAGTAGTCTAATGTTGTTGCGGTATTGATTCTTGTGAGTGTTGACATCGATTCGTTCCAAATTTACACTCTCGGGCCATAATAGAATAAAATAATTAGCTTTTACATTTTATTCGATTGAATGAGAAAAAGTACTCATTGCAAAGTTATACTGTTACGGCGCAACTGAGTAGTCTAATATTTTTCCGATTTTGGTTCTTGTGAGGGTTGACATCGATTCGTTTCAAATTTACACTATCGGGACATAATAGAACAATATAATTAGGTTTTACTCTTTGTTCGATCGAATGAGAAAAAGTACTTATTACAAAGTTATACAGTTAGGGCGCAACTGAGTAGCCTAATGTTGTTCCGGTTTTGGTTCTTGTGAACGTTGACATCGATTCGTTCCAAATTTACTCTCTCGGGGCATAGTACAACAATATAATTAGGTTATACTCTTTGTTCGATAGAATGAGAAAAAATACTCCTTGCAAAGTTATACTGTTAGGGCGCAACTGAATAGTCTAATGTTGTTCCGGTGTGGTTATTGTGAACGTTGACATCGATTCGTTAGAAATTACAACTCTCGGGGCATAATAGAACAATATAATTAGCTTTTACTCTTTGTTCGATAAAATGAGAAAAAGTACTCGGTGCAAAGTTATACTATTAAGGCGCAACTGAGTAATCTAATATTGTTCCGGTTTTGGTTTTTGTGAACGTTGACATCGATTCGTTCCAAATTTACTCTCTCGGGGCATAATAATACAATATAATTAGGTTTTACTCTTTGTTCAATAGAATGAGAAAAAGTACTTATTGCAAAGTTATACTGTTATGGCGCAACTGAGTAGTCTAATATTGTTCCGATTTTGGTTCTTGTGAAGGTTGACATCGATTCGTTCCAAATTTACACTCTCGGGACATAATAGAACAATATAATTAGGTTTTACTCTCTGTTCGATAGAATGAGAAAAAGTACTCATTACAAAGTTATATTGTTAGGGCGCAACTGTGTGGACTAATGTTTTTCCGGTTTTGGTTTTTATGAACGTTGACATTGATTCGTTCGAAATTACAACTCTCGGGGCATAATTGAACAATATAATTAGGTTTTACTCTTTGTTCGATAGAATGAGAAAAAGTTTTCGTTGCAACGTTATACTGTTAGGGCGCAACTGAGTAGTCTAATGTTGTTCCTGTGAGATATTGAACTCGATGGAATTTGGCTAACTTTGGCCAAATAGACCAAAGTGAGCAATCGAATGGTTTGGACAAGTTCCAATCGGCATTCCAACAAGTTTGGCAGAGCAAAAATAAGTTCCAAAGGTGTTGGAATAGTTTTGACATCGTTCGGCGCGAAGTAGTGGCAAAAAGAGGTGCAAACCAGCAACTGAGTAGTCTTATATTGTTCCGGTTTTGGTTCTTGTGAGCGTTGACATCGATTCGTTCCAAATTTACACTCTCGGGGCATAATAGAATAAAATAATTAGCTTTTATAGTTTGTTCGATTGAATGAGAAAAAGTACACCTTGCAAAGTTATACTGTTACGGCGCAACTGTGTAGTTTAATATTGTTCCGGTTTTGGTACTTGTGATGGTTGACATCGATTCGTTCCAAATTTACACTCTCGGGACATAATAGAACAATATAATTAGGTTTTACTCTTTCTTCGATAGAATTAGAAAAAGTACTCATTACAAAGTTATACTGTTATGGCGCAACTGAGTAGTCTAATGTTGTTCCGGTTTTGGTTCTTGTGAACGTTGACCTCGATTCGCTCGAAATTACAACTCTCGGGGCGGAATAGAACAATATAATTAGATTTTAACTCTTTGTTCGATAGAATGAGAAAAAGTATTCGTTGCAAAGTTATACTGTTCCGGCGCAACTGAATTGTCTAATGTTGTTCCGGTTTTGGTTCTTGTGAGCATTGACATCGATTCGTTCCAAATTTACGCTCTCAGGGCATAATAGAACAATATAATTAGGTTTTACTCTTTGTTCGATAGGATGAGAAAAAGTACTTATTGCAAAGTTATACTGTTTGGGCGAAACTGAGCAGCCTAATGTTGTTCCGGTTTTGGTTCTTGTAAACGTTGACATCAATTCGTTCGTAATTACAACTCTCGTGGAATAATTGAACAACATAATTAGCTTTTACTCTTTGTTCGATAGAATGAGAAAAAGTACTCGTTACAAAGTTATACTGTTAGGGCACAACTGAATAGTCTAATGTTGTTCCGATTTTGGTTCTTGTTAGCGTTGACATCGATTCGTTCCAAATTTACACTCTCGGGACATAATAGAATAAAATAATTGCTTTTACACTTTGTTCGATTGAATGAGAAAAAGTACACCTCGCAAAGTTATACTGTTACGACGCAACTGAGTAGTATAATGTTGTTCCGGTTTTGGTTCTTGCGAAGGTTGACATCGACTCGTTCCAAATTTACACTCTCGGGACAAAATAGAACAATATAATTAGGTTTTACTCTTGGTTCGATAGAATGAAAAAAATGACTCATTACAAAGTTATACTATTAGGGTGCAACTGAGTAGCCTAATGTTATTCCGGTTTTGGTTCTTGTAAATGTTGGCAACGATTCGTTCGAAATTACAACTCTCGGGGCATAATTGAATAATATAATTAGCTTTTACACTTTGTTCGATAGAATGAGAAAAAGTACTCGTAGCAACGTTATACTGTTAGGGCGCAACTGAGTATTCTAATGTTGTTCCGGTTTTGGTTCTTGTGAACGTTGACATCGATTTGTTCCAAATTTACTCTCTCGAGGTATAGTAGAACAATATAATTACGTTTTACTCTTTTTTCGATAGAATGAGAAAAAGTACTGCTTGCAAAATTATACTGTTAGGGCGCAACTGAGTAGTCTAATGTTGTTCCGGTTTTGGTTCTCGTGAACGTTGACATCGATTTGTTCGAAATTACAACTCTCGGGGCATAATTGAACAATATAATTATCTTTTACTCTTTGTTCGATAGAATGAGAAAAATTACTCGGTGCAAAGTTATACTATTAAGGCGCGACCGAGTAGTCTAATGTTGTTCCGATTTTGGTTCTTGTGAACATTGACATCGATTCGTTCCAAATTTACTCTCTCGGGGCATAATAGCACAATATAATTAGGTTTTTCTATTTGTTCGATAGAATGAGAAAAAGTTTTCATTACAAAGTTATACTGTTAGGGCGCAACTTAGTTGCCTAATGTTGTTCCGGTTTTGGTTCTTGTGAACGTTGACATCTATTCGTTCGAAATTACAACTCTCGGGGCATAATTGAACAATATAATTAGCTTTTACTCTTTGTTTGATAGAATGAGAAA
Source organism: Ananas comosus (assembly GCF_001540865.1). Taxonomy (NCBI): domain Eukaryota; kingdom Viridiplantae; phylum Streptophyta; class Magnoliopsida; order Poales; family Bromeliaceae; genus Ananas; species Ananas comosus. Next base: position 7,822,876 of record NC_033634.1, on the reverse strand, counting down.
AAGTACCCGTTGCAACGTTATACTGTTAGGGCGTAATTGAGTAATCTAATGTTGTTCCGGTTTTGGTTCTTGTGAAGGTTGACATCGATTCGTTCCAAATTTACACTCTAAGGACATAATAGAACAATATAATTACGTTTTACTCTTTGTTCGATAGAATGATAAAAAACACTCGTTGCAAATTTATAATGTTAGGGCGCAACTGAGTTGTCTAATGTTGTTCGGGTTTTGGTTCTTGTGAGCGTTGACAGCGATTCTTTCCAAATTTACACTCTTGGGGCATAATAGAATAAAAAAATTAGTTTTTACACTTTGTTCGATTGAATCAGAAAAAGTACTCTTTGCAAAGTTATACTGTTAGGGCGCAACTGAGTAGTCTAATGTTGTTCGGATTTTGGTTCTTGTGAAGGTTGACATCGATTCGTTCCAAATTTACACTCTCGGGACATATTAGAACAATATAATTAGGTTTTACTCTTTGTTCGATAGAATAAGAAAAAGTACTCATTACAAAGTTATACTGTTATGGCGCAACTGAGTAGCCTAATGTTGTTCCGGTTTTGGTTCTTGTGAACGTTGGCATCGATTAGCTCGAAATTACAGCTCTTGGGGCATAATAGAACAATATAATTAGCTTTAAACTCTTTGTTCGATAGAATGAGAAAAAGTACTTATTGCAAAGTTATACTCTTAGGGTGCAATTGAGTAGTCTAATGTTGTTCCGGTTTTGGTTCTTGTGAACGTTGACATCGATTCGTTCCAAATTTACTCTCTCGGGGCATAATAGAACAATATAATTAGGTTTACTCTTTGTTCGATAGAATGAGAAAAAATACTCATTATAAAGTTATACTGTTAGGGCGCAACTGAGTAGTCTAATGTTGTTCCGGTTTTGGTTCTTATGAATGTTGACATCGATTCCTTTGAAATTACAACTCTCGGGGCATAATTGAACAATAAAATTAGCTTTTACTCTTTGTTCGATAGAATGAGAAAAAGTACTCGTTACAACGTTATACTGTTAGGGCGCAACTGAGTAGTCTAATGTTGTTCCGGTTTTCGTTCTTGTGAACGTTGACATCGATTCGTTCCAAATTTACTCTCTCGGGGCTTAATAGAACAATATAATTAGGTTTTACTCTTTGTTCGATAGAATGAGAAAAAGTATTCATTGCAAAGTTATACTGTTAAGGCGCAACTGAGCAGCCTTATGTTGCTTCGGTTTTGGTTCGTGTGAACGTTGACTTCGATTCGTTCGAAATTACAACTCTCGGGGCATAATTGAACAATATAATTAGCTTTTACTCTTTGTTCAATAGGATGAGTGTGAGATATTGAATCTCGATGGAATTTTGCTAACTTTGGCTAAATGGACCAAAGTGGGCAATTGAACGGTTTGGACAAGTTCCATTCGGTATTCCAATAAGTTTGGAAGAGCTAAAAAGAGTTCCGAAGGTGTTGGAATGGTTTTGGCATCGATCGGCGCGAGGTAGAGCCGATAAGAGGTGAAAACAGCATTCTGGAGCTGTTTTACCGGTACAAGAGTGATGGTTGTACCGGTACAACCATCGCAGCTCTCGGGTTGGAAGCTGCCTGACCTTGTACCGGTACAAGGGTGTCTTGTACCGGTACAAGCCCTGCGAAACCGAGAAACCGAGCTCTCGGGTTGGGCTGTCTACCAGGCCTTGTACCGGTATAAGGACCCGTGTACCGGTACAAGGGACCCAAAACAGTGGGTCTGTTTGGAAAATTAGATTTTAGAGGGGCTTTTTGGGATTTTGTTACAATAGAGGGCTAATATACCTCTCTCTCTCTCAGCCTCTCTCACTCTTAGCCACTCTCTCTCCCTCTCACTTAGCTCTCTCTCTCTCTTTAACAGAAAAGAGAAGAAAAGAAGGAGAAGAAGGAAAGAAAGAAGAAGAAGAGAAGAAGGAAGGGACGGAGAAGATCAAGGAGGAGAAGTAGAAGCTCTCTCCCTCCTCTTCCTTAAGCTAGGGCTTGCTTTGGAGCAAACCCTAGAGGTAAGCCTCAACCCTAATTGTGAGATTCTAGGGTTTTGGGAGTTTTTGTTGGTTTTATTGGTTCAAATGGAACCTAATGAGTTTAGAGGACATGGATCTAGCTCATAATGAAGCTAGAAACCATGGTTTCCCTTGGGTGCTAAACCTAGGGTTGGATTTTGGGGTTTTTGGGAATATAAGATTTTGATCTATTTTGATGGGTCGGAAACCTAATTGTTATGTTCCCGAACGCGTAGGCGAAGACAGTTCGTCGATCCGACGAGCGAGCTCGGAGTTATCGCCGATTTGGTCGCTTTAGGGTTCGTTTTGACCCAAGGTATTGAAGCGGCGCACGTGGACCGCGATGCCGAGTTTCATAGTTTTTCGGCACTACCACAAGGTGGGTGGTGACCTTCCCGAAGCCGCGGGGCTACGTTCTATGTCCAATTGCATCTTATTCATGTGCATATAGGGCTAGTAGATGATTGTTGTTGTTTATATTTGCATGCTAGTAGCTATATGTTTAGTTGATTGATCCATGATCTAGTATGCATGAAAACTATATGATGAAAACCTAGACCCTATATGAGATGATTAATGTTTATGTTGCTAAAGAACTAGCATGATGTAACTAGTATTGATAATGAGTCAAAATGGCAAGTGGCACCTAACATAGAAAACTATGACGAGTGGCATATGATTGTTGATAGCTTATGACATGAGAACCCTAGTGTGACACACTGGACCTTTGCAAATTGCGAGGTTCGAGTGATTGGATGTGTTTCGAGCTTTTCCACACTTGGTGGAGGGTCGTAGAATGTATTCCGACCTAAGAAGTTCGAAAACTTAAATTCTGGGCGAGTCCTGAGAGTTTTCACTCTCGGGGACCGGTCCCTGAAAGGAGAGACCGGTCCCCCAGTGAGCAGTGTTGCGGCAGCCTTGAGGCAACCGGTCCCTGGCGGGTGAGACCGGTCCCCGAGCGCGTTTTCGCAGTGAGAGACCGGTCCCGCGCGGGGAGAGACCGGTTCCCGAACAATGGTTTCTCGTGTTCGCAGCGAGAGACCGGTCCCTTGCAGGGAGAGACCGGTCCCTCTGGGCGAAAACTGCCCAGACCGGGCTGTTGTAATATTGGATTTTTGAGGGACCTAACTGGATTTTGTTGCAATAGAGGGTCTATATGACCCATCCACTCTCTCTTCTCGTCATTTCTCTCCTCTTAACCCTCTCTACACCCTTGATAGAGAAGAAGAAGAAGAAGGAGAATGAGAAGAAAGAAGGAAGAAGATGATGATTGAGAGCAACTAGTGGACTTGGAGCATCTTCCTCACCCTCTCTTCTTCCTTGGTGCTTGGAGCTTGGACTTGGAGCTTGCAAGAGAGAAGATCTTTACCCTTTGAGCTTGGATTGAAGCTTCTTAGAGGTTGGTAGCCCTTTCTCTCCATCTAGACTTTGGATTTGAGGTTTTCTTGTGTTGGAACCCTAGAATGAGGTTTTAGGGTTGATTTTTGGGGCTTTTTGATCTAGGGCTTTTGGGGCTAGATTTCTTGGATTGGAACCTTCCTTGGGCTTGGATTGAAAGGATTCTAGCTCTCCTTTGGAGCTTCGGAGAGGATTTCTACTCTTGAGGTGAGTTTTGGCCCTTTTGCTTCTAGGTTAATGTTTGATCCTATAGTTGATCGTAATGCCCGTGTATCTCTTCGCTCAATACTTTTAGGGTATTTTGAGACTCGTGGACAACTCCGTTCGGCGAATCGAAGGAGCACGCGACGGTTCGGTGGGTTTGACCTAGCCACACAATGAGAAAATCTCATTGTTGATGATTTAAGTGTTATAAAATGAAAAAGCATGCATATTCTTGTTATATGTATTTATTGTGAATTTTAGAATGCTTAAAATGCCTATGTTGCATATAGTAAAATTTTGGGCCTCTATGTAGTAGAGAGCATGCATGTGTGATATAGCATTCTGGTTGAGATTTGAAACTAAGATCCCTATTATGAAAATGAACCTTGCTTTCATGCATTTAGCTTATTTGCCAATTGTGACATTAGGGATTTTTGGAAGCCTAGAGAGGCTTGAGGACTTAGACTATTTGAGAGATTGGGCCAATGTCATAAAGAGGCATTGGGCCCGGGCTAAAGTGAACCTTGCTAGTATTGTTTTAATTGGAATATGGAACATGAATTGGGCATGATTAGTTGTGATGCTTAAGTGTCATAAAGAGGCACTAAGCAAGTGTGTGCGTTGGAGCGTCACTTTGAGACTTTGGACTAGATCCTTGGGATGCTAGTGACCTTGCCATGTGAGAGGCATGAGAGTAGAGTACTTGAGACTTTGACCTTGCTTGTTTGCCATTTGTGCTCATTCGCACATGCTTGTGAGGGTCGCTCCCTACAAGCCGGCACTCCGGAGTTAGCCTACGCGACTTATGTTCGCTCGTGCGGTATTGAGAAGCCTACGGGGTCGAGTGGGACAGACACATTCCAAGAGTAGGGATGTTGGGCTACCACAGGCACTTAGGCGGCACAAGCTGGACTACCTTTGGTAGGTCCTTAATTGGAAATGGAAATCGACACGGTGTTGAGAATGAATAATCACTGCTAGATAGGCTTAGTAGTTGGGTTACTTGACACGCTCATGACATAGCTTGGGATATATATAGTATACTGGGTTGCTTGATAGAGCGTACTCCTTATGCATTGACCCATTGCATCGTGAGGGTTACTTGTTCATTATGTTAAGGCATATTAGTACGCATTGGACATATCATCTTATGATAGCGTAGATGTACATCATCATGACATCATGCTTACTTGAGATATAGTAATATAGCATTTCATATATGCTTTCTTTCAGCCGTTCTTGTACTCGCTCTTTATTACTTATTATTATTGTCGTTACTTACCCTTTCCTTTTGGGGCCTAGTGGTGCATTGAGCTGAGGTCAGTAATTGCCCACTGTGAACTATAAATTATAGTTCTCACGCCCTCGTTTTCTTGATGTTTTCAGAGCCTTCCACGCCGGGAGAGGCTAGGGACCGCGGGAAGGGAGTTGCTTCGAGCTAGCTTCCTTCGAGGACGATTCGATAGGTGGTCTACCTCTCGACGTTTTATTTTGTGAGAGGTTGAGAGTTTACCCGTGTACTAGAGACCACCATTTTTGTACTATACATTGATATTGTACTACTTATATTTTCTTTTGTGGTTTCACTATGTTTCTTTCTACTCTGGTTTAGATGATAGAACTTTACTCGCTCTGATATCACTAGTTGCTATTCATTTTATTAGTTCTATCTCTCGCTTTATTTCTGCTGTTGTTGTAGACGCCTTATATGTGTAGACATATGACGGGTCTGGGCGCGCTACCGGGAGGGCCTCCGCCGGTCCCGGGGCGTGACAGATTAATTTGGTATCAGAGCATAGGGTTGAGTCTTAGTAGACCTTGCAAACCTTAGGCCGGTTGGACTATAGGAATTAGGCTCGTGAGAGACGCGGTCTAATTAACTTGTGAGCGAAAGTATTTCGATTGGGTTTATGATAACTCTAAAAAGTTAGAGTTTGATCGGAGTGTATGGCTTCTAACTTCGCGGAGGGTTACGTTGGCGGCCGACAACGTAACATCGGGAGTTAGTAGTGAAGGACACTTCCTTACTTTCGCATGATTTGGGGTTTTATCTTCTTGAGCGGGGATGCGATAGCTGGGTTATTAACTTGCGCTTTTATGTTTTGTAGTGACGATGCCGGTTACACGCTCCCAGTCTGTCGGGGAGGATGATGTAGCACACCCCGAGGAGGTCGAGACCTCTGCTACTTCCGGATCTAGTGAGGTCCGTGACTTGAGGGCCCAGCTTGCGGTTCTCACCGATCTGTTGGCGAAGCAAACGGCAGCGGCGCAGCGACAGGCTGAGGTGGCTCAGCGACAGGAGGCGCGGATGAAGCATCTTGAGGACCTCCTACTTCAGCAGGCGGTAGCTTCGAGGCAGACCCAAGGTCCCACACCGCCAGCACCCGTAGTGGATGTCGCACCGAAGGCGCAGTCCCCCTCGCCCAATTCTTCACGTGCGGCACCGGCGACCGCACCTCGGGAGGAGGTGGCTGCGGCACTACCAGTCCAGAGACCGGCGACAGGGGCGGCATTCCCCGTGATGGCCGAGGGAGCCGAGCGGGATCGGCTCATGGATCGCCTCAGTGAGTTTAGGAGGTGCTGCCCGAGGACGTTTGATGGTGAGAACGTCGACCACTGGATTGTTGAGAAGTGGTTGATGCATATGGAGAAGCTTTTTCGAGACACCTTTGTGGAGGAGCGGGATAGAGTGTGGCTCGCCACTCACTTTCTGGACGGCGAGGCCTATCGTTGGTGGTTGGACATCCAGGACAACCCCAACACCGACTTGGCAGCGATCACTTGGACGCGATTCAAGGAGCTTCTTCTCGCGCACCACTTTCCAACCAGCGTTAAGAGGAAGATGGAGCAGGATTTGCGCAGCTTGCGCCAGGACGAGCGGTCAGTGGCCGAGTATGAGAGGGAGTTCTCCCGGATATTACACTGTGTACCGTTTGTTGTAAGGGATGACGAGGACAAGGCCCGTATTTTTTAGCGCGGTTTGCGGCCTTCTATCTTCCGGTTGGTGCAGTCTTCCAACCTTCAGACCTATCGGGAGGTTGTGGATCGAGCTTTAATAGTGGAAGCAGGAGCGGCGGATTTGCAGGAGCGTCGCGAGAGCTTGGAGAAAGGGAAGGGCAAGAGGCCCGCGGCTGAGGGTGCGAGCCAGACGCACTCACGGAGGCCACCGAGGCATCCCAGGAGTCGGAGCCAGTCACGAGGACGTGGCCAGTCTACTCAGCGAGGAGGACCCGATCATCGTCAGGCTCCCCGCTGCGTGATCTGTGGTGGTCCCCATTACCCTCGACAGTATTCACGCAGCCGGGGCAGGTTCTTCTTATGTGGCCAGGAGGGCCACTTCCAGTCGGACTGCCCTAGGAGTCCATTGCCAGCGCTATCTTCGGCATCTGCGCCAGCATCGCCAGGTCCCAGTCAGGGGACATCTTCTACGCATCATCAGGCAGGACGGCCACCTGTTCAGCGATAGGCGGAGGGGTCACGACAGGCCCCGAGTGGGCGCATGTATGCGGCCCAGACTAAGGAGGCGGTGGCAGCCGAGAATGTGGTCGCATGTATCATTTTACTTTATGGTATTCGAGTTAGAGCTTTATTTGATACCAGTGCATCGCATTCATTCATAGACCTGCTGTTTGCCGAGTTGCATGGTATCCCACTTGTATCCTTGTTGCATCCGGGATGAGTCGTTGTACCCGATCATTCTTTGGACATTCGGAAGTTTTGCCCCAGTTGCCCTGTTCTGGTTGGAGATTGGATCATGCCCGTGGACTTGCTAGCTTTGCATAAACTTGGAGAGTTTGATGTTGTGTTGGGCATGGATTCGTTGACCAAGTATTTTGCCACTATCGATTGCAAGGATCAAACGATGACTTTTAGAGAGCCGGGGCAGGCGGAGGTTGTGTACCGAGGATGCCAGAGTTCGCTTTTTGCGATGACGATTAGCTCTTCTCGAGCTAGGCAGTTGATTAGTAGAGGCTGCGTAGCCTATTTGGCTACTGTGGTGTTGAGGGGTGATGACGACGCCCCTAGGATTGAGGATATCCCCGTAGTACGGGAGTTTGGAGACGTGTTCCCAGCAGAACTTCCAAGCATGCCACCTGATAGGGATATTGAGTTTGTGGTAGATCTCATTCCCGGGACTACTCCAATCTCAAAGGCACCCTATAGGATGGCACCAGCTGAATTAAGAGAGCTGAAGGCACAGTTGCAGGATCTTCTGAACAAAGGTTTTGTGCAACCGAGTGTGTCACCTTGGGGAGCACCGGTCTTGTTTGTTAAGAAGAAGGATGGATCACTTCGCTTGTGCGTGGACTATTGTGAACTTAATAAAGTCACGATTAAGAACAAGTATCCATTACCGAGGATTGATGATCTATTTGACCAGCTCCAGGGATCTTGTGTATATTCCAAGATCGACTTGCAGTCGGGATATCACCAGTTAAGGATCAGACCTGAGTATGTATCGAAGACGGATTTTAGAACACGGTATGGACATTATGAGTTTACTGTTATGCCGTTTGGGCTTACTAATTCCCCGGCAGCTTTTATGGATTTAATGAACCGTGTTTTCAAGCCTTATTTAGACAGGTTTGTCGTGGTGTTCATCGACGACATTTTGGTCTATTCCCGAAGTGATGCGGATCACGAGGAACACTTGAGACTTGTACTTCAAGTACTTCGGGAAAAGAAGCTCTACGCCAAGTTGAAGAAGTGTGAGTTTTGGCTTAGAGAGGTGGCGTTTTTAGGCCATTTGATTTCTGGATCAGGCATAGCCGTGGACCCGAGAAAAATTGAAGCTATCAAGGATTGGCCGAGGCCGACGAGTGTGACCAAGATACGGAGCTTCATTGGTTTGGTCGGCTATTACCGACGGTTCGTCAAAGGATTTGCGAAGTTATCTACTCCCCTCATGAGACTCACGCATAAGGGCACAAAGTTTATTTGGAATGATGCGTGTGAAAAGAGCTTCCAAGAGTTGAAGCAGCGATTGACGACCGCCCCGATCCTAACTTTGCCAACTGCTGGAGCAGGGTATGTGATTTATAGTGACGCTTCTTTTAATGGATTGGGCTGTGTTTTGATGCAGGACGGGAAAGTGATCGCATATGCATCTCGCCAGTTGAAGGATTATGAAAGGAATTACCCTACTCACGACTTGGAGTTGGCGGCCGTGGTCTTTGCATTAAAGCTATGGCGCCACTACTTATACGGCGAGCGATGCGAAGTATATACGGATCACAAAAGCTTAAAGTATCTATTCACTCAGAAGGAGTTGAACTTGAGGCAGCGCAGATGGTTGGAGCTACTCAAGGATTATGATTTGACTATACTTTAGTACCCGGGCATGGCTAACGTGGTGGCTGATGCGCTAAGTAGGAAATCGACGGAAAACTTAGCGATGCTTGTGGTTACTCAACCGCCGTTGATCGAGCAGATGAAGCGGTTGGAGTTGGAGGTGGTGGCTCCTGATACACCTTTGAGACTGATGACTTTGGTGGTGCAACCTACACTTTTGGAAAGGATTAAAGAAAAGCAAGCTTCCGACTCGGAGTTGCAAAAGATTCGAGCTAAGATGGTTGATGGTTGCACCGGTGACTTCACTTTAGACGGTGATGGATTGATGCGTTTCCGCGGACGACTTTGTGTACCGGCGGACTTGGGCATTAAAGAGGATATTCTTCAAGAAGCACACCGAGCACCGTATGCTATACATCCGGGAGGCACCAAGATGTACAAGGACTTGAAGTTGCTTTATTGGTGGCCCGGGATGAAAAAGGATGTTGGTGAGTTTGTTGCTAGATGTTTAACTTGCCAACAGGTGAAGGCTGAGCACCGAGTTCCTGCGGGGAAGTTGCAGAGCCTACCGATTCCAGTGTGGAAATGGGAAAAGATCACCATGGATTTCGTGATGGGATTGCCTCGCTCACAGGCCGGGCATGACGCTATTTGGGTGATTGTGGATAGATTGACGAAATCGGCACATTTCATACCTATCCACACTACTTGGACTGGTGAGAGACTCGCACAGGTATACTTGGATGAGATTGTGCGATTGCACGGGGTACCTACTTCTATCGTTTCAGATCGAGATCCCCGTTTTGTATCCCACTTTTGGAGGAGCTTACAGGACGCTCTGGGTACGCGTTTGGACTTCAGTACAGCTTTCCACCCTCAGAGTGACGGGCAGTCGGAGCGTACTATACAGACTCTCGAGGACATGCTTCGAGCCTGCGTGATTGACTTCCAGGGAGGATGGTCGCAGCATCTACCGATGGCAGAGTTTGCTTATAACAACAGTTATCAAGCAAGCATCAAGATGGCACCGTTCGAGGCACTCTATGGACGGAAGTGTAGATCGCCACTTCATTGGAGTGAAGTTGGCGAGAGATTGGCTTTAGGCCCTGATGTGCTCCAGGAAGCAGAGAACAAGGTTCGCATTGCTCGGGAGCGATTGTTGACGGCCTAGAGTAGGCAGAGGAGTTACGCTGACAGGCGGCGACGAGACTTGGAGTTTCAGATCGGAGACCACGTCTTCTTGAAAGTCTCGCCGACTCAAGAAATTAGAAGATTTGGAATCCGGGGTAAGTTGAGCCCCCGATACATTGGACCGTATGAGGTTTTGGAGCGTGTAGGCCCGGTAGCGTATAGACTTGCTCTACCGCCGAACTTATCGGGTGTACACAACGTATTCCATGTATCGGTCCTTCGGAAGTACATCCACGACCAGGCTCACGTGTTGGATGCTACACCTACGGAGCTGAGGGATGATTTGAGCTTTGAGGAGCAACCTTTGAGGATTCTGGTTCGCGAAGTAAAAAGATTGCGGAACCATGAGATTCCCTACGTGAAGGTGCTTTGGAGCAACCACGACGAGCGCGAGGCCACTTGGGAGTTGGAGAGCGCACTGCGAAAGCGCTATCCCCATCTTTTTCAGATGTAGGCTTGAGGTACTTGTCATTTCGAGTTTCGCGGACGAAACTCCTTTTTAGGAGGGGTGAATGTGACACACTGGACCTTTGCAAATTGCGAGGTTCGAGTGATTGGATATGTTTCGAGCTTTTCCACACTTGGTGGAGGGTCGTAGAATATTTTCCGACCTAAGAAGTTCGAAAACCTGAATTCTGGGCGAGTCCTGAGAGTTTTCACTCTCTGGGAACGGTCGATGAAAGGAGAGATCGGTCCCCCAGTGAGCAGTGTTGCGGCAGCCCTGAGGCAACCGGTCCCTGGCGGGCGAGACCGGTCCCCGAGCGCGTTCTCGCAGTGAGAGACCGGTCCCGCGCGGGGAGAGACCGGTTCCCGAACGATGGTTTCTCGGGTTCGCAGCGAGAGACCGGTCCCTTGCAGGGAGAGACCGGTGCTTTGCAGGGAGAGACCGGTCCCTCTAGGCGAAAACTGCTCAGACCGGGCTGTTGTATATTGGATTTTTGAGGGACCTAACTGGATTTTGTTGCAATAGAGGGCCTATATGACCGATCCACTCTCTCTTCTCCTCATTTCTCTCCTCTTAACCCTCTCTACACCCTTTATAGAGAAGAAGAAGAAGAAGGAGAAGGAGAAGAAGGAAGGAAGAAGATGATGATTGAGAGCAACTAGTGGACTTGGAGCATCTTCCTCACCCTCTCTTCTTCCTTTGTTAGATGATATGCCCCTGCGAAGCCACCAGGCGACACATGTATTCTTTTCTAGGACATAATTTTGTATTTGATTTTTAAAAATATTATGAATAACTTTTGGTTTATTTCCATTCATGTTTGTGTATGTGTCCATGAATCGGTCCAAGGAATTAATCAAGAATGATGACATATTGTCACGCCCCGCGACCGCCCCCTATATTGGCCGTTGTGCGGCAGCCGCCAACAGATCGTCCGAACGGGGACAAGGAAAAGGTTTCCCCTGTACTTGCGACAGAGGTCTCCCCTGTACGTTCAAGGCATAGCAATCAATACAATGGTGCAAGTTCCAACCAGGAACCACATTTCAATCAAGATTGTCATAATGGGAAGGTATCAAACATCATAACAATCCTGATATATTACATTCATTCAGCATTTAGATCATTTTACATATCTTTTTTTTTATAATACATTCTTTTTAGCTTCCATTATATATATTCTACAATCTA
>NC_033634.1:7762018-7811034 GCF_001540865.1 Ananas comosus | reverse complement strand
GCACCTCCCAGAACGCCTCCCAAGTGAGAAGAGTGTGCCCTAGCGAGCGATTCTTCTTCGTTTGATTCCACCACAACCGAGCCGACCCATCCAAACAGTGAGCCGCCAGGTGAACCTTATCCTTCTCGAGGGTATAGATATCCTCGAACAACGCCTCCATCGCGGCCAACCAATTCTTCGTCACCCACGGATCCTTCACATCGCCATTGAAGGTTGGAGGGTTGAACCGCTTGAACGCCGTCAACGCCGCTGACGTACGCTCCTGCTCAGCCTCAAGCACATCGGAAATGGGAACCGATGAACCCGATGCCGCCGGAGAAACGGCCGTCACTGGCGCTGCCGCCATCGCCGGAGGTGGTGCTACAGGGGCAGCCGGTGGGGGTGGATCCCTCGGCACAGATGTCGCCACCGCCTGTTGCGCCATCATGTCGTGGAGCTGTCCAATCTGCTCCCCTTGTTGTCACATAGCCCCGGCCAAAGCCGCTACCTGGGCTCGCAACTCGCGTACTTCGTCCGACCCCGACTGCCCGGGCTCCTCCCGAGACTCCGCCGGTGTGGACATCGTAACTCTCCTTGGTGGTGCCATCGCGTCCTGCAGCGCAACGCACACACATTAGCACTCGTCACACGTGACTCCTACACGTTCCAAGTAGCTACCCAATTAAGCGAAAGCACAAGCCTAATTATTTCCACTTTCGATGTTATGTGGTCGGCCGCCCCACAAAGTCCCTCAAGTAGACAACAATCAAGCCTCCTAGTCCATCTCTACTTCCTTCTAGAGAAGTGTTACCATCAACCCAATCACTCGCTTTCGCATAAACCAAGTCCACGTCAAGCGTTTTCCTAAGTCCATAGGGTCTCTAAACCTATGGTTGCTAGGTCACTCCTAGACTTTTTCTTTCAACTTCTCTCTGATACCATTATATCTGTCACGCCCTAATCCCCGCCAATTTGGTCGGGTTCGGGTCACGTCAACAGACGCCGAACGGACAGAGCCCCCTGTCCGCCAAGGCTCAATTCAATATGTATAAATAGGCAATCAATCAAGAGAAATTGCATATATAATAGCGAGGCATCGCACGAGGCAAGCAAAACGAAGCAAAGCTCAAGCTAAATACTGCATACACAGGTAATATGTTATTTCATTTAAACCAAATTCAAGTAGAAGCTAATATCATTCATTCAAGCATCCTATCTTTAACATTTAGGTCATCCACACAATACAGATATGATTGTTTACACTTTTCATGTCCTAAATCAAAAAATAAAGTTATACATGTATAACCGGAAAGGGAATGACTACAAAATGTATAAAGTCCGTGGCCGCTTACCGCGTATGCTGCCCAAACCTTGCCATCGTGCCCGCCGCCGGAGCGCTCGGCTAGACTGTAGGTAGGGTGTGTAGAACTACAACGAAGTTTCCGTGCCGCATCGAGCCTCACCTGGACTGACACACAAGGTCATACCAGGCATAGAAGTATTTCAAAGAAAGGAAAGGTACCATACAAGCACTTAAATTCATTCTGCAAGAAAGAAGTCAGTAACATAAATTCAACGATAACTGAAATGTATTGCATGCTCCAATCATAAATAAATTGTGGCTCTTACCCAAATTTTGAACCCGTTAATCTTCTGTTAACCCCAATAACATCACCAACCCAAAATCCTAATACGGGCAGCTGAACCCCGCTAGGAGGTACACTGGGTCGACTTACCAGCCGCAATGTGACCAAATCGATCGCACGTCGAGAGGAGCGACCCTCCCTCACCGGAACGAAATTGAGAGCACGATCCTAAGTCTCACTTGAGACTCATAACACATCAGATGTCAATGCCACTATATGGGTCTTACCCTATTCATCTTGCCACTCTCAAAGGCTGTTACCTTCGACGATGCAAAATGGGTTTAAACATATTCAACGTTCATCTCTCAATGCAAACTTGTTTGTGTCAATGTCCACCATCTTGTTTTCTATGGTCCAAGATCCATTCTCACATTCCACAGCAACTCGAGGTCGCAATGCAATAATGTCCATTTGGTCTATCATTCTCATATGTTCAACTACTAAAGCAGTATAAAGTGAAAGGGTCAAACAAGTGTCCACATGTTAACTACCCTACTTGTCAGAATCTGGTATATATAAAGCATATATGCTGCAAGAATGAAGAAAAAGACAATAGAAGGGAATCGCATCCAAACCATTCCGGCGTGCACCCCCCACCTCGTATTGAATTGTGGGGGTAAGTTATAAAGCTCGCCGCACTTTTACAAATCCGATTCCGCCCATATAATCAAAACTAGTGCATATTAGACCTTTTTGTACACAACTATAGGAATACCTATCATTTCGCAATTTTGTAAACCAAGTTGTCACCACACGTGTGTGGACAACCGTGGATGGGTCCCAATTAGTTTTCACGAAGGTCAATTTGTCCCGGCGAAGAAACCTAGGCAAAAAGCCCAAATCCAAGCCCTAATATCGCATTAAGGGTTTTTCATGAATACGATCCCAATCCTAAAGCAAACTATAACTTAGAATTATCTAAGAAGCAGCCTAGTAAATTTCTAGACTTTGTAGCAACCTCTAGGCTCCAAGACACCTCACTTCAAGGATCAACCATTGAGTACACCTTGACTCTCATGGGTCTATGTATACATGGCTCAAAAGAGCCCGCTAAACCGCCTTAGGAGCGCAAGCTCCAAAATCCTAAGGCCAAAATGCACAACCCGTAAGAAAAAACTGTAACAACTTTACCTCTATCCCAAGCTCCACCAATGATCTCTTGGAGGACTCGCTAAACTCCAAAGCATCAAATCCACCTTCTTCCCCAAGTTCTTCTTCTTCTTCTCCAAGCCCTAGAGGGATTCTAGAGAGAGAAAATGAGGAAATAAGAGAGGAGGAGGAGAATGGCTGTGGGAGAGAGGGGTTGGGCCATATATAGTGTTGTAACAATTGCACTTAAGCCCCTCCTCTTGTTTCCTCTTGAACTGCCCAGACTGGGCATTTTTCGCCTTCGGGGACCGGTCTCTCCGACCAGGGACCGGTTCCCGAACGGGGATTTTCTAGGACTTAGCCAAATTTTTGAGCCTCTCAGCTGTTGCGCAGTGAGGGACCGGTCTGCCCATCAGGGACCGGTCTCCCGAGGACCGGTCTCACCATCAGGGACCGGATGCCTCAGGATTTCCTGGCAGGCTACGCGCACGGGGACCGGTCTCTCCTTCAGGGACCGGTCCCCGAGAGCTCAAAATCTGGGACTTAGCCAGATTTCTAAATTTGCTCTCCGGGCCCCTTTTTACTCCGTTTATGAACTCCAATACACTTTGGGTCCACTTTAACTCGTTCCATTTCGCGTTCCGCTCGTTTTGATGGAACTCGGTACGATTTACGAGGGATGTGGTATGTTACAAGAATACTCAGTTTAGCAACTTGGTGGTCGATTGGGATCAGATTTGATTATCCAGTTTAACGAGTTGGTGGTCGAATTGAGTTTGATTTGATTACTCAGTTTAATTACTTGGTGGTCAAATTGAGTTTGATTTGGTTGTTCAGTTTAACGACTTGATGGTCATTTGTTTCCGGCTTATGAGTCGATTACGTTGACTTAGCCGGTCAAGTTGAATTTAGCTCAGTTTGAACCGTTGATTTGCTTCGATTCGGATAGAGCTGGTTTACTAAATCATTACAGTTGGGTTCAAGTTGAATTGACTTGAAACTTTCGTGTTTGATTTGAGTTGGGCGACCTTAGGTTTGTTTGGTCGCTTTGGATTTGGTTTGGGTTGAACCATTATGCTTTGCTTCGGAACCATAAAGACTTGGTTTAAGTCGAACTTTTGTGACTTAGTTCAAGTCCCCCTTAATTTTGGGATGGGTTGAGCCCTTATATCTTAGCTCAACTTTAACCTTCTTATAGTTCAATGTAGTTTGGATCGAACCCACATGATTTGGTTCAAGATATGTTTGAGTTTGATTCAAATTGAGCTCTTACATTCCGGCTCAACTGAAAACCTATTGGGTTTGAGTTTGAGCTGAACCAGTTTCTAATTTAAGTCGAACCGACTTATAGTTTGGTTCGGTTTAGCTCGATCTTCATGTAGTTCAGTTTAGATCGGACCCACTTCGGTTTGAGCTGAATCCTTTATGGTTCGGTTCAGATCGGATCCACTTCGGTTCTGATCTGGATCGGACCCACTTCGGTTCAAGTCGGATCCTTCACGGTTTGGTTCGGATCGGACCCACTTCAGTTCGAGTCGGATCCTTTACTGTTAGGTTCGAATCGGACCCACTTCGGTTCGAGTCTGATCCTTTACGGTTCAATTTGGATCCACTTCGGCTCAAGTTGAATCCTTTACTGCTTGGTTCAGATGGGATCCGGTTTGGTTCAATTCGGATCGGATCCACTTTGGTTCAAGTCGAATACTATTCGGTTCGGATTGGACCTACTTCGATTCGAGTTGAATCCTTTGTGGTTCAGTTCGGATCGGACCCACTTCGGTTTGAGTCGGATCCTTTATGGTTCGGTTCGATTGGACCATATTCGGCTCGAGTCCAATCCCTTATGATTTGGTTCAGACGGGATCCGGTTAGGTTCAGTTTGGATCGGGCCCACTTT
Source organism: Ananas comosus (assembly GCF_001540865.1). Lineage (NCBI taxonomy): Eukaryota > Viridiplantae > Streptophyta > Magnoliopsida > Poales > Bromeliaceae > Ananas > Ananas comosus. Next base: position 7,806,423 of record NC_033634.1, on the reverse strand, counting down.
GGTTCAACTCGAATCCTTTATGGTTCGGTTCAGACAGGATCCGGTTCGGTTTGGATCCCGTTCGATTCAGTTGAGATCGGATTCACTTTGGTTCAAGTCGAATCCTTAATTGTTCAGTTTAGACAGGATCCGGTTCGGTTTAGTTCGGATCGGATTCACTTTGGTTCAACTCGAATCCTTCGTTATCCGGTTCAAGTCAAACCAGCTTGTAGTTCAGTTTGGTTCAGTTGGTTCAATTTAGATTGATCGGTATAAGATTTGATTTAAATTAGACCCATCGATTAGACTAGGTCGACTTATCGTCCAGTTTGATTTATCATTATGGTTTGGCTCCCTCGGGTCAAGCCTATCACGAAGACGGCGACCCGGTTTAATTAGTCGAACTCGGGTCAAGCCTATCACGAAGACGGCGACCAGGTTTAAATGAACCGAACTCGGATCAAGTCTATCATGAAGACGACGATCCGGTTTAATTAGTCGAACTCGGGTCAAGCCTATCACGAAGACGGCAACCCTGTTTAATTGAACCGAACTCGGGTCAAGCCTATCACGAAGACGGCGACCCGGTTTAAATGAACCGAACTCGGGTCAAGCCTATCATGAAGACGGCGACCTGGTTTAATTAGCCGAACTCAGGTCAAGCCTATCACGAAAACGGCGACCCGGTTTAAATGAGCCGAACTTGGATCAAGCCTATCACGAGGACGGCGACCCGATTTAATTGAACCGAACTCAGGTCAAGCCTATCACGAAGACGGCGACCCGGTTTAATTAGCCAAACTCGGATCAAGCCTATCACGAAGACGGCGACCCGATTTAATTAACCGAACTCGGGTCAAACCTATCACGAAGACGGTGACCCGAGGAAAATGCCTATCATCATTTTTTATTATTTATTATTTTTATTATTATTTTGGTCCGAATCGGGGTTCAACTGTGTCGAGCCAATCACGAAGACGGCCGCTCGGTATGATCATAAGTCCAATGAGGGTAACGATCGAACGTCGAGATTGAAAGTGTCGAGCCTATCGCGAAGATGGCTGCTCAATCAATCCGACACAAGGATTATCACCATCGCTTGTGCACACAATTTTTCTTTTGATGTTGAGGGAGACGGGCTTAATGAATACGCGCGTATGATGTAATAACAATTCAATGCCGAATTTGATCGGGTCAACCTATCACGAAAACGGTCATGTTGATCAAACCGACATAAAAATCACGATTACACCGTTTGCACGTATACATCAACCCATCACCATCGTAGAAAGAAAGAAAAAAAAAAGAAAAGAGAAGAGGCCATATGGCCTCTTTGCGCGTCATCGAAGTCATAGTTGTCGCGCCGTTATCGAAGTCGTCATCGTCGCGCCGCCGCAAAATGAAATAGCCAAGTCTTTCTTTCTTCTTTCTTTCTTTCTTGTGTCTACGGGTGAGAGGGGGTGTGCTCACAGCACACCCCTCCCTTTTGTTGCCGCCAGCCTACAGAGGAGGGGTGGTGCACGCGTGGAGAAAAGAGAAGAAAAAAAAATGTTTTTTTTTTTTATTGTTTCTCTCAAGCTCTCTTTTTTTTTTTCTTCTAGCCAAAACTCAAAAATTTTTTGTTACTTACATCTTGGATCCAATTTATAGAGATCCAAGAATCGTCATTATTTTTAGAAAAATTCAAAATAAATGCAACATATCGCATCCCCGTGAATCGTGCCGAGTTCCGTCGAAACGAGCGGAGCGCGGTGTCGGACGAGTTGGAATGGTCCACAATGGATTCTATGTGTTTTGGAACCATAGTATAGGGTATAAGGACCCAAGAGAGCAAACTCGTGAGAAATTGGCTAAGTCCTGGAATTTGGGCTCTCGGGGTCCGGTCCCTGTGAGGAGAGACCGGTCCTCGTAAGCGAAAATTGCCCAACTAATTAAGTACCAAAAATCGTGCTCTCGGGGTCCGGTCCCTGTAGGGAGAGACCGGTCCCCGTATGCGAATTTTGCCCAATTTGGGCTGTTGTGAATTAGTGAAATGTGAGAGGGCTTTATGCAATTTTGGTGAAATGTGAGGGGGCTTTATGCAATTGTAGCATAAAATAAAATTTTTGTACTTCATTTTAGCCAATTAAAAATTTTTAATATAAAAATATAAAATAATATTTTATAATACTTTAGAACAATGCTTCTAAAGTATGATAAATTATGGTATGATTTATTTTAGGATAAAAAATATATATAAATTCAAAATCAAGAATGATCACTAACTAGAGGTTTAGTAGTCAATCCATAAGTAACATATTATAATAAAATAATTTATAGTTGGGGTAAATTGCATTGTTACCCCCTGAACTTTTGGCAAGTTTCAGTTAACCCCCCAAACTACTAAAATAGACATCTAACACCCTAAACTCTAATATTTCATTCGTTTTACCCCTTCTGTCAGTTTTCGGTTAACGGAGTTTGACGGAAAACTGACGGAAGAAGTAACATGAACGAAATATTAGAGTTTAGGGTGTTAGATGTCCATTTTAGGAGTTCGAGGGATAAGGTGAAACTTCGCCAAAAGTTCAGGGGGTAACAATGCAATTTACCCTATGTTTATAGTAGTAGCTTAGAGCTTTCACTATTGTGGTTGTTGTTTGCCCTCGAGCAAACCTCGTATAATTGCTTGTATTATACTTGTTGTTAGAGCCTTGGGCGTACAGGGGAGGTGTTGTCCATTCAGCGTCTGTTGACGTACCCGAACTGACCAAATTGGCGATCCCAGGGCGTGACAGATATAGTGGTATCAGAGCGTGGTGAAAGTAAAAGTCTAGGATGGACTTAGGGACCATAGGACTAGAGACCTTAGGGACTTAAGAAACGAGTAACGTGAACTCGGGTAATGCGGAAGCTAATCGATTGGGTTGTTGATTAGTACTTCTCTAAAAGGAGTTAGAGATGGATTCAAGTGCTTATTTGTTTTTCTCCTTGAAGTATATATGGGCGGTCGACTACAAAATGCCGAGAGTCGAAGATGAGTACACTTGATTGCTTTCGCTTGATTGGGTAGTTAATTGGAACGTGTGATGGTCAAGTGTATCGAGTACTAATTTGTGTGCTACATTTCAGGATGTGATGGCACCACCTCGGCGTTCGGAAAGATCCGCTCCGGCAAAGCTTGGTGGGGTGCCCGAGCAATCTGGATCTGATGAAATGCGCGAGTTGTGAGCCCAAGTAGCGGCTTTGGCCGGGGCTATGCGACAGCAGGGGGAGCAAATAGGGAGGCTCCACGAGTTGGTGGCTCGACAGGCGGCGGCAGCTACACCTGTACCTCAGGACCCGCCCGCACCTGTGGCACCTACTCCTGCAGTGGCGGCAGCACCGGTGACGGCTATTCCTCCGATGGCTTCGGGTTCCTCGGCTCTTGATCCCGATGTGCTTGAGGCCGAACAGGAGCGGTCGTTGGTGGTGTTGACGCCCTTTAAGCGGTTCAACCTTCCGACTTTCAATGGCGATGATAAGGACCCGTGGTTGATGGAGGCGTGGTTGACCACTATGGGGGCGTTAATCGAGGATATCTACACCCTCGAGAAGGATAAAGTTCACCTGGCGGCTCATTGTTTCGAGGGGTCGGCTCGGTTGTGGTGGACGCGGGTGAAGAAAAGCCGGTCATTGGAGCTTCATCCATGACTTGGGAGGTGTTTCAGGAGCTGCTACTAATGGAGTACTTTCCCGAAAGTGACAAGCGGAAGATCAAGGAGGACTTTCGCAAATTAAGGCAAGGAAGTTGGTCGGTGCGAGAGTACGAAAAGGAATTCTCGCATATGGTGAATTGTGTGCCGGGCTTGGTTCATGGCGATCGGGACCGCGCGGAGGTCTTCGAGTGCGGGTTGCGGCCGGAAATATTCAAAGTTATTCATGCATTTCGGTTGAAGACCTATGAGGATGTGTTGGATCGCGCGCTATGGGTGGAGCGCGGTAATGCCATTGCGCGCGAGGAGCGCGAGGCATTTGAAAAGGACAAGGACAAGGAGAAGTCCAAGAAGCATGCGGCTAGTGGATCTGCGGGACAGTCGAGTTCCAAGCGACCCCCTCGATACCCAAGGTCACAGTGGTGGGGAGGCAAGAGGCAGTCGAGGAGTCAGACGACTTCCTTCCCACGTGTGATTTGTGGCAGTAATCATAAGCCCAGTGATTGTTCTCAGCATGACGGGAGGTGTTTCCGATGCGGCCAAGCGGGACACATGAGTTGGGATTGCCCGGGCGGGGCGTCACCTGCCCCGTGAGCTGCTTCAGCTCAGTATGCTCTACGACAGCTCGCAGGATTGCCACCTGCTATGTTGGCTGGGCGCGCGTCAGCCGAAGGGATCTCGAGCACCAAGTGGACGGGTTTTCGCCACTCAGGTGGAGGAGCAGCCTTGTGACGCCCCGAGACTGCTACCAATTTGGTCCGGTCCGGGCGCGTCGAACAGACGCCGAACGGACAGGACCTCCCCTGTCCGCCCAAGGCTAACCAACTGATCATGTATAAGAATTTACCGAGGAATCAATTCATGAATACACGATCGCAGGAACCACCACCAGTGCCAACCAAAACAAGAGCAAGATACGAGTATGGGACATACAAGTAAGTAAAGAGAGAAAGTTCTATCTATTACATTCATTCAACTTAATACATTTAATTCCATCTTTTACATTCTTCCAAAACATGTGTACAAGCACTCTCAAACCTCACCCTATACAACATCTACTCTCAAACATAAATACAGGGTAGAGCTAATGCAAAATGGGTGGATAGCTAATGCAACTAGGGCGCTATGTCCTTACCACGATGCTCGCGCTCGCCAGGGACACCCGAGCTCGAACCTGAAAAGAATGGGGTGAGAACTATCTTCCATAGTTCCCAGTGGGTTCGGCCCCCGACTCCGCCGGTCTCCCCACTAGGTCCAAGTGGGCACGAGTAGATAAACAGATAGATAAATATAGAAAGCTATGGAAACAGATAGTAAAACTACGCTACGGTGCCCGAATCATGTATATGAAAAATGCATGCACAATGAAATAGATAATCAACTAGCTCTTCATATGTCCAAGAAGTAAGGCTATTTACTTATTCATTAATCTCGTGGTTCATTCAAGGATCTGTCTACTACTCACATAGCCATCTCGATACTACGAATCCGAGACCGTCTGCGGGACCCCACATAGGCCATCCCTCGGGACCCCAAATAGGCCATCCCTATCCCACGGGACCCCAAATAGGCCATCCCTCGTGACTGACTCCGGAGCGCACTACTTGTGTGGAGCGACCACCGGGAACAGACAATGAGTATGATCCAATTCTCCCATCTCAAGGGTACCCTGTTCACTAGGGTTACTATCCATAGTCAATGGGTTTCATATACACTACGACTCACATATGCCACTCGTTCTTTGTTTCATTAACAACTAGATGCCACTCGTTCTTTTATTTCAACCATTGCATCATTCTTTCACCGCTACACTATAGGATTACAAGTCTCGACCCAATCCTCATCAATCCCCTATATCCAGCAACTAATGCATAATATGATATCAGCTAGGAAATCATAAGGAAAGGCAATGCACAATTATCCTACAATGCATGTGAACACAGGATGTAGGTTCTCAAAATACTAAGACATAAAAGGGAGCTCGATTGCTTCGAGATGGTCACCACCCACCTCTTGGTGATGCCGCGCTAGTAGAAAACTCGATTTCGTAGTCCTTGGTCGACGCCTCGACTTCTCGGGTCGATCCGAACCCTTAAGCGCTTGATTCGGCGATATCTTCGCACCCGCTCGTCTTATCGACGAACCGTCTTCGCCGACGCGTTCCGAGGCCTAGCAATTAGGTTTACGACCTATTAAAATAGATCAAAACCCTAGATTTCCAAAAATCCTAAATTCGTGCCCTAGAATGGCAACGAGGGAGAAATCCGTGGTGCGAGCTTCAAATGCGAGCTCGAACCATCACCCTAGCTTCCATAGGTTCCATTCAAACCATTTCTAAGCAATAAAACCCAATCTCAAGAAATCCACCATGGATGGGTTTAAGGTTTACCTCTAAACCAAGCTCCAAGCTTGCTCTAGCTTGAAGGAGAGAGGGAAGAAGATGATCTTCTTCTTCTTCTTGATCTTCTCCTTCCTCTTCTTCTTCTTTTCCTTCCTCTTCTTCCTCTCCTTCTTCTTCTCCTTCTTTTCTTTCTAGAGAGAGAGGGGGAAAGAGTGTTAGAGGGTTAGAGAGCAAATGAGAGAAAGAGAGAGGTCCCCCCCACCTCTCATATAGGCCATTTTACAAATAGGCCCCCCAACTTTCCATCTATTAAACAGCCTTCACTGGGCTGTTTTCGCAGTGAGGGACCGGTCCCAGCTCGGGGAGACCGGTCCCCGAGAGCCTTCCATCTCGGGCAGAAGGGATTTCGCGTTCGGGAACCGGTCCCTGCCTGAGAGACCGATCCCCGGGAGACCGGTCCTTGTCCAAGAGACCGGTTCCCGAGAGTTGGATTTTCGGGACTTAGCCAAATTTTGGCTGTTCTCGCTCAGCTAACGTTCGGGGACCGGTCTTCCCCTACCAGGGACCGGTCACCACAAGGATCCCCGCAGCCCAGCGTGATGGGACCGGTCCCTTCCTGCCAGGGACCCGTCCCCGAGAGCAATTCTGCTCCAGTGCAGATTTTGCACTGCTGCTCTTGCGGACCTTTCCTTAATGCACTTCATGCATTATAATCACCTTCGGACTTTCCGAAGCCTACACACTCGACAATCAGTCGATTCTAAGCGAAGTCTAATCCTCAGATTTCGAGAATTCACTTCCTTACAAGCCTACCGTACCAGATGACGTCGTGACAGGTATTATTTTGATTAATGGCACTAGAGCTAGAGCTTTGTTTGATACGGGTGCATCGCATTCATTCATCAGTGCATCATTTGCAAAGTCTCATGGTATGGAAGTGGTGCATAACCCGAACTACTAGTGGGTTAATGCGCCTGAGCATTCGTTTAGTGTTCACGAGGAGTGCCTAGCTTGTCCGGTTCAGATTGGCGACTGGGTCATGCCGGCAGATTTGCTAGTGCTAAAACAGATGTGGGGCTTTGATGTTATCTTAGGAGTCGATTGGCTCTCCAAGTACTATGCTAGTATCGATTGTGAGAGCAAGAGCCTAATCAGGAGTTGGTGTATCGTGCGTGCAAGAGCTCGCGCTTCACGACGACCGTATCGGCGGCAAGGGCGAGAAAGATGATCAAAGGCGGATGTGTGGCCTATTTGGCGACCATGGTAGAGACTCAAGGGAAGCACCCGGAGCTTGGGAATATCCGAGTAGCATGTGAGTTTCCGAACGTGTTTCCGACAGAGTTCGGATCGGGAGATCGAGTTCGTTATTGACTTGATTCCCGGAGCAGCGCCAGTTCGAAGGCTCCGTATAGAATGGCACCGGCGGAGCTTAAGGACTTAAAGGCTCAGTTGCAGGATTTGCTCGATAAAGGCTTTGTGAGGCCGAGCGTGTCACCGTGGGGAGCCCCGGTGATGTTTGTGAAGAAAAAGGACGGTATGCTTCGACTCTTCGTGGATTATCGCGAGTTGAATAAGATGACGATCAAGAACAAATACCCGTTGCCGAGAATAGATGACCTATTTGATCAGTTACAAGGGTCGCGGGTATATTCGAAGATAGACCTTCAGTCGGGATATCACCAATTGAAGACTGGCCGAAGGATGTGCACAAAACAACATATCGTACGCGGTATGGCCACTATGAGTTTACGGTGATGTCGTTTGGGCTTACTAATGTCCCGGCAGCGTTTATAGACTTGATGAATCAGGTCTTTCGACCGTTATTGGATAAGTGCGTCGTGATATTCATCGACGACGTGTTAATTTATTCACGGAGTAATGAAGAACACGAGGAACATTTGAGAACCGTGTTGCAAATACTCCAAAAGGAGAAGCTTCACAGCAAGCTGAAGAAGTGCGATTTTTGGCTTTCGGAGGTAACCTTCTTAGGCTATGTGATATCCAGGAGTGGAGTCTCGGTAGATCCGAGAAAGATTGAGGCGATTAAAGATTGGCCTCGCTCGACGAGTGTGGCGAAAGTTTGCAGTTTTCTTGGATTGGCGGGCTATTATCGGCGTTTTGTGGAGGGGTTTGCAAAGTTAACTACTCCTCTCACACGCCTTACGCACAAGGGAGTAAAGTTTGTGTGGAGCGACGGTTGCGACCGAAACTTCCAAGAGCTAAAAGAGAAGTTGACACCGACCCCGGTACTTGCTTTGCCTACGCCAGGAGAGAGTTTCGTGGTGTATAGTGATGCTTCCTATAGTGGTCTCGGGTGTGTTCTTATGTAAAATGGGCGAGTCATTATATATGCTTCGCGCCAATTAAAGAGTTATGAGAAGAACTACCCAACACATGATCTTGAGTTAGCGGCGGTTATTTTTGCGCTAAAGCTATGGAGGCACTATCTCTACGGTGAGCATTGTGAGGTATATACCGATCACAAGAGCCTAAAGTGAAAGTTTTGAGGAGCCCAAGGATCTATCTAGATTGTATCTATCACCTAGAGGGGGGGTGAATAGGGGAAAGGCCAAAAACCACAAATCTCGATGCAATAAAAATAAATGCGGAAAATAAAAAGCACACCGAGATTTACGTGGAAAAACTCCAACTTGGNTTCAACATTAACTAATCTTTCAAAGATTCTCGAACATTTTGGGCTTTGTTACGTAAAAGTCGCTTTTAACGTAACAACATGGCCATGTTCTCAAAAGACAGGTCCCATGTCGGTAGTCGCAAACGCGTCTCCTCAAACTACCAACAAGGCCATGTTGGAGGTGCGACATGGCCATGTTCGGGACAAGGCCTTGTTCGACTTCGATAGGTCCCATGTCCTCGAAGCGTCTTTTTAGAAGGCAGTACGACATGGGACCTGTCGAAAGGAACAAGGCCATGTTCCACGACAAAAACCTTTCTTTGAAAGATTAAGATGAGACAAAACTAAGATTTCAGATATTTATTCGATAACCCGAAGAGATTGTATAATTCGTAGTGCTTTTATGTACAAACTCTTTGGGATCTCCGAGCCTAAAGTAAGATTTGGATAAAAGATGTTTAATCGGAGAAATCTAGTTTAGCTCTATAGCAAAGCGTAAGAGATATACAGCTAAACTAGAGGCGAAGCGAACCTCAAGATAAGGGACCAAAAGATGTTATGAGGTTTCGCTTCCTAGTGGTATAAGTACTATGAGAAGTACTTGCCGCAGCACTTAAGCCGCATTTGTTTCCGCCAAGCACCTAAGCCTAGCACCCGAGCACCTAAGCTCACCGTAGCACCTAAGCCGTACTCACTTCGAAGCACCTAAGCTTCACTTCCGCAAGCACCTGAGCTTGCACTCCCGCACCTGTTGGGCCTCCCATCGCGCTTCTAAGTATCCTCCAATTCTCTCCAACTCAGGCACCTCAGCCATTAGTGGAACATTAGAAAAGAGATTCACTTAATAAAAAAGCGCACAACCAGGGCACCCAAAAAGAGGTTCAACCTCAAAAGGGTGTATTTAGAGCCACACGAAAAATAAAAGGCGTAAATAAAAATAACGTAGCTCTAAACACCAAAAACCGGCAAGTGGATAAGTGGGGGGGAGATCCACTATCTATGTTAGATCTATCTAGGAACCCGAGGAGTTTTGAATGTTACCGATAGTCTCGCCCTAGATCTATTTAACACATTCAGATTACCGGCTTCCCCCATTGTTTTTAGCTGGAGTTGAGAAGCTGCCGTGCTTAATACGTATATCCTTGTTCTTATGGTATTCTCGTAACCAGATTCACTTGAATAGCTACTTGTTCGATCTTCGACTGTAGTTAACTTAAATCGATCTTTGTATGGCTGATCTTTTCCAGTTATTACAACTTTTCGGTTTTGGTGCCTTGTTTATCTAGCTTTCTTCTTTTGCTCTGTAGAAGCAAATTGCCGTTCCCGTATTTGTGAACTGGATTACTTATCAGAGTTTGCCTCAAATTAGTTGCACTTAGCCGATATCTTTGCTGTTTCTATTTGAACCTTATGAGATGTTGACCACCAATGCGTACTTCCTTGCTCGTTTATCATTTCTAGGTTTTTCACGTTTATGGTCATTGATCGTTTTAACTAAGTTAAATTATGGACCATGTTTTTGCTCGAATGGATAATGGCTCATGAGTATGCGCAGATGTCATCTGGATCACCAGTTATGTACGCGGTTGAAGCCTCTCTTTTAGGTGATCCTATGATTTCAACACGTTTTCTAAGAGTGCTTGAGAAACGGCCTTGCGAATGTCTCGGAATTTGTCGTCGTTTGCTTTGCCAATTCGTAGGTCTGCTCTACTTCCAGCTTCGTTGATCGATCCTCGAAACGTTTGAATACTCTACTGCAAAGGTTTATCTATTTGGAAGAATGTTCAGATATGTAGATTTTCGTGTCCACAACGTAACTTTAGATGTTTCCTCTTCGTGCTTTTGAGCTCAAGGCTGCCACTAGAATAGTTAACGTCTGAAGCTTGTAGTTAATCGCGAAGAGTGCTTCTTCAAAGCAGCTTTAAAGGCTTTGTTCTTGTCTAACCTGTTCTGAAGTAGCAGGTTCTCTGTTAGAAACCGAAGTTTCTTTTTCCTCTTTTTAGCACGTTTGAGAAGCTTCCTTTTCCTACATAAAGTTCCGCTCTAGGTTACGACGTTCACGTTTCCGATTCCGGTGCAAGGCTGCCTATCAGGAAGTTTCTTCTGCACTGTCTGTTTTCACGATACGTTCGTTTCTGCTCCCTACTCAGAGTCCTGTGGTTCATTTGGTATCCGTTCAACCTGCTAATCCTTATTCTTGCACTCTTTTCCCGAGATAAACGCTTATGAGGGAGTCGCTTTCAATACAACTAGGCGATAATGATTATTGAGGTTATTCAGAGACCGCAGTGTACTTGGTTTCTCGTTGTTGGCGCTTTCACTGGTCCTTAGTTTGCTGGTGCTGTATCGCCTTCGCATGTTAGTTGCAGTATAAACCCTTAGTCATTCTTCAGTACCGTATTTAAGTTGTTCTTCAACTCTGCAGCAGATAACCTTGAACTCCTCCTGTTGTTGTTGTATTTCTCAAATTTGATTCGGATAACTCCTCCTTTCTCTAAGTTCGAACTTCTACAGTTAAGTCTAGGAAGGTTCTCTTCGACTTACTCCGCCTTAGTTGGTCGTTTCGAAGGTTGCTGTTTTAGACCGCTCAAAACCTCGTTGTTAATTTTCTCGTCTATCGTGTGTAGGTTAACTTCATCACCTCGCTAGTTCAAGCAGTTAGACGGTTAAGCTAGAAGTTCGTCTTCGAAAGGCAGCCCTAGTTTCTTCTCCCTTTATTTGCGAACCTAATCCAGTTTGAACAACTCGTTTAGTCTGGAGTCTATAGTTGCTTGTATGCAAGTCTTTCTAAGTTTTGGTTGTAGATTTCAGAGTTGATGCATTTTTCCGTTTCACACAGTAGCTACACCGTAGCTTTCTGTGCAGTTTTCCTTAACTGGTTTGATTTTTACTGTTCAGTGTATAGCCTTTTAGTAGTTTTTTAGGTAGCCGAAGTAGATGTTGAGCTGTAGTTGGAGCCTTCGTTTTCAGTTTTAGATTCGTTCAGCTTACGAAGTTTTCTTAGCCTAGGATGGATTCGGTGTTCGCTTGGTTAAACGCCTTCAGGCGTGCTTGGGGGTTTCACGGGAGTACGCTTTGTCCACGTGTTCACGGAGTTGATGTTTTAGTTGGCTCTCGGTAAAAGTTGGCTTCTTTTGTGGTTGCTTACTAGTTTTCAGATTTATTTTGCCGTGGATTGTAGCTGGTTCAGCTTTTTTGGTTTCTAGGCTGTTCAAACGTAGATCTTTCCTCTATAGAAACGACCTCGGATCTGCATCCGTCACCCCTAGAAATCTCATTACGAAACTAACCACGATCATACAAATTACTATAAGTAAGGATAGTGTACTAATTTACTAAATACTACGTAACTTAAAATCAAATAAATTTTTAGTAAAACTCCTTCTCGACAAACGGCTTAATTCATCGTGGTTTAGAAACTCTTTCCTCTACTAACTACTTAGCAAAAAAATCCTCTCTTTCATAAATCGTTCTACCAGATTTGCCCAAACTACGGGATGGATTAGTCTCCCATTCCATTTATGTTTGTTTAACTAGCCGGAATGAGGTGCTATCTCATCAAACTGCTACTTAAATAATATATTGAACACTAACGTATTTAAGTATGGTTTTAAACACTTTTGTTTTGACTAAGCGAAACCACTAATTAAGCAGAACCATCGCGTCACATTCTGTAGTACTTCACCTCTAAGCGATTATCTGCTTTTAACCAGTTTTATAAAAGTTAACACTCTAACGGATTTAATCCCCCTCAAACTTTAATATTTTTTTATTTATTTTTCCTCTTTTGAGGATTTTCTACACCTTTCTCAATGTATGTTTCCTCACACTTTTGATGGTGGTTTACATCCTTTCTCGATGGTGGGGCCAGCAGGCCGTTCACACTCTTCGATGGTGTACCATAAATTGACTTTTTCAGGGTTTTTCCAACCTTTTTATATTTATAAAATCTTGAAAGCCTGATTATTCCTCGATCAAACTTTTTCTACGAGTTTCTCGGTGGGGGCCACGAAGTATAATCACTGCGTTAGAGATAGAACTTACACAATGCTGTTTACCCAACAAGCTTATATACAGCTTATAGCTTTTTAGTAATAAGTATTTGAGTGTAGAACTTCAAAAACTTAGTAATTTAATAAAAACTAACCCTTTACAACTAGAAAATTAGTCGGAACTTCGTCAACTATTATCGAATAAAAGTACTATTACTAAAAACCTCATTTTCGGAATTGATACTCCTTGGATTACATTTATACGACCTAAAAATTTCATGTAAAAAGCTTTTTTTTTTTAGTAGTGTAAATCCAGGAACATGGCCTTGTTCTTGGGCACATGGCCATGTTCCAGACGTCTGCTCGCTTTCTATTGGTCCATCTTGCTTAGCTATTCTAAGTTTTGAGTTAGCTAAAGGTTTTAACCTGATTCATAGTCTCTTATCACTCGAGTTCTCTTAGTGGAAGTAAGCAAGATGTATGAAAAAGGAGGGAGCTAAACATTCTGAATCCGTAGTTTAAACACTTAAGTTCGCGGCTAAAACGATGTGTTTGACGTCCTCTATTAGCAAATCCTCACTACATTCTCTGAGGGGATTAACCTAGCTCATAAAATCCCTTACATTGCTACTGTTCTGATGAGAGTACAAAAGGATCATAGAATAGAGAAAGATAAACGAAAGAAAACCGTTAAATACTGGTTTTCACCTTAATTCGTATCTACTTCTGTCTGTTGTACCTCTTCGTTTGAGAACTGTAACTTCGTAGCTCTTACTATTCCAGTTCTTATTTCCCTCTTTAGAGTATGTTTCCCGCTCTTCGTTTAGTTCTGAAGTTCTGAGGATTAACACCAGATTACCCTTTGAAGATATCTGGGACAGAAATCCTCAAGATTACATTATAACTCAATGTATAACATAATCTTAATTTGCGCTCCCTAAGCTAGAACTTTACTATTGTAACTTGATTTAAATATCAACTTTCTCCTTATACTAACTCAGATGAGATAGTAACCAGTGCTTCTTTTGTCGTTTCGCCCTCTAACATTCCTGGATACATTACCGTTCAAAGCACCTAGCTCAGCTTCAGTACTTGTTCAAGCCTCGCCTTATAACTTGTAGGTTCTTAGGTACTTAAGCTTCTAATAGCGTTTCACTGCGTTTTGTTTGATACCATGGTTCCGTAACATTATGTTACGACTTATTACTTAGGTCTTAGGTGGAGTTCACCTAACTAATCTTCATGATGGCCCTTATTGACCAAGTAATAGTTTAATCAATATTAACAGCTTGTATCACTTCCGTTTCTTACACCTTTAAGAAGGGTATAGACTGAGATTTCACTTTTTAGGTGGTTGTCATGTTTAAGCCTTTTCAAAACTTAAGAACCTACATTTCACTACTAACTTATTACACTTTGATTAATAACCATACTAGTAGAACACTTCACGTTCTATACATAGACTACACTCGATACTTGGGACGATTCCTTACTAATTTGAGGTTAGTATCGTTTGTCGGAGTTGTACAATCTCCCTTTATACTTTCTACTTAAAGTAGAATTTAAACTCTCATGTCCTACTAACACCTTTGGGTTTAACAACTTGGAGATTTTAGTATCTTAAGGAGCCTACCCTACAGAACTCACTAAACTGAGTAAGTTTAGAAAACTCCTTACTTCATACACGTCCACTTTTCGTAAAGGGTAGTAAAGTTTTACCAAAACTAGTTCTTAAACCAAAAGCAAAGCTTCTTATTGATCATTCTTAGAATCGAGCTCTTCACTTTGTCGAGGTTTTGGCGCGCTATGGGATGCACTTTCATAAAAACCTCGTCGATACTGCTTGCTCTTCGGTGCATCTTTGACCTCTCACGTTATGACCTCGTAATGGGGTGGAAAAGAGCTACCTTGACAATCTATTAACAAATATCAAAGCGCCTGCTTTGAAAAAAAATCCTCCCCACTTATATTATGTGATTTGAAATCGTTTAACGCTTCAAGCTTATACCCCTTACTATTTACTTTGGTGTGATGTAGAAGATTTACCAAATCGGTTCAAAAACCTATTCAATTTCCCACTAACTTTTCGACTTTCTTTCTTTCACGTAACAAGACCGCTTTAAGTCGAAAAAGACGTAACACATGGCCATGTCGGTAGTAGTACATGGCCATGTTTCACCGTCTATGCACCGTTGTTCCGATTAAACCATTCAAGTGTAGAATATGGATAGAATAGAGGGGGTCGTGCTGAGGACCTCAAACACCTACTACGATCTCGAGACTCCTTTCCAGTAACGTGGAGAGAGTGAAAGAGAGAGATCCCAAAGAGAGAGAGATTCATTTTCAGCGGCTAAGCGCGGTTAAAGTGTAAGGCGAGCTACAAGCGACCAAACCTCTGAGTTTCCTTTAGAAACCCTGCACCGCTTCTCCTCAAAATGACTCAAAAGACACTACAATTTTGATCCCTTTCGACTTAAAGTCGAAATCTTTCCATTCATCGAGTTGAAGAGAGAGCAAACGCCAAATCACAGCTTAAAACTGCGCAAAACCATAGCAACGAAGGTCGACATAATCTTCCCTAAAGATCGTCGATCTCTCCTCAATAAATCGACACTAAGTGGGTGAGATCGAATCCCTTTTCAACGAAACTTCGAACTATTTCCATTAAACAATTAATAGTAAGATTAAGCCTTGATTTGCGCCAAATTAACTCGCTTAATTACGTCAAGCTTTACCAAAGAAGCGTCGTCCAAAGACTTAGTGCAACTCGATCTAATCTCTGAAACCCTCGACCAAATTTTCCACAAATACGATCACCATTCGACTTTAAAATCAATCTTTAGCCTAATTTACTCAAAGGCTAATATGATAGATCATATGAACACAAAACTACGACAAAACGGCTAACAAGCGTCGCTCTAACGCTAACTGGAAACCTAATAACAGCCGATTATACACTCTCGAAAACCTCCAAAATAAACTCCATAACTTGACTTGATTTTGTTGCTGAGTTCAATGTTGAATCATATTAACTCTAAAAGCAGCTTTAACCTGACAAACCATTATCAAAGTTACGCTATAACTATGAATAAAAAGTCGTCCTAACACTTGGTCAATTCGACTTTAAGCTCTGGAGAAACTCGACCTAGCGCGAATTATGATCCACCCAAACTGGAAAGGCTTTTCCCACTTAAGGGAGATACGGTAGAACCTGTAGACCAACGTATAAATATCCTTATATCTAACAAACTTACTTAATAAACCAAGATAATCTGTTGTTCTCTTACTGTATGCACTTCACTTTAACACGTTCAAATGTACATCATATGTACCATAACCTTGATTATCAAGTAGAATGTATTCTTCGATACTATATTAATGTACCTTTGCATGTTGCATGTTCTTATAGAATCTACCACAAATTTACGAACATAAGGGTCCAGCCATGACAAAAGGATAACTACTACGATTTTGATAATATTGGAAGCTTAAACTTATATTAGATCGAAAATATGATTCTAAGAACTATAAATAAGTATGAATCACCATAAACAAGATTTAAAACTTACCTACGCATCGTGATTCAAGTTTTGCGTGTTTTCCGTCCTTTCCGATTCTTCGAAGTCTTGGATTCTTCGATCTTCAATACTCCGCTCCGAACTTCTTCAAGACTCCGACTCGACCCACGAAACTTGCCAACACATAGGACCTAACATCAAGTACTTGTTCACCCAGAAAGAGTTGAATATGCGGCAGCGACGATGGTTGGAGTTATTGAAAGATTATGACATTACTATCCTATACCACCCAGGAAAGGCTAATGTTGTCGCCGATGCTTTGAGCAGAAAATCAGTTGAAAACTTGGTGACGGCAATTACTAGTCAACCGTTGTTCCAAATGGAGATGCAACGGTTTGGATTTGTAAGGACTGAGATTTTAGCAGTGCAACTAAACTCTCTGTTGATGATGTTCCTGTGTGTAATTTAATTACAAAAGCACTCGTCAAGTTTCAGGAGAAAATGAGCTAGAATGGAGAAGTTACGTGATCATTACTAATCACTTAAAGTGAATAGTAACTCCGATTTTCCGGAGATGCCACGAAGTAGAGGTGGCTTTTGGCGCGTATCGGATTTCGTTCATAGCGCTCCAATAGCTCATTTTGATTGGTTCAGCTATTCTGAAAACAATGGCACTAACAGAATTGGGTTTTGATGCACGATTTTCGAGAAAAAGGAGTTTTATCGAAAAAAGGGTTTTCGTTCTTTGCTTTTCTTGCACTTTAAAGCTCCTCGTGCCTAGTGCTTGTGACTTGGGGTTGGGTGAGAGATGTTTTGGGTCCCTACTTGTGGTAGGGAATTCAAATTCAATGCGAATTTGAGGTTTTTGGGTTTACACATAGGTCTTTGTGCGATTTTTTGATTAGTTGGAGAAAGGATGGATTTCGTCGCGAATCCGTGACCAAACTCGGCGAAACAAAATCGTGGATTGGATGTCTCTGTCGTGCTGATCGCACTGGTGTGATCCGTTCGAAAATCCGACGAACAGATCACTAGATATCATGCGTGTTCCGAGGTGAGGTCAAAGTGGCATTTTTGTATTTCGTGTGAAACACCCTATATTTTATGTACCGAATCGCGCGAGATCGAACGTGGAGGTGCGGGTACGCGATTTACTCGCGCTGTGAAGAGCTCGGGTGCAAATTTTTAGTTTTGAAGGACTTTGGTGCAAAGTGGCCGTTATATATATTGTATACCTAGGGTTTCATCCGAGGAAACCCTAGATCTGGCCGACTTAGCTCCCTCAGCTAGCCCTAGCCGTCACCTTCATCACCATGCCCTTGTCGCACCCGCGCACTGGCCGCCGGCAAGTGCCCCGGCCGCCGGAAATTCCTGGTTTGGCCTCTCTCCCACTTTCTCCTTCATCTAACCAACCTCCACCCTCAGCCCTTAAACCCAGGGAGTATCAAACCTGGGAGCCTTCATCCTCGGCCGAGGCTCGACTTCCGGCATTGTCGCCGCTGGCCCTCACCGTCTGCGTGTGCTGCCGGCGCCGCCTGGGTGATCCACGGCCACCCAGGGTCACCTCGGGCCTAGCCCAACTGAGCTCGAGGCCCTCACTCTGCCGCCGCCCCCAGTCGACCGCGCCACCCTCTTTGACCTCCAGCAACCCTCTGGCGCGCCGTCCCCGCCGCCACCGCAGTCCGGCGCCGCTGCTAATGCTAACTGCGGCCGCCTAGGTCCAGTGCGGGCGGAGCCGAGGACTTTTCGGTCTCTGCGCATCGTCGCTGCCCACCGCCGGCCGAGTCACACTCCCTCGGCCTCCGAAATCTCTTTTCCATCGTCCCGAAGTTGCTCCGACCGTCGCCGTGGCCGGAGGGGCTTGTCGAGCTTGAGATCGGGCTGTGCGGGCTGAGCCTCTCCCCGCGCCGCCTTCACTGCCTTCCATTGCCGGTCGGAGTGAGCATCAGCTTCCCCTGGTTGCCGCACTCGAGTGCCATCGGCACTCCCTCCGCCGGAGGCCCCGCCGGCCGGACTTGGAGCCAAGCTCCTCTACCATATTGCGGCTAGGGCATCATTGCCCGTCGCCTCCGCCAGCTTCCGTTGCCGGCCGACGAGCGCCCCGGCCTTCCTCCGTCGCCAGCAACCTCCCTCTGCCGGCGCGCCCGCCGTCCGACCGCTGCCGGCCACCCTATACTCCACCAAGCTCCGGTGAGTGTATTACTGCTGTTTGTGCACTGTTGCGGGGTTGTTTGCATTGGTCCGACGGCCCGAGGTTGTTCCGATGCCTCCGGAGGTGAGCACGGTGATCGTCTATCAGTGCTGATCATAGTACTCACCTCATTTAGGGTCAGCGAGCCCCTGGTTTGCGAGATAAGCATGTTTTTCATGCTGTGCGCGCAGTTCGCAGACTTTCGTGTCGCTCCCGCGCTCTCCACAGTGGTCGGCAGTGCTTCGAAAGGTGAGCACAGCCTCCGAAACATTGAGACCTGTCAACGGGTGTCTCGGTTTGGTTGAATGAACATCGGTTTGCGCTGTCGGGCCATAAAACCCAGGAAATCGCATGAAATAATGCGATTTCATGTAGTCGGGTGGGTTTTTATGCAATTGTACACCTTATGATCGCTATTGGCAGCGTGTGTGGGCTGCGGCCTCTGAACTAGTTGTCCAAGGCCCCAGGCCCTGGCGGAAATTGAAAAGTGATTTTCGGTGCGTTTGTCGACAAAATCCACTGACGGAACGCGTTTTCAATTCAGAATTCTTCCGACGATGCCTTGTGAGCTGTTGTTATGTCACTGAGCCTTGTTGGCTGATCACCCGCATTGTTTCGAGGGCTCGGGAACGACGGGTGAGCGACGGTGGGTTCCGATGTCGAATTAGACACTTCCGGAAACTCGGACCCGACGATTATCCGATGATAATTGTTTGGAGGCGAGGGTTTGTGTTTGCTGCCATGTCACACTAAAATAAGTGTTTAGTGGCAGCGGGTGACTCGTAGTATGAGTCGGTGTTTTCCGGAATGGTTTGTGGATTCCGGCGGAGTCCCGGTGCGATTTTCGGGACTTCCGGTGAGTTCGGCAATCGGTTTTGGGAAACCGATTCCCGTGGATATAATTGTGGGGTTATGTGTTAGTGTTTTATATTTGTGGGTTAGATACTAACCCGGTGGACCCTCCGTAGGTCCGGTTTACGATCTTTTGCAGTCAGGAGACAAACGCGACATTGTACAAGTGGGTACTTCGATCCGAAGTCGGTACAGTGGTGCACGCTCGTTGATGGTTTCTTATCCTTGCTCTCCCGTTGTTATCTGGCATATATATCTTTATATATAGTGTTGAGCCTAGCATCCATGTTGTTTTGGTTATACTCTACTCGGTTGTTTTTCATATCTAGTATCATGAGTAGGAGTAGAGAAGTTATATCATATTTCCTTGTTGCTCTACTTAGCTGTTCTGCATATCCTGTATCTTGTTTAGAGTAGAGCGGTTTCGTGTTTTAATGTGAGATCAGTGACCTAGTTGGTCGGTTCTTGTATCTCGTATCTGTGACCTATTTGTTCGGTTCCTTGATTTCTGTCGTTCGATGACCGTTGAGGTCAGTGTACCCTGAGGGGTTGGATTGTCGGCTAGTGGCTGACGGTAGTTCTGAATTTTAGTGATACATGATGTGACATTCGTGTGACCGATTGGTCGGTTCTTGAGTATACAGTTAGTTGATCTTGCATACTTTTGGGAGGATGTTGAGTTGTTCCATCCTAGTTGACCTGAGTGGTCGATTCTTGTGCTTCCTTACAGTTGATAACCTATACGGTCGGTGAGCCCTGAGGGGCAGGATTGTCGGCTGGTTGCCGACGGTTGGCTATTGAGCATTCAGCATCGATCGCCACTGCTCGTACGCATTTCACGAACACCAGCGGTTTGGCCACCGCAAGAGGGTGTTCTTTTCCGGAAAAGTGGTTGCTAGTGTCAACCCGTGAGCCCAAGAGGAGTTATATACTTTCAGCTTGAGGTGTTGGGTACCAATATGGCTTGTTTCTGTTTAGAGCAGTTATGGCATGGGCCTAAGGTGTTGGGTACCAATACGGCCGTTTTAGATTGGGTATATTTGGTTTATACGTCTGGTTGACGCATATGTCTATAGTAGCAATTGTTGCATGCATACTTACAGTTTTTTCTTTACAGTTGTCTTGCTACTATAGTTTTGATATCCATGTATGCATTCAGTTCTTTTTACAGTAGCGGTAGTTGTATATTCAGTTATTGTTCTATTTCCTTCCAGGTTATAGCTACTGTATTTGTTATATCTGCTCATGACCTTGTTTATTACTTACAGATTCGGTGAGTACTCCTCGCCTTCGTCGGCTTCCAGTACCCACTGGGAGGGGAGACATATTTACATGTTCTCACCTCCCCACCATTTTTCAGGTATTGCGGGCGGTGAGGGTTGAGACGAGACATAAGATGCGTTCGTAGTGGTCGATAGAGCTTCCGACCCGGTATGATTGGTTTAGTTACTACCCTCTCTATTTCTGTTGATATAGCTTAGACAGTTTATATGGTTCAGTATTTTTATTATATTTGAATATGTGGATTTTCATGAATGTAATGAAAGGATTTTTGAAAGTTTGTAAAATAGAAAGGTTTTCTACCCCTTGTGGTAGCGTGTTTTAAAAGGAAAAGGTTTTCGTGTGGGAAACAGCTTTCAAAAGAGTTTCTCATGATTTTTCTTGACTTAGTATTTCAAAACAGGTTTTCGAGTAGAAAATATTTCAACTGATAGTTGTGGATTTATATTCAAAATCTGTATATGAACCTGTGGTGAATGATGTACGGATGTATAAATGAATGGATATTTGTATGTTCAGTGATAGTGGTTGTATCCCGTCTGTACTCTTGTACTTGTGCGACGCCATGCAAATATAGAGGAGACTCTGTCCGTATGAACAGTGGATTCTCTGTATTTGTGGCGGATCTGGCATACCCTGGGGTCAGATTTTTTTTTAAAAAAAATTTCTAGTCACTTCCGCTGTACTTTTAAACTAAAAGGGACCCCAGGGCGTGACAGGATTAGAAGTAGTGGCGCCGTAGGTTCCGACCATTTTGGCGGCGCTAGTGGTTCGACCGACCTTGTTGGAGCGGATTAATGAGTGGCAAATTGACGATCCATATCTCCAAAAGGTGTGGATTGATGTTGAGGGCGGACGCGCCGGTGACTTCGGCGTGGGATCCGACGGTGCACTTCAGTTCAGAAAACGGTTGTGTGTCCCCAAGGATGATGAGATCCGCAAGGCGGTATTACAAGAAGTGCATCATTCCCCGTATAGTATACACCTGGGTGGCACTAAGATGTACAAGAACCTGAAACTATATTATTGGTACCCGGGCATGAAGAAAGATATTGGGGAGTTTGTGGCGCAGTGCTTTACGTGCCAACAAGTAAAGGCGGAACGTCGGTTTTCCGCAGGGAAGTTGCAAAGCTTATCAATACCCGTGTGGAAGTGGGAGGATATTGCGATGGATTTTGTGGTCAGTCTACCCCGATCGCAAGCCGGACATGATGCTATATGGGTGGTGGTGGACCGTTTGACAAAGTCGGCTCATTTCTTGCCGATCCACACCACGTGGTCTGGAGACAAGTTAGCACGAGTCTACTTGGACAAGGTAGTGAGATTGCATGGGGTTCCATTATCGATTGTGTCAGATCGAGACCCCCGGTTAACTTCTCATTTTTGGAAGAGTTTGCAAGACGCTCTTGGCACGCGACTCGACTTCAATACAGCGTTTCATCCTCAGAGTGATGGTCAATCGGAGAGGACAATTCAAATACTCGAGGATATGTTGCGAGCATGTGTACTTGACTATAAAGAAGGGTGGCACGAGTATTTGTCGATGGCGGAGTTCGCTTACAATAACAGTTATCAAGAGAGCATAGCGATGGCGCCATTTGAGGCACTATATGGACAAAAGTGTCGCTCCCCTATTCATTGGAGCGAGGTGGGTGAAAGAGTCACCCTTGGTCCGGATGTGTTGCGAGAGGCGGAGGAGAAAGTTCGTCTTGCTCGCCAAAGGTTGTTGACGGCACAATCGCGGCAACGAAGCTATGCGAATAAGCGCCGAAAGGATTTGGAATTCGCAGTTGGTGACTGTGTGTTTCTCAAGGTATCGCCTATGCGCGGGGTGAAGCGGTTTGGCATTCGGGGGAAACTTAGTGTAGCACACTGGACCTTTGCAAATTGCGAGGTTCGAGTGTTTGATGTCGGTTCCGAACTTTTTCACACTTTGTAGAGGGTCGTAGACGGCGATCTGACCCACGGTTCAAATTTGTGGATTTTTGGCTAAGTCCTGAGAGTTTTACTCTCGAGGACCGGTCCCTGATGGGAGAGACCAGTCCCATCGGCTGTGGTTACGGCAGACTGCGAGGCAACCGATCCCCCTGGTCAGAGAGATCGGTTCCCAAGCGCGTGTTTGCGGGAGGGTCCTGAGGGACCGGTCCCTGGTGGGAAAGACCGGTCCCTCTGCCCGAAAACAGCCCAGACCGGGCTTTGCAATGGTTGCAAAGTTGAGGGGCTTTTCTGGATTTTGTTGCATTAAAGGGCCTATATGGCCATTTCTCTCTCTCTCTCTCTCCCTCATTTCTCTTCCTCACACCCTTGTTAGAGAAGGAGAAGGAGAAGAAAGAGGAGAAGGAGAAGAAGGAAGGTAGGAGAAGGATAAGATCAAATAGAGGACTTGGAGCATCTTCCTCTCTCTCTCTTCTTCCCATTGGTGCTTGAGGGCTTGGACTTGGAGCTTGCTAGAGAGGAGATCATCACTCTTGGAGCTTGGTTAGGAGCTTCTAAGAAGGTTAGTTGCTCATTTCTCCCCTCTAGACCTAGTTTTGTTGGTTGTTGGGAGATGAAACCCTAGAATGGGAAATCTAGGGTTTATTTGGGCGCTTTTTAATTTGGAGCTTTTGGAGCTAATCTAATTTGATTAGAACCTTGGTTTAGGTTGCTTTGGAAGGGGTTTAACTTCCATTTGAGCTTTGGAGAGGGATTTCTACACTATAGGTGAGAGTTTAGCCCTCTATGCCTAGTTGGTTAATGATTGAACTAGTAGTTATTCGTTTACTTCTTGTAGCTCACTTTTTGATGCTTCTAGGGTGCTAGGAGCTTGGCGGATATCTTCGTTGGAGCAAACGAAGGGTTGCGCAAAATTCGGTGGGTTTGACCTAGCCTAAAATATGAAAAATTCTCATATTTGATGATTTATGTGTCGTACGGTGGAAATTCATGCATTTTCATGTTAGATATATTTATTGTGAACTTTAGAATGCTTAACATGCCTATGTTATGTGTAATGAACTTTCGGACCTCTATGTAGTAGAGAGTTTGCATATGGGGCTTATGTTGCATTTAGCATTCTTGTGCGGGACTTGGGACCATGATTCTTATAGTGAAAATGAGCATTGCTTGCATGCATTTAAATCTATGCCCAATTGAGACACAAGGGATTTTAGTAAGCCATAAAGAGGCTTGGGGACTTATACTATTTGAGAATTATTGGGCTAATGTCATAAAGGGACACTGAGCTCGGGCTATAAATGAACCTAGTATTAATGTCATAAATGGAACATAGAATATGAAATGTGCTTAACTTATAGCAAGGCTTAAGTGTCATAAAGAGGCACTAAGCCTAGTGAGTGTTGGAACATCACATTGAGACATGGAACTAGACCGTTGGGTTACTAGTGACTATTACCATGTTAGAGACATGAGGATTGGATACTTGATACGATGACTTGTTTGCTTGCCATTTGTTCTCATTCGCACATGCATGTGAGGGTCGCTCCCTACAAGCCGGCACTCCGAAGTTAGCCTACACGACTTAAGCTCGCTCGTGAGGTATCGAGAAACCTACGGGGTCGGGAGGGATAGACTCATTCCCAGAGTGGGAATGCTGGGGCTACCACCGACACTTAGGCGGCACAAGCTGGACTACACTCGTGTAGATCCTAAAACAAGGTTTAACTTTGACATCAAATCTTAAATGTGAATCACTACTAGATAGATTATGGTAGTTGGATTACTTGACATACTCATGGTTTGGCTTCGAGGTATTGGGACATGTAGTAGACTTGATATATTTACTTGTTGCATCATAGTATACTTGTAGCCGTGAAGGAGCATATTCACCTTGCATTGGCAGACTTAACCTTGATAGCATTGATATTCATCGTATTTACTCGTGGTATAGTAGTATAGCATTTCATACATGCTTTCAATTCAGCGGTTTACTATTGTTTATTATTATTATTAATATTGTTGCTTTTCACTTACCCTCTTTCTTTCGGGCCTAGTGGTGCATGGTGCTGAGGTCAGTAATTGCCCACTAGGAACTATAAGTTATAGTTTTCATGCCCTCTTGTAATACACTGGATCTTAGCAAATTGCAAGATTCGAGTGTTTGATCTGTGTGTGGAGCCTTTCCACAGTTTTTGGAGGGTCGTTGACAGTGTTCCGACCCCTAGCACGCACCCCGAGGGTGTTGGTTTGAGACTTGGCACCAAAATCCCAAAATTGAAATTTTTGGTCAGCCCTCGGATAGCCTACAGCAGGGCTTGTACCGGAACAAGACTGGTCTTGTACCGGTACAAGGATTGATGGTTGTACCGGTACAGCCATCGGGCTTGTACCGGTACAGAGCCGCAGACCGCACGACCCGAGCCTCGGGTCACAATTTCGTCGGCCTTGTACCGGTACAAGAACCCGTGTACCGGTACAAGGAGGCAGATTTCGTGCAGTTTGGTCTGCAGGGGTGTTTTTGCTATTGTAGCACTTCTATAAGTGCACCCCACGCCCCTTGGGGCCTCCCCTGTGCAGAGACCAGCAGGAGTTGAGGTAGGAGGAGCTCCCTCTCCCTTCCTTTGCATTTTTACTCCTTTTGCTTGGTTTTTATTGGGTTTTCTCTCCTCTTTTTGCATCTTGGTGGCTTCTCCACCATTGTTGATGGCTTAGAGCTTGGAGAGGAACTTGTGGCTGAGGAGATCTCCCACCCCACTTGGATTGGAGCTAAGTTTGGAGCTTCTTGAGAGGTTAGAGACTTGATTTCTCCCTTTGATCCTTAATTTGAGGTTTTTGTGAGATCAAGCCCTAGAAATGGAAATTTAGGGTTTAATTGGGCATTTTGAATCTAGGGCTTTTGAAGCTTGATTGAGTGGATTAGAGGCTTCCATTAGGTTGGATTGGATGAGCCCTAGCTTCATTTTGGAGCTTTAGAGGAGATTTTTGCACTAGAGGTGAGTTTTCCTCGCCTATGTTTGATTAGCTTAATGATTGAGCAAAGTTTTGTTCGTTTGGCCCGTATGACACATGTTTCTATACCTCTAGGGTACTAGGAGACTAGAGGACACCCTCGTGGGAGCGCACGAGGAGTTTCGTTGTCATCGGTGGGTTTGGCTTCGTGGAAATGGGGCGAAATGGCCCCTATGCTCTTTCTACTTGTTGTAAATTATTTTTAAGTTCATTTCTATGCTAAATAGCACTTGTATATGGATTTTCAGAGCACTCACTAAATGCATGACTTAGTGAATTTATGAAAATTATCACTATTCATAGTAGTAGCATATAGACATGTAGAATGCTATGCATACTCCGAAAAGTCGTTTATTATTGCTTTTATTATTGTGGAAAATACACCCCTTATGAGGATCATAACGTATGGCGAATATGGGCACGTGCCGAACAGAGCTGCCACTGGGTCCCGGGACATGACAGAACAATTGAGTATCAGAGCCAAGGGTTGACACTTAGGGGAACTAGCAAACCTTAGGCAAACTGCAACATAAGAAATAGGCTAGTGAGAGACCAGGTCTATTCGACTTATCAGCGAAAGTACCATGATTGAGAGACATGATAACTCTAAAAAGATAGAGTCCATTGGAGATACTTGGTTACTAAATTCGCGGAGGGTTACGTAGACGTGACGACAACGTAACATGCGACAGATAGTTGTGGATAACACTACTTGACATTGCGCATCATTTCGCACATGTCTTGTGAGCGGCGATGCCATAGCGTAAGTCCGGCTAACTTGCGCTTTTATGTTTTGTAGTGACGATGCCGATTACGCGATCCAAATCCGCCGGGGCGGACAATGCGGCAAACTTCGAGGAGGTCGAGACCTCCGCTACCTCCGGATCAAGCGAAGTCCGTGAGTGGAGGGGCCAGCTTGAGGCACTCACTCACTTGGTGACTCAACAGGCTCCGAACCGGCCAGACAGCAGACGGGTGGGTCTCAGGGCCATAGACAGCCTTCGGGTGGGTCTCTTCAGATTTTACTTTGTGTATCCATTATGATATGTGGACAGATGATGACTTAGTGTACTACTTGGACATTGACTAGAATAGTAAACAACGGAACTTTACTATTTCGCATCGTGAACATTATGATAGTGGGAGACTTTTACTTCATGCATAGTTGCTTTCATACTTATGCTATTTATGCTAAGTAGAGATATCATGTTGTAGTAAGTTACATTTTTACGTACCTTTCGCCTTTCTACTTTTATAGTCACTGACATATTTTGTAGCTTTGGGCCTTGTGGTGCATTCACTGAAGTCAGTAATTGCCCACTGGGAACTATTTTTAATAGTTCTCACGCCCCTGTTTTATGGTTTACTATTCAGAGCCTTCGGCACCGGCCGAGGCACGGGATCGCGGCAAGGGGATCGCTTAGCCAGCTAGTTAGGAGCGTACTTGCCTAGGTGGTTTACTCTTTCTTTTGTAGTTGAGAGAGTGAGAGTTTTGTACCATGTATAGAGACCACCTATGTATCTACCTTAGCACTTGTATCTGGGTTTTCCTTGTACTCACTTTATGTTTTATTTAGTGAATTTACAGTTTTATCCTTATTCCTTGTTGTAGCATTTAGACATTTTTTATGCTCTGATACTCCTATATGTCTTTTATTATTGTTTTTATTATTGTTGTTGTTAGACGCCTTATGCGTTTTAGACGTATGGCGGGTCTGGGCACGTGCCGGGCGGGCTTCCACTGGATCCCGGGGCGTGACACCTCTGTTTCATGCTTTTATTTCAGAGCCTTCCACTCCGGGCAAGGCTAGGGACCGCGGTAAGGGTATCGCCTCGAGCTAGCTTGTTGCCGAGGGACGATCGATAGGTGGTCTACCTCTCTTTTGTTTTATTTTTTTTTGAGAGGTTGAGAGTTGTATCCATGTATAGAGACCACCCCATTTTTGTAGTACTTTGAGATGATTATTGTACTTCTTCATGTTTACTTTAGTGAATTACGCTCTTTTACTCTACTTGTTATTAGACTTTAGCTGTTAGTTGCTCTGATATCTTTAGTGACTCTATTTCTCCTCACTTTCTTATCTCTGTTGTTGTAGACGGCTTATATGTGCAGGCATATGGCAGGTCTGGGCACGCACCAGGCGGGCCTATGCCGGGTCCCGGGGCGTGACACTTAGTCCCCGATATATTGGACCGTATGAGATTCTCGAGCGGATCGGGCCAGTGGCATACAAGTTAGCGTTACCGCCGAAACTTGCGGGAGTGCACAATGTGTTCCACATATCGAATCTCCGCAAGTATTTTTGCAACTCCTCACATGTGTTGGAGTATAAGCCGGTAGAGTTGCACGAAGATGTCACTTATGAAGAATTCCCGGTGAGTGTTCTTGCTCGAGAGGAGCGGAAGCTACAGAATCGGACTATTCCGTATGTGAAAGTGCAATGGAGTAATCACTCGAGGCGTGAATCCACGTGGGAACTCGAGAAAAAGATGCACGAGACTTATCCTCACTTGTTCGAGCAAGTCAGCTATGGTATGTGTCGAGTTTCATGGATGAAACTATTTTTAAGGGGTGAAAAATATAACATATCGCATCCCCGTGAATTGTGCCGAGTTCCGTCGAAATGAGCGGAGCGCGGTGTCGGACGAGTTGGTAGGTGTTCTAACGCATTGGTGCGCTCGCTTCGGCAATCCGACGAGTGTGCGCGAAGAAATTGAGGAAAAAGGTTGTTTTGGTACAAATTGCCGCAACTCGCGGCGTAGGTGTCTAAAAATCACGAAATTGGGATCGTGGCATTCTAGCATTCCTACAAGGTGGGGGGTGCTACCCGAAATCACTGAATTTTCTTCTATGTCTGTGTTTCCTTATTTGAGCATATTGGTATTGTAGCATTCATGCATATAGGGTAGTGGGATGTATATTGTTGGTTGAGATTCAATTGTATGCATAGAGAACATATGAATTGACATAGAACCATAAGAACTATGAATGTAAAAACCCTATATGTGTGTGAATGTATGAAAGAGACTATGACAATAGTAAACAAAAGTGACATTGACATTAGTGATGAGATTGGCACCGTGAATGAGAATGGCTAAACAAGGTTTTAACCTATTGTGGCACTAGTGAATGGTATGAATGATAAGGTAGCAACCTATTGTTGGCATCGTGGATTGTGGCAAATGTGGCAATACGTCCTCAATTCGAGGATCGGATCGTACTCACAGTGGATTTGGCTTGTGGGAGGTGGCTCCTCCTCAAGCGGTGTACTCTGGAGTGTAGACACCACAGGAAGAGTGCCCCGTCATTGTTCCCTCGGGTAGTAGTGCTATGTGCCTCCTCCAGTAGATGGGAATTTAGAATTGTGAGTTTGGGGTAAACCAGGAGCACCCCGGAATGATTAAGTAAAGGCCAAAGAGAATGAGGACAAGCATGCATACATAATTAGCATATACATAATTATCTATCTGTTGACAGCTTTCTTGTAGGCATTGTATTAGTAGCATTACTTGGATTGCTATCTACTTTTCTTGAAATATATATGCTTGAATAGACCTAGTGGGCGAGTCAGTGAGGTCAGCGGCCGAACCCACTGGGAACTTCTTTTTGTTCTCACACCACCACTAAGCCTGCAGATCCATGCGCGAGCGGGGCGGCGGAGGATCGAGACAAGGGATTAGCGCCGTAGTTAGCGGCCACCAGAGTTATAGGCATTCCCTGTGTATATATTCAACTTTTGTATGTCGAACTAGAAATGTAAAAAGATGTAAACCTTATATTTTGGTTGAATGTCTATATGATGTAAATGAATGGAAAATAATGAATGTAATTGTATAGTTTACTTGTATTTAATTGAAATGTAATCAAATGACATGTATGTGGTTGTATGTTTATAGTAGTAGCTTAGAGCTTTCACTATTGTGGTTGTTGTTTGCCCTCGAGCAAATCTTGTATAATTGCTTGTATTATACTTGTTGTTGGAGCCTTGGGCGGACAGGGGAGGTGATGTCTGTTCGGCGTCTGTTGACGTACCCGAACCAACCAAATTGGCGATCCCGGGGCGTGACAATATATCTCTAAAAAGGGAATTTTATTATTCCTTACATCTAATAAGGAATTTAAGTATTTAATACTACTTTTAGATATCTTCCTTTTTTTATTTATTTTGAAATAATAAAGAAATTTTTTTTCCTGTCCTTCTTTTATTTTTTGCTTTCTTTCCTTTTCTCTCTTCTTTTCCTTTCTCTCTTCTTTTTTTTTTATTTTTTATTCTTTTCTTTTTTTTTCTTTCCT
The DNA here is from genome assembly GCF_001540865.1 of Ananas comosus. NCBI lineage: Eukaryota > Viridiplantae > Streptophyta > Magnoliopsida > Poales > Bromeliaceae > Ananas > Ananas comosus. The sequence goes on along the minus strand of NC_033634.1, from coordinate 7,776,719 downwards.
TTGTTTTTCGTTCCCTTTTTTTTTGGTAATTCTTTTTTTCTTTCCCTTTTTTTTGGAAACAAGAGGGATTTTTTTTTTTTTTTGAAGAAAGGAAGAAAAGTTGAATGTAATTTTATTCTTTTTTTTTTAAATTCGAACAAAGTGCCCCCCACCTTTCGCTGTGTGTGTTTATACGAGCAGAAAAAAGGTGAAATTTTTTATTATTATTATTTCTTCTTTTTACAAGCCCTCTCTTCTTCTTCTTTTTCTTTTTTTTTTGGACAAGTCTTTTATTCTTGGAGGAAAGTCAATTTGCCGATATCTTGTTGCACATTTAACCTCACATGGTGGATCAATATTTCTTTATTGGTGCGGAAGATAAAAGTTGGCGTTCCATCGTCGGCAGGGAAAACAAAGAATATTGTTGAGTTTATTTAACCTCCGGAAGCAACTCGGTATATCGAGATTGCTGCGCATAACCGACCCCAAAGGGTGAGTTAGCATTCCATCGTTGGCAAAGGAAACAAAGAATATTATTGAGTTTATTTGGCCTCCGGAAGTAACTCGGTATATTGAGATTGCTGTGCTTAACCGACCCCAAAGGGTGAGTTAGCATTCCATCGTCGGCGGAGAATATCCAAATTGGCAGACATATTAGGTTTATTGGAAGCTAGCGCCTGTGAGGGTTTTCGCTAGAGACCTTTCCCCTAACTTTTGCCTGTGAGCCAAATGCAGGTTTTCTCACAGCGGGGATTCCATTTTTGCTTGTGAGATTTATTCACAGCCGAATTTCTCTTCTTCTTTTTCTTTTTCGTTTTTTTTTTTTTTTACGGATAGTATTTCTTCAAAAATCGGCCGTTGATCGGCGGCATTGGCCTTTCTCCTTTTGCATCAATTAGTTGATAATCTCCCTCCTCGTATACTTTTTCTATAATGTAGGGACCTTCCCAATTTGGATCGAATTTGCCCGCAGCATGTCTGTTTATAATTATAGGCCATCGGTGAACTAGTACCAGATCTCCTGCCTGAAAAGTTCGGACACGTGCCAGTTTGTTGTAAGCCCTTGACATTTGAGACTGATAAAGTTCTAGGTTCTGTTGCGCAGCCAGTCGCATCTCGTCTAGAGAATCTAGTTCATCAAGTCTCAAGAAGATATTTCTTCATTCGTCATTTCGTGTTGAACCGCCATCCTTAGTGATGGTAGCTCTATTTCCAGAGGAAGGACAGCTTCCGTTCCGAAAACCAAAGAATAAGGTGTGGCTTGAGTAGGGGTTTTAAAAGTTGTTCGGTAAGCCCAAAGTGCATCTGAAATCTTGTCATCTCATTCCCTCTTATTTTTACCAATAATTTTCTTCATAAGTTTAACTAGAGTCTTATTGAAGGTTTCGGCCAAACCATTAGCTCTTGGATTATAAATTGATGAATATCGCCAGTCGATCTTGTGGTGGGAGGCGAATCTGCTGACCTTAAAACTTTTGAAGGCCGAGCCATTGTCAGAAATAATTCGACGAGGAACCCTAAATCGGTTCAAAATATTTTCTCTAAAAAATCTCATGACATTATCCGCTTTCACGTCTCTCAAAGGAATAGCCTCGGCCCATCTTGAGAAGTAATCTGTTGCGGCAAGAATAAATTTGTGCCATCGGGATGAAGGAGGGTTAATTGGCCCTATGACATCTGTTCCCCACATGTCGAACGGCCAAGAAGCAACCGTTGGGTGTAGAGGATTTGGATGTTGATGAATAAAATCGCTATGGATTTGGCATTGATGACATTTTCTAGCATATTCTATACAGTCTTGAACCATTGTAGGCCAGTAATAGCCTAGGCGTTTAATATTGAGGCGCATTTTGGGGCCAGATTGGTGTGCACCGCATACACCCGAATGGACTTCATGCATGACCTGTTTGATTTCTTCTGGCGATATACACTTCAGCCATAACTGATCATAGGACCTCCTATAGAGTGTATTTGTAACATACCGAAACCTCGGTAATTAAATTTGAACCTTGGTTAAATTGACCAAAGTGCGAGGTTGGTACACTTCGCAAAGGCCGAAGGCGTCAAATAATGCAAAAATGCATTACTGGGGATCTTCGAGAGCTTTTGGAAATCAAAATTTGCAAACTGCAGGTTTTGTGCTCTCGGGGACCGGTCCTTGGTGGGAGAGACCGGTCCTCGAACGCGTAGGCAGCGAGGGAGGCTGAGAAATCGGCTAAGTCCTAGAAAACCAGCTCTCGGGAACCGGTCCCTACGAAGAGAGACCGGTCCCCAGAGACCGGTCCCATTGAGGGAGACCGGTTACATCGCGCGCAGCCTGCGCAGTCCGCGGGAGAAGCTCTCGGGGACCAGTCCCAGGTCGGGGAGACCGGTCCCTTACTATGAAAAATGCCCAGTTTGGGCAGTGCACTGGAAATAAAGTTGAGGGGCCTAGTTGCTATTGTAGCAACATGTATTATACCAATCCTCTCCCCTCTTCACAGCAAACACACACACATCTCTCTCTCATTTCTTCCTCTTTCTCTCTCTAGAAGGTTGCCCTAGAGCAAGGAGAAGAAAGAGAAGGAGCTTGGAGAAGGGATTTTGGAAGAATTTGAAGAACTAGAAGCTCTCCTACAAGAAGGCCTTGGTAGAGCTTGGGACTAGAGGTAAGGTTTTGCAAGATATCTTCTAGGGTTAGGATTTAAACCCTAAGTTTTGGAGTTTTGAGCTTCTTAGAGGTTTTAGAAGCATGTTAGAGCCATGAACACCATGAAACCCTAGTTTTCTTCATGGTGCTCTAATAGGGGATTTCTAGGGTTTGCATTCTAAGCCCTAGAGATGGTTGGGATTGTTCTAAATGAGCTCCTAGAGGTTAGACAAGCTCTCTTTTGCTTGTTTTAGAGATCAAAACCTAGGGTTTAGTAATGGGTTTGGTTAGGGCACCAAATTTGGGCTTTTGCCTCCGAGTGTTTCTAAGGCAAATTGACTCCGTAGAAACCTAATTGGGGGTGTCCTCGATGCGTGGGACAACTCCGTTTAACGTTACGAAAAGGTTTAGAAGGAGTTATTGATAAAAAGCCTAATTCGGTTTCGTTTTGCCGCAGGCGAAAAAGTAAAGCTTAAAAAATCCCAAGAAATTCACCATAACATCCTCTCAACTTTCTAAGGTGGGTGGTGCATTCCAAGGATCTCGAAAATCCCTTTATGTCTAAGTGTCATGTTTTGAGCATATGTACATATTTGAGCATTTTGCATAATAGGGTTGAATTGTGAACTTTTATAGCATGATGTAAATTCAAATGCATGTTAAATACTTGTAGGAATGAGAGAATGATAATCCCTATGTATGCATGAATATGACAAGAACCTAGAAGGGTTAGTAAACAAAAGGGACACCATAACATAGATCTAACGAGTGGCATTGATGAGTCTAGAACAGTTAGAAAACAAGTGTGGCATTTGGCATGAGAATAAGAACATAGCACTTAGAAAACAAGTGTGGCATGAGTACAAGAACTTAGTAGTGTATATAACACTAGTGATAGTAAAGAATGCAAAGAAAAGAATGATTGAGATATTGTGACATTTCAACCTTAGAGTTAAAGGTCATTTGAGCATGGTCTTTCTTAAAGTTAAGGAACGGATTGAACTTGAAATCCTCAATGTAGAATTGATCGTACTCACCTATAGTCCTTGCTCGAGGGTGGTAGCTCATCCTCGGGCGATGTGCTCCGGAGTCGACATCACTGGGTTGTAGCAGGTATCTCCACAGAGGACGGTCCTATCGGGTTGTAGCAGGTATCTCCCCGGTTATCAGGATTTTGGGTTGGTGAGTTTGTTGAGGGCGAAACCTACGGGTTAGCCAAGAGATTGGGTAAAGGAATTGTGATCCTGCATTCATCATGAGCATTATATCGAGCATCGTATTTTATATTGTTCAGGCATATTAGTTGCATTTGTTAGTTGGTTACTTTCTTTCCTCTATTCTATTATGCCTGATTAGACCTAGTGGGATAGTCAGCGTGGTTGGTTGTCGAACCCACTGGGAACTTTGTTGTAGTTCTCACACCCCTATTTCCATAGAGCCGGGACCAAGCGAGCCGGCTGACGATCGCGGTAAGGGCATCGCGCCCTAGTTAGAGACCTCCCGAGATGGTTTCATATTTTGTAGTTGCATCCCCTTTACTATCATCTTTTGTATTTGATGATTATAGATGTTAAAGAAAAAACAGAACATGAATGTTGTTAAAGACTTTATATTTAAATGCATGAATTTATACTTGTGATCATGTGATGTAAAAGAGAAGAAATGATGCAAAATTGTAAATGATTTCTAAGCGTAGTTTACTTCTTTCACTATTGGCTATTGCTTTCCCTCGTGCAAGCCATTGTGTATGCTTCCGCTTATACAAACTTTATACTCTATCAGTACCTGTTGTTGAGCCTTAGGCGAATAGGGGAGGCTCTGTCCATTCGGCGTCTGTTTGACGCTCTCGAACCTCCCAAAAGGATCGGGATCGGGGCGTGACAGTATTATTCACGAAAGCGAACCGCATCGCCCTCTTTTTCAACTAAACTTGTTTTGGCTTTTCTTTAGGGAGTTCGTTGTATTTGAAATAATTAATGAAAGGTTCCCTCCAATCATCTTCCACTTCAATATTTAGCGTATTCGCCTTCTGAATTTCTTTTGATTCTTCTTCAGGATTCAAATTTGCTGGTGATAGGATCTTCCTATTTTTAATGGTTACGTGGACTTCATCAAGATCAGGATCAGCTAATTCTTTAGCTAGTCTAGCCAGAGCATCAGCCTTCCCATTTACAGTTCGGGAGACCCTTTCCAGCGTGACGCTTAGCATTTCTTTCATGAGTTCTTGCACCTTTTTCTGATATTTTGTCAATTCTGGCTTATGAACTCTATATTCACCCATCACTTGATTAATGATTAGTTGAGAGTCTCCATAGATGTGTAGCCATTGTATATTCATGAAGATGGATATTTCTAATCCCGCAATTATGGCTTCATATTCAGCTTCGTTATTTGTACGAGGCTCAGAAAGCACTAGAGAATATCGCAAGATTCCTCTCTCTGGTGTCACAAAAATTAGACTAACACCTGCCCTTACTTGCGAAATATTCGAGCTATATGCAGGTTGGATAGAAGATGCTCCGTCGAAATACATATCCCAGTATGGTTGTTTATCCTCAACAAGTAATACTTCTTCATCTAGTAGATCGCACACCAAAGGTGAGCCGTCAAGTACTGTGTAATATACCGAAACTCGGTAGGTTATATCGAATTTTAGTCAAAATGACTAAAGTGTGTAGAGAGAGATAGTTGGACAAAATCCAATTGACATTCCCATAATGTTGGAAAGGTTGATGTTGAGTTCCAAGTGTGATGGAAGAGTTTTAGCAGTGCTCGGCGCGAAATAGAGGTGAAGTACTGCCAAAACTGCAGTATAGGCCCTGTGTACCGGTGACAACATTGATGCGTACCGGTACCAGGCAGGCAACCCGAGGATAGAAACTCTCGGGTTTGGCCTCTGCGGTGCGACGTACCGGTGACAACCTCGATGTGTACCGGTACCCCGCAGCAACCCGAGAACAGCAGCTCTCGGGTTTGGGCAGTTGAATAGGGGCGTACCGGTGATGCCATCCCGCATACCGGTACGTAGTGCTGCGAACAGCAGGGTGAGTCTGCTACAAATAGAAATGGTTGAAGGGTTTATTTGCTATTGTGGCAGCTTATAAAAATACCACAACCCCTTCTCTCTTGTTCACAGTAGTGAACCCATCCTCGTCTCTCATTCTTCTCCCTTTCTCTCTAGGAGCTTTTGGAGGAGTTTGAAGGGGAGATTTGAAGGAGGATTTGGTGGAGAAGAAGGCAAAGGAGTGAAGCAACTTCTTCTTCTTCTTCCTTAGCTCAAGAAAAGGAAGCTTCTTGAGGTAAGCTTCATAAGCACTCGCGGTAGATTTCTAGGGTTTGGTTCAAATGACGTAGAAATGATTTTTGTTGGATCTCTAGATAATTTAAGCTTGATTTTGCTTATCTCCCAAATCCACAAGGTATATGTTGCTATAGTGCAATATTAGGGCACCAAAATTGGAGCTTTTGTCATGGATGGGTTTAAATGTAAATTGACCTTGTAGAAACCTAATTGAAGGTATTTCCGACGCGTTGGTGACTCAGTTCGAGGATCCGACGAGTCTACGCAAGGATATTGGGGAAAAAGCCTATTTTGGCTTCGTTTTGCCGCAGGCAAGAGAATAGACGTCTAAAAATCACGGAATTCGAACCGTAATACCTTAGCAACCCTACGAGGTGGGTGGCGCTATCCGAAATCCTTGAATTTTCTTTTATGTCTAAAGTGTCACTCTTGAGCATATGTGTATATATGAGCATCATGCATTGTAGGGTTGATTTGAGAGTATAATGTTGCATGTTGTGAGTACAAATGCATATGAGATGGTTGTAAACTAATAAAAACTTATGAACTCTATGAATGTATGATTGGACAAGAACCTAGATGAGGCAAAGAATATAGTGACTGACATTATGACATGAATACAAGAAAATGCTAGAGTTGAACACTTAGTTGTGTGGCATTAGTGAGTCATGAATGCTAAAGTTGAACACTTAGTGGTGTGGCATTAATGAGAACAATAAATGCATGAGAATGAGTATAAAGAACATTTAGTGTATGTAACACTAACGAGAGTTAAAGAATGCAAGTAAATGATGTATGAAAGTAAAAAGCTTATATCTTGGAAGAAATGTACATTTTGAGATCATGTGATGTAAAAGAAATGATAAAAAGAATGTAAAAGAATTTAAATGTTGAATGCATGTATGTGGTTAAAAGTTAATCATTGTACTTGTATGGATGTTTAGTTAGAATCTTTCACTTTTGGCTATTGCTTGCCCTCGTGCAAGTCATATATGTTTATGTTTCCGCATGTGCAAACTTCATACTCGATTTGTACTTGTGTTGAGCCTTGGGCGGACAGGAGAGATACTGTCCGTTCGGCGTCTGTTCGACGTGCCTGAACCGACCAAATGGGCCGGTCCTAGGGCGTGACCGATATAGTTAAAACCTGAAGTAAAGTGATGATATTGCTATGATAAGGTTGTTCTAGTTACCTTAGAAAGGGTTGAGTTGAGTTTTCTTGGTTATAGCTTGTTTTTAGTATAGAAGCATAGAAAGAGATATATGAGTTGTGTGTTAGCTTGGCAGCTGGGAATAAGGGCAGTATTTTGTAATCCATGATTAGGGAAGTGATGTAAGTCCCCTGAATTAAGGAGTTTTGAGGCTCTTGGGTTGTAAGAGTTGGGTCGTTTATATATAATCTTGTGATAATTGTATAGTAACAGGTTGTATAGAGGCTATGTAGAGCTAAAGTTTAAAAGTGCTACTTTGTAGGATTGAAGCTTTAGCTTGAAATTGGTCGCGTGGAATCCTAATTGAAGATAAAACCGATGCGTTCGAAAGCTCGGATCGGCGTTCCAATGAGCCTACGGCAAGCTAGTGAGAAAAACCTCATTTTAGCTTCGTTTGTCACGAGCGAGGATTGTGGTTGTTCATAAATCGCGGGAAGTGTATTTCTCGCATTCCGGCATCATTTAAAGGTGGGTGGTGCTTTCCGAAGTCATCGAATGACCTATTATGTTTATATCACTTTTCTTGAGCATATATGGATTGTATATATTTAGTTTATATTCATGCATTCTAGGGTTGAGCTTAATATGTGATTAGATTGACATGTGGTCTATTTGTGTGCTTTGGAAGCAAAGTACAGTTGGACAATGACTAATAAACATAGAACCCTATAGATGTTTGAACTTGTATTGAACTATTAAATAGTGACAAAGTGACATTATGAATAGATTGCATAAATAGCACCCAGTATTGTGAATGTCAAACAAGGAAAATGAACTTGTAAAATGTGTAGCATTAGAACTAGATAAATTGATTAGCATCTAGAGTTGGATATGTAAACCTAGCATAAAGAGCTAGTTAAAGTGTGGCATTGTCAGTATATCCTCGAAGACGAGGACTGGATCATACTCACAAGTAATCTAATGCTCGAGGTAAAGGTCGCTCCTCCTTGGGCGATGAGCTCCGGAGTGGTCATCAACTGGGTGGGAAGCAGGTTTGGGCTCCCCAGTAGACGGTCCCGTCGGGCGAAAGGAAAAGTCTCCCCAACAAAAAGAGATTTAATTAGTGAGTTGCAGTTAATTATGGGGTTAACTAAATTGATTGGGTAATGATATATGATAGCATGCATGCATAAACTCCATAAGTTATATATTGTTCTTTCCAGCTTTGTACAGGCATTGTAATAGTTACATGATATAGTTGGTTACTATCTGTTCTCTTTTCTTGCCTACATATGCCTAAATAAACCTAGTGGGTGAGTCGGTGTGGTCGACAGCCGAACCCACTGGGAACTTTCAGTAGTTCTCACCCCACTAACCATGCAGGTTTTAACTCGTGCGGGGTGGTTGAGGATCGTGACAGGGATAGCTCGCCATAGATAGCGACATCCATTGAGTATAGTTGTACCTTGTATATTTCATCTGTTTATAGTTGATGAAAAGAAATGTAAATTATTCTTTTGAGAGATGGCAATGTAAATGTTAAAGAATGTATGTAACAAATGGTAAGCTTTGTATTTGATTTAAAGTAATCAAGATACGATGTATGAATGGTTTAGTTAGTTTATTTTCACCTGCTTGTGTTGCTTACCCTCATGTAAGCCATGTATATTAAAATTTTTTTCCTGGGCATTTCATTATACATGTTTAGTTGTTATTGTTGAGCCTTAAGAGAACAGAGGAGGTTCTGTTCATTCGGCATCTATATACGTGAAAGATATGGATCCCGAGGATCTAAAAGGTAAGTAACACCTAGAGGGGGGTGAATAGGTGTAAAAACGGTAAATTTGAAAATCTTGATGCAAATAAAATAAAGTAGCGGAAAATAAAACAGGACACCGAGAATTTAACGTAGGAAAACTCCAATTCGGAGTGAAAAACCCACGGGACCGATCACGCGAAGAAAATCCACTAAGAAAACTTGAGTACAAGTGATTTTGACAAAAATACACGACTCAATTTATCGATTTCTTGTTGATGATGATCTTCGCCGGTCCTCGATCGATAGGAATCCACCAATCGACCTTGCTGCAACTCCTCGCAGCGTCAACGCCTCAACTCCTCGAAGCGTCCACCGAATCCTCGGCTTCACGCGAGATCCACGCGCCGAACCTCCTTCCGGAGCTTGTAGAATAGAAGATCTGTGGTGATTTAATCTTTGAATACCATAAGCTATGAGGGTTCATCTTCTAATCAAATATCAACTTGATTCTCAAAGAAGATCTCGAGTAAAATCGAAGAATCACGTCGATTGTTGATTTTTCCGAAACTTGTTATGTGAATAGAATCATCGAAACGGAAAAACAAGTTTCTAGGGTTTAGAATCAGTAAATATTTAAAGCCTTAAACTTTAAGATGACCCACATAGCTTATTTATATGTTTAGAAGACTTAGAAGTAGACTAGGATTGCAAAAAGTCTTTTTTAAAAACCTGTGTCGTCCTCAGAGACCGGTCTTCTCGAGGAGACCGGTCTGTGAGAGACCGGTCTCTCAAGTGAGGAACCGGTCCCTCGCTGCGTGACCAAAATCACAACGTTCGGGAACCGGTCTCTCAAGCTTGAGACCGGTCCCTCGCTGCGCGACAGAAATACCAAGGTTCGGGAACCGGTCTCTCATCTCAGGGGACCGGTTGCATCAAAGCTCACGCAGTGAGGACCTTAGGGGAACCGGTCTCTTGAACTCAGGGACCGGTCCCTGAACACAGAAAAGTTCAGTAAAATATTTTTAAAGCAATCTAAGCCTTCTGAACTTATTCTAATTAAGTATCTTCATCACAAATGATCTTTTCCTCATACCTTAGGTACCGAACTTTACGAGTGAGTCTTTGTTTTTCAATTTAGACCTTTTCTTCAATCTTCCGCAATCAACTCTTCAAGACTCCATTCAACATTACGAAATTCGCTAACCTATAAAATCCTTAACAGTACGAGCCCGAACCGACCAAATTGGTGGTCTCGGGGCGTGACAGGAGAGGCACCGATACGCGCTCTCAGGCCAGCGGCGGCGACGACGACAGCCTAGGAAGCAGTCTTGGCCACCACCAATCCTCAAGCAGTATTAGCAAGAGCAAGGCCTAGGGAAGCCTCCCCACCAATCAAAGAAGGGCCAAATGACTTTAGTTAGCGACTGAGGGTCACCGAGGATGTGCTCTAGCCGACCGCAGTGACAGCAGCAACAATCGGAGGGGCCAACAGCACTAGGGCAGCCAACTACACCAGCAACATAAGTGCGATAGTTTGGGAAGCCGTGGAGCTGTCCAGAGGGCCGAGCCACCTCGGGAGGGCCACTGGCTGGCCTAGAGGAGTCGCTAAAGCCGTGTGGGGTGACGGCAGTGGCGGCGGTGGCGACTCAAGCACAAGAGGATAGCGAATAAGATGGAGATCGGTCGACGACTCGGGATAGCGGCCCCACAGGTGGAGGAGCCTCAGGTTGGGAGATCAACGACGTGGGTATGACACCGGTGGAGTGGTGGCGCAGGCAGCACCGTCCCTGGCCTCCACCAGAGGAGACCACCTCTATATATATATATAGGGGCAATTGCTTATATGCCCCTAAAAAATTTTCGACTTTTTGATTTATCCCTCTTAGAAGGCTAATATTAAAAATAGCTCTTTTACGTTCCAACCTGTTTCAAATATACCTCTAGAGTTAAAATCTGTTAATAAACTCTATTATCTCTATGAAATTACTATTTTTTCCTTTCAAATATACCCTTCTATCATCACTGACTTTTATTATTTGCTCTTAAGTTAGGGGCACAAAAAGTATTTTGCTTTTTGGTCTTTTCAATTATGCTCTTCTACCATCACCAACATTTCTTATTTGCCCTTAAGTTAAGAGCAAAAGTAGCATTTTAATTTTTTTTAACTGTGATAGATATTTAACTCACGTTTAACCCAAGTTAACTTAATGGGTGGTAACTGCAGGGGTAGTTTGGAATAACGAAGGAACATATAAGGGATATATTGGAAAAAGTAGGGGTAAATGAGATATTTTCAAAGTTTTGAGGGGTAAATGGGCAATTATCCCAATATATATATATTGAGAGAGAGGGAGAGAGATAGAGAGAGAGAGATCATGCCTAGGCTGATGCTTCGCAGGAGGAGCGCATGCCGGCAGGCCGTCGGAAGCCGGCCGGAGCCCCCTGTGCTCCCTTTTTGGCTGCCTAGGGCATGATTTTGCTCCGTTCATATTTTTTGTCAATCCAAAGCTTTTCGATCTTCCTGGAAGTGAGCACGGTGATCCTCGTCACCCGCTAAACACCGTGCTCACCTTCGTTGCTGCCGGTGACCGTCCATCGCAGAGGTTTAGCTCCCCCGCTCTCGGAGCCACTATGTTGCTGAATTTGGAGAAGCTCGTCGCACTCCTCTGCTACTGTTTGCACTCTGGAAGTGAGTGTCTGACATGTTGAGATCTATCAGCACGTGACCTTGCTCCATCCAAAAGGTGTGCGGTTTCGGTAATGACCCTAAATATCGCACTGTTTTATGTATATTGTATTTAGTTGGTCTTTAGGGGCCATTTTGCAAATAAGGCACTATGGATTGCCTCGAGTAGCGTGCGGTCACTGTTTGTGACCCTTTGGACTTGTTGTCTAGTTTCTGAAGCCTCCGTGTGATCGAAACTAAGCGATCCCTTTGCCAAAAACTATGCTCCTCCAAAGTAGAGAGAGAACCACCTAGAAGCAACAAAAACTATGCTCCTCCAAAGCTAGCTAAGCGATCCCTTTGCCACGATCCCGTACCTCCACCGGTGTAGAGGGCTCTGAAAGAAAAACATAAAACAAGGGCGTGAGAACTATTAAACAATAGTTCCCAGTGGGCAATTACTGACTTCAGTGAAATGCACCACTAGGCTAAGAGCAAAAGTAGTAAATTCTAATGTGTAAATAGAATGAGTAACATGTATATTAATCATGAACAAAGCATGTAAACTACTATGCCTCTACTTAGCATGATTATGCATAAGTGCAAGTGCCATTCTAACATGAATATGTGCATGCATAAACAACATACTATCCACAAGCACAACTAGTAAAAATGTCATTGTTGACTAACTTGTCAAATATTTACCTTGCATTTTCGTTCAATAATATTCCAATCATGTAGGACCTACCCATAGTTAGTTCGGCTTGCGCTGTGCCTAATGGACCCGTGGTAGTGAACATCCCCACCCTAGGAATGAGCCTCCCCCACGACATCCCATTACGGTGCCCAATCCCGCACAGGCGAGCTTATATCGCGATGGCCATCTCCGGAGTGCCGACTTGAAGCGAGCGACCCTCACAAGCATGTGCGAATGAGCACAATGGCAAGCAAGCGTAAACCTCTGTCTCAAGTCCAACGTCATCATGTCTAAAACATGGTATAAAGTCGGTGTCTCAATGGCCTATCACTATATCATCATGTCTAAAACATGGTATAAACGCTAGTGATCCTATGGTCCATTCTGTGTCATCATGTTGCAGTTTAACCGTTTACTAGATTGAGTGCCCCTTTATGGCACTTTTGTCCACTTGTCAAACATGAGTTCTGTCACGCCCCAGGACCGGCGGAGGCCCTCCCGGTAGCGTGCCCAGACCCGCCATATATCTACACATATAAGGCGTCTACAATAAAAGCGGAAGTAAAGCAAGAGATAGAACAGATAAAAGAAGTAAAATAACAAGCAACTAATGATATCAGAGCGAGTAAAGTTCTATCATCTACACCTGTCACGCCCCGGGACCGGCAGAGGCCCTCCCGGTAGCGTGTCCAGACCCGCCATATGTCTACACGTATAAGGCGTCTACAAGAAAAGCGGAAGTAAAAGCAAGAAATGGAACAAATAAAGGAAGTGAAATAACTGGCAACTAATGATATCAGAGCGAGTAAAGTTCTAATATCTACACCAATAGTAATAGAACATAACTAAACCATAAAAGTGGAACATAAGTAGTACAATATCTGCTTCTAGTACAAAAATGGTGGTCTCTATACATATGCGGGTACACTCTCAACCTCTCACAAAAAGAAAACACGAGAGGTAGACCACCTATCGAACGATCCCTCGGTAAGCACGCTAGCCCGAGGCGATACCCTTTCCGCGATCCCCGGCCTCTCCCTGCGTGGAAGGCTCTGAAAAACATCGAGAAAAAGAGGGCGTGAGCACTATAATTCATAGTTCCCAGTGGGCAATTACTGACCTCAGCTCCTGCTCCACTAGGCCCCAAAAACAAGTGTAAGTAACGATAATAATAATAAACAATAAGGAGCATGTAAATAAACTGCTGAAAGAAAGCATAATTGAAATGCTAGTCTACTGTGTCTCAAGTAAGCATGATGTCGACCAAAATGTACATCTATCTATCATTAGAATTAAGTCCAATGGCACTAGTTTAATATTGTTAACCTTTGTCAATGCATGATGTAAAAGTTCTATCATGGCAACCAAGTATACTACATGTCTCACACTGTGCCAAAAGCATGTAAATGTAATCCATCTACTAAGCCTATCTAGTAGTGATCATTCATTCTCAAACCGTGTCGATTTTCATTTCCAATTAAGGATCTACCCAAGGTAGTCCGGCTTGTGCCGCCTAAGTGCCTGTGGTAGCCCGACATTCCTACCCATGGAATGTGTCTGTCCCACTCGACCCCGTAGGCGTCTCAATATCGCACGAGCGAACAAAAGTCGCATAGGCTAACTCCGGAGTGCCAGCTTGTGGGGAGCGACCCTCACAAGCATGTGCGAATGAGCACAAATGGCAAACAAGCAAGGTCACTGTCTCAAGTACCCAATCCTCATGTCTCTAACATGGTATAGTCGCTAGCATCCCGAAGGTCTAGTTCAAAGTCATAATGTGAAGTCCCAACACACACTTGCTTAGTGCCTCTTTATGACACTTAAGCTCCATAACTAACATGTTCGCAATTAAGACCTTAACAATTAAATGCTCACTAACCCCGGGCCCCATGCCTCTTCATGACATTGGCCCAATCTCACATATCATCTAAGTCCCTAAGCCTCTCTAGGCTTCCAAAAACCCTAATGTCACATCTGGTATATAGTTTGAATGCATGAAAGCAAGGTTCGTTTTCATAATAGGGATTATAATTTCAAGTCTCAACTAGAATGCTAGGCCACACATGCATACTCTCTACTATATAGAGGTCCCAAATTTACTACACATAATCTATGCATGTTAAGCATTCTAAAATTAATAAATACATATAACAAGAATACGCATGCTTTTTTCATTTATCGATACTTAATAAGCACAAATGAGAATTTCTCATAGTGTGGCTAGTCAAACCCACCGAAACCGTCGCGTAGAGCCTCGTCTCGCCGAACCAAGTTGTCCCGAGTCTCAAAATACCCTAAAAGTAATCAGGCGAAGAGATACGAGGGCATTACGACCATCCTATAACTCAAACATTAACTAGGAGCAAAAAGGGCAAACTCACCTCAAGAGAAGAAATCTCTTCCAAAGCTCCAGAAGAGAGCTAGAATCCTTCAATCCAAGCCCAAGAAAGGTTCTAAATCAATCATCTAGCCCCAAAAGCCCTAGATCAAAAGCCCCAAAAATTCAACCCACGAATAATA
>NC_033634.1:7745923-7759505 GCF_001540865.1 Ananas comosus | reverse complement strand
TGAAGTTTCAACATTTGCTACGCCTAGTGCCCCTTGATGACACTTAGGCAATTTGATGTTCAACATATTTTCCAAATCCCTCAATGGCCCTATCCACTAGGTTCACACATGTCCTGAGCTCAATGCCGCTTGATGACATTAGCTCTCTAATTCACATGATATCAAGTTCGATGCCTATATATATAGCAATTGTTATCTTTCATGTCTCAATTAAACTTATGTTTAAATGCATGGATCATAGCTCATTTACTCTATAGAAACATGAAACCAAAACTCATATAGAATGCTAAATGCAACCAACTCTCTCTCTCAAGCAACTCTCTACTACATGGAGGTCCAAAAATTTCATTACATATGACATGGGCATTTTAAGCATTCTAAAATTCATAATAAATACATTTAGTATGAAAATGCATGAATTATTAGTACACGAAGCACTTATCACCAAATATGAGATTTTCTCATATCAAAGGCTAGGTCAAACCCACCAAAATCGAAATTTTCGTTTCGCCAAACGGAGATTTCCACAAGCTTCCTAGCACCCTAGGAACATCAAAAATGGTGTCATCCAATCGATACGAAGAGCAATAAGCTCAATCTTTAACCTAAAAGCAAAAGGGCCAAAACTCACCTCAAGAGTAGAAATCTTCTCGTCGAGTACTTCGAAGTGTCAGGCGAGGATTGTCGTCGAGTACTTCGAAGTGTCGGGCGATAGGGACCACATAGAGGTCCGCAGACAGTCCCGGGTTTGGGGGCACATGGAGCTCCCTTGCCAAATACGGGATGGAAATGTGAGTTGCAGGCGAACCCAAGGGTCTCGCCATAGATTGGGTAAATGGAAAACAAGTATTGTCATTGAACATTATTATTTGAACATGGTTCGAACTTGTTAGCATGGTAGTAAACCTTTACTATATGATGCATGCATTCATTACACATGATTATGGGCATATTAGTATAGATTTCCTATTATGTCATTTACAGCTTTGAGATATCTATCTATCTATCTACTTGTTGTTAGTTGTGCCCACTTGGACCTAGTGGGGAGACCGGCGAAGTCGGCGGCCGAACCCACTAGGAACTATGGAAGATAGTTTTCACCCCACTCTATTTTCAGTGGTAGGTACAGGTTTATCCAGCGAGGACCGCGGCAAGGGCATCGCGCCCGATCAGTGAGACCGTGGTAGTACAGTAGCTTTTCTTTTTGCATTAGCATACCTATGTATTGAGAGAGATTCATGTAGGTGAGGATTTGAAGAGCTATGTATTTTGGATGATCAAATGTATTTATTTTGAGAAATGATGTAAAAAGATGCAAACTATTGTAATAGTTAGTACAGTACTCTCTTTTTTTCACTCGTATAGCATGTGGATCTCTTGCTCTTGGTTGTTGGCACTGTTTGTGCCCCGTTGAGTGTGTATGCTTAGAATTTAAACTTTCTGGGTAAATTCTTGTACACATTCCTGTCGTTGAGCCTTGGGCAGACATGGGAGGTGCTGTCCGTTCGGCGGTCCACCCGGCGCGCCCGAATCGTGCCAAATTGGTAGTGGTTTCGGGGCGGGGCGTGACAGCATTAGTAAGCCCAAACGGCATAACAGTGAACTCATAGTGTCCATACCGTGTTCTAAAAGCCGTCTTTGATACATCCTCGGGTGCGATCTTTAACTGGTGGTATCCCGACTGCAAGTCGATCTTGGAATACACACTCGATCCATGAAGCTGATCGAATAGATCATCGACCCTCGGCAACGGGTACTTATTCTTAATCGTGACCTTATTGAGTTCACGATAATCCACGCACAAGCGAAGTGATCCGTCCTTCTTCTTGACGAACAAAACTGGCGCTCCCCAAGGCGAGACGCTCGGTCGAATAAAGCCTTTGTCCAAGAGATCCTGCAGCTGTGCCCTCAGCTCTTTCAACTCTGCTGGTGCCATCCTATAGGGTGCTTTTGAGATTGGGGTAGTCCCAGGGAGGAGATCTACAACAAACTCAATCTCTCTATCAGGTGGCATGCCTGGTAGCTCCGCTGGAAACACATCACAAAACTCTCGTACTACCGGGATATCCTCAATCCTAGGGGTGTCATCCTCACCCCTCAGCACAACACTAGCCAAATAGGCTAAGCAACCCCTGCTGATCAGCTGCCTAGCTCGAGACGAGCTGATCGTCATCGCGAATAGGGAACTCTTGCATCCTCTAAATACAACTCTGTCTGCCCCGGTTCTCTAAAAGTAACCATTCGATTCTTGCAATCAATAGTAGCGAAATAGCTGGTTAACCAATCCATGCCCAAAACCACATCAAACTCTCCAAGTTTGCGCAAAGCTAAGAGATCTACGGGCATAATCCAATCTCCTACCCAAACAGGGCAACTGGGGCATACTCTCGAGTATCCAAAGAGTGATTGGAGACAACAACACGTCCCGGATGCAACAAAAAAACCAACGGGATACCATGCAACTCGGCAAACAGCCGATCTATGAATGAATGTGATGCACCGGTATCAAATAATGCACGAACTCGAATGCCATTTAATAAAATGATACCTGCGACTACATCCTCGGCTGCTGCCGCCTCCCCGGTCTGTGCAGCATACATACGCCAACTCGGGGCCTGTCGTGACCCCTCAGTCTGGCGCTGGATGGGTAGCCGCCCAGGCTGGTAGTGCGCCGCTGGAGTCCCCTGACTAGCTGCCGGTAGAGCCGGTGCCGATGCTGATGACGGTGCCGGTGACGAACCCCTCGGGCACTCGGTTTGGAAGTGGCCCTCCTGGCCACACTGGAAACACCTACCTCCCCGCTGCGGACACTGCGGTGGAAAGTGAGGGCCACCACAGATCACACACCGGGGAGGTCACCGACGATCTGAATCTCCACGCTGTACCGACGAGCCGCGTCCATGCTGCAGGCTCCTAGGGTGCTTCGGCGGCCTCCTAGAGTGCGTTTGACTCGCACCCTCAGCCGTGGGCCTCTTGCCCTTACCTTTGTCCAAGCCCTCTCTTCGCTCCTGAAGATCCACCGCGCCGCTCTCCACGATGAGTGCGCGGTCCACCACCTCCCAGTAGGTTTGGAGGTTGGAAGATTGCACAAACCAAAAATCGACGGTTGCAATCCACGCTCGAAAATGCGGGCTTTGTCCTCGTCGTCCCGTACGACGAAAGGCACGCAGTGTAGAAGCCGAGAAAACTCTCTCTCGTACTCGGCCACTGTCCTATCCCCCTGGCGCAAGCCGCGCAAGTCCTGCTCCATCTTTCTCTTGACGCTCTCAGAAAAGTAGTGCGCCAAAAGAAGCTCCTTGAACCTCTTCCATGTGATAGCCTCCAAATCCATGCTGGGGTTGTCTTGGATATCCAACCACCAACGATAGGCCTCGCCGTCCAAGTGGTGAGTGGCGAGCCAAACCCGGTCTCTCTCCTCCACAAAGGTGTCNCATCCCTCGCTGGGAGTGTTCGTACACGCTTACTCCGTGTTAGGGTTCTATCAGTTTGCTAGACAGCGTTCATGGTTCAGGAGTGCAGATTATTGTACCTTACACAGTTCATAGAGTTACCGGATAGGGATACAGTAGTACAGAGATTGTACCTTATATCGTCTATACATCACCGGATAGTTATATAGAGATACAACGTCAAAGTATCAAATGATCAAGGTTCACGGGGAAATACTGTGAGAACAAGAGATACAGTTTCGTACCGTTGATACAAGGTTTCATGTATAAGGTTCAGTACTAGGAGTATTCTCTACATAAAAGGTGAGCGTTTTATTTGTGAAAAAGGCATACGTACGTAAGATGAGTATATCGAGATGATATATCACTTTAAAAGTATTATGTGTTCCGTACGTAAAATTCACGAGATTTTAGGTATATTTAGGGTAAATCATATCTTTACTTGAATTTTTATTAAATGTTATTCATCTTTCTCGTATCCCCGGTAAAGCGGGGTAAAGGTGCTTCGGTTTGGGTGGCTACTGTTGCTTTGAGGAGCACGCGAGGGTGCTCCCACAGGAGATCAGAGGATCATGGGATCTCCATATCTTTGTACACAGTATGCCCGGTTTGCTTGTTTTGAAACGAGTTAGTAATTCGATTAGTTTGTATCCGCTCCTTTTGAGTGGAGATCACGTTTTTAGAGGAGATTTCGAGGTTTTACTTCGATCCCGAGTAGGTTAGGTTGGATTACCTTCGGAGATTAGGTGAGTTAGTTCGAAGTTTGAAGATCCGGGGACTATACCTCTTAAACTCATTGAGGCGATCCATAAGCCGGTCCCGCTCCTCTACAGCAGCCATCACGGGAAAAACTGGCCCCGCCGGAGACACATGAACAGGTAGTGCCACAACATCCTCCTCCCGAGGCGCGACCACGGGTGCTGCCCGCGAAGAACCGGGTGTGGGAGACGGCGCCCTTGGTGCTACGTCGTCAACTGGCGTAGGTGGTGGGGGAATCTGAACCTCCCTAGCAGCCGCCTGCTGCAAAAGCAGATCCTTGAGCCACTTCATCTGCGTCTCCTGCCGATCTGCCACATCGGCCTGTCGCTGAGCTGCCGCCGCCTGCTGTGCCACTAGGTCGGTGAGGACCGCAAGCTGGGACCTCAAGTCACGGACCTCACTAGATCCGGAAGTGGCAGAGGTCTCCACCTCCTCGAGGTTTGTCGTGTCCTCTGCCCCGACAGATTTGGAACGAGTAGTCAGCATCGTCACTATAACAACATAAAAGCGCAAGTTAGTAAAACCCACGCTATCGCAACCCCGCTCAAGTAAATAATACCCAAATCATGCGAAAGTTATGAAGTGTCCTTTACTACTAACTTCCGATGTTATGTTGTCGGCCGCCAATGTAACCCTCCGCGAAGTTAGAAGCTATACACTCCGATTCAACTCTAACATTTTTAGAGTTATCATAAACCCAATCATAATACTTTCGCTTACAAGTCAAATAGACCTCGTCTCTCACGAGCCTATTTCCTATAGTCCAACCGGCCTAAGGTTTGCTAGGTCCACTAAGACTCAACCCTAGACTTTGATACCAAATTAATCTGTCACGCCTCGGGATCCAGCGGAAGCCTACCCGGTGCGTGTCCAGACCCACCATACGTCTGCAACATATAAGGCGTCTACCAAAAATACGATAAATAAAGAGTAATATATAAACATCTAGGAGTATCAAAGCATGCAACAACTAGTTTCTAGAATAACAATGAAGATAAAAGGGCTAATGCACTAACATAAATCTATGAAGTAGTACAAAAAGGAAACCCAAGTACAAGTGCTAAACATAAGAACATGGTGGTCTCTATACACGGATTCAAGATCTCTCACTCTCTACTAAAATACAAAAATAGAGAGAAAACCACCTAGAAGCAACAAAAACTATACTCCTCGCAAGCTAGTAAGCGATCCTGTGCCTCCACCGATGTAGAGGGTTCTGAAAGAAAAACATAAAACAGGGCGTGAGAACTATTAAACAATAGTTCTTAGTGGGCAATTACTGACTTCAGTGAAATGCACCACTAGGCTAAGAGCAAAAGTAGTAAATTCTAATGTGTAAATAGAATGAGTAACATGTATATTAATCATGAACAAAGCTTGTAAAACTACTATGCCTCTACTTAGCATGATTATGCATAAGTGCAAGTGCCATTCTAACATGAATATGTGCATGTATAAACAACATACTATCCACAAGCACAACTAGTAAAAATGTCATTGTTGACTAACTTGTCCAATATTTACCTTGCATTTTCGTTCAATAATATTCCAATTATGTAGACCTACCCGTAGGTAGTCCGGCTTGCGCCGTGCCTAATGGCCCCGTGGTAGTGAACATCCCCACCCTAGGAATGAGCCTCCCCTACGGCATCCCATTTCGGCGCCGAATCCCGCACGGGCGAGCTTATGTCGCGATGGCCATCTCCAGAGTGCCGGCTTGTAGGGAGCGACCCTCACAAGCATGTGCGAATGAGCATAATGGCAAACAAGCGTAAACCTCTGTCTCAAGTCCAACGTCATCATGTCTAAAACATGGTATAAAGTCAGTGTCTCAATGGCCTATCACTATATCATCATGTCTAAAACATGGTATAAAAGCTAGTGATCCCATGGTCCATTTCTGTGTCATCATGTTGCAGTTTAACCGTTTACTAGGTTGAGTGCCCCTTTATAGCACTTTTGTCCACTTGTCAAATATGAGTTCCAAGTCCAAGAGCATATTAAACAAGTCACTTTCTTTGCAAGAAACATAATTCCAAACCATATGTAGAATGCTATTCTCATGTATGCTAACAATGCATATATCCATCTCTACTATATAGAGAAAATTTTCATAAAATGTGACATATGTACTTTAAGCATTCTAAACATCTCATATGCTCTATCTAGCATGAATATGCATACATTTCTATTTTACGATAATTAAAAAGAGTCATAAGTGGAGATTTTCCCATTTTGAAGAAGCCAAACCCACCGAGACTTTTCGAAACCCTTCGTTTGCGCCGACGAAAGTATCCACTACCCTCCTAGTACCCTCAATGTAATATTTGGAGAGTTAAATAAACGAAACGAACAATCCTAAGATCAATTTTTAATCAACCCAAGGTGCAAGGGCAAAAACTCACCTTATGAGGTGAAATCCTCTCTCGGTCTCCAAATGGAAGCAAGATCCCTTCAAATCCAACCTAAATAAAGATTCTAACCCAATCAATTGAGTTCCAAAAGCCTCCAGTCAAAAATTCTCATTTTAAACCCTAAATTTTCATTTCTAGGATTTCATCTCAAGAAATCCTCCAAAACATGGATAAAAAGGGGAAAACAAGTTTCTAACCTCTTTAGAAGCTTCAAACCACCCTAAAAACCAGCTAGGATTGAAAACCGTCCCTCAAATAAGCTCCAAACACCAGGCCAAGGCTTCTCCCATGGTGGAAATAGCACCAAGAAGCAAAAAGAAGCAAAAAAGAAGAGTTTAATTTTCAAAATCCCAACTAAAATGAAAGAAAATGAAAGAGGGGAAGGGGAGAGGTCCCTTACCTTCTTCTCCACTGTTTCCAAGCTCAGGGAACACCAGGGGGTCGTGGGGATATTTGTAGAGATGTTATAATTGCAAAAACACCCTCCAAGAATAAGCAGTCTGCGGACTGCACTGTGTACCGGTACACGGGAAAGTGTACCGGTACAAAATCTGCCATACAGCAAACCCGAGCCTCAGGTTCACAGGAAAACTCACTGGGTACCGGTACAGACCCTATGTTGTACCGGTACAACACTCTGTTCCGGTACAAACTCAATGTTGTACCGGTACACAACTCTGCAGAATTCAACCCGAGAGCAGCCTAAGTCCTTCACTTGGAGACCTTAGTGCTGAGCTTTTAAATCTCGATTCTCGGGATGCGAGTCATAGGTCGGAACACTGTCAACGACCCTCCAGAAAATGTGGAAAAGCTCGAAATACAAATCAAACACTCGAACCTCGCAATTTGCAAAGGTCCAGTGTAACATACCAAATTTTGATATAAAAGTAAAAATAAATAAAAATAGTGTGAGATACTATTTTTTTTGGATTTAGAGAAGTAAAATATAAGTCGAAAATGACTTGTACTGAAATCGGAACAGTAAGTTACCATTAGTTGTACAGAGTACGTGAGAAATAATCGTACATACATAGTACGTAAGTAGTAAGCATATATAGGGTACGTAAAGAATCGTATGTAGAATATGTAAGTAAATCGTATGTAAGATACTACGTAAGAAATAATCGGAGATGATACGTAAATGTTAATCGTAGATTGATGGTAAAGTACGAAGTAAATCGTAAAAATGTAATACAGTTATACGTAAGAAGATCGTATAGGCTGTTGTATATGTAGTACGTAAGTAGATCGCACAAAGATGTAATACAAATAGTACGAAAGTAGAGTTCCCATCCATTATTTGTAATTCGTATTATCCTAAGTATGTAGGTGTAATAGTATCCGGTGGATGGTTAATGTATATATATGTAAAGTAGATCATAGAGAAGAAATACAGAAGAACGTAGGTTACCATCAAATTGTATCGTAAGTATACAAAATAGTGATTGATGGTATGTACGTAGTTATTGTTAAGAGCGAAGCGAAGCTGTACCTTCGCTCGATTATTGAAGCCATTCGTGTTGGGTGGAGTTTAGCGAAAGGCTAACGAACATCAGTGAACGTTAGTCGGAGGGCGGCGTGGGCAACGGGCCAAGCCGGGCTTGAGCGTGAGCTGGTGGTTTGCCGGTGGTTAGGCGTTAGGCCTTTAATTTCCAGATATTGAACTACGGTGTTATGAGGCCTAGGCAAGAGTACTAAAAACCTGCAGCGGAGCCGGCAGGTCCGCCTTTGCTTCGGATTTGCAGACAAAGAAGTTATAGAGGCGTATCCGAGCTGCTTAGTGGCTTGGCTGAAGCGGTTGCGCAAAAATATGGATCGTTAATCCAAATGCATACTAATTAAATCTAGTTTGGGTTTGTAAAATGTTTTTGAGGTAAATCTTGGGATCTACAAATAATAATGTTATTATGAGGTTTAGCCTTGAACTAAGTACGTTAAACGTAAGTAAATCGTAGGATCCTAAGTTAATTTGGGTATAGATCTCGAATTTTAGATTTGGGATCTTTAGATGGTAATTTCACAAACTTAGAATGGAGTTTTCGAGAGGAGTTTCAATTCCTTCTTCTACTTCTTCTACTTCTAGGTGGAAGCTCGAAGGAAGAGATGGTTTAGGAAGTTTAAAACCCTATCTAAATCTCTCTTTTTCCCTCCAAAACAGAGAGGGAGAGGTACGCACACACACAACACACACACACGAGACAAGCCAACTCCTCCCTCCTCTTCTTTCCCTAATTAGGGAAAAATGTTTAATCGGGGAGTTGTAATTGTGTTTATGTATGTCAAATCGTCGAGTTCATGTCTATAAAAAGCGGACGGGAAGACTTACAAGCAAACTCGAGTTTAAACCGTCAGTCGGAGCCAAAATGAATTGAACTGCTTTCTTTAAAATTAGAAAGTCAAAGCTGGTGTAAACCAGTGGCTTTCGAGATGGCTTGACATTAGAGATCGTCTATCGTCAGCCTAAAATAAAAGGTGAAAAGCCCACAGTCTTACCGTACTTTGAAATTTAGATCGGAGTATTTTTATTAAGACTGTATAAGAGGTTAAAAGTATTAAAAGATTGTGACACGTAAAAGACGATTTTATAATCAGGACAAAGAGCGTCTTTTAAAGTTTAGAAGACAAAAGNAAGGGATTAATCCCTTTCTTCTCCTCCCTCCTCAACCGAACAGAGCACACACACACAACACACACACGCATGGAGAGGGAGAGACAAAACCTCCCTTTTTCTCTCTAAATCTATCCCAAAATTTGAAGGATTTGGTAGAGAAGGAAGCTCGAAGGTGGATCTTCATCTTCTTCCTTAACTTTGAGGAGAGCTTTTGAGGTAAGATTCAAACACTTTAATGGTAGATTTCTAGGGTTTAGATTTTAAGCTCTAGATATGGGTTTAATTGAATCCTAGGATGCTAAATGAATGCAAATTGCATGAATCAAGTTCCGATTTGGAGTATTATTGTAATAATAAACATCTAGGGTTCTAAATGGAGTTTTTGTAAAATGTTTGGGTTTGATCTAAATTAATCATACGTAAACCTAATTGCTAGGTATAAAAACGCGTTGGCGAAGTCGGTTCGGTGATTCGTCGAGCCTATGCGGAGATATTGAAGAAACAGACGTTTAGGCTTCGTTTCCGCCTGGACGGCCGAGGCGACGTCCAAAAATCATGAGAACGGATCCGGAGTATTGTGGCATCAAGTTATAGACCTTTAATTTCCGGATTGCGGATTGGTGGCCGTTTGGTGGTCGAGTGCGAGTTCGGGCCGAACCGGGCAACGGGTGCGGCGGGAGGCTGATTGCAAGTGACTACAAGCAATCGGAAAGCGATTTGAGGTGGGTTGTGCTTACCGAAGTTATTAGCTCGCTTCCATGTCGAAGCGAAGCGAGAATTGTTATTGATGCATGTATGGTAGTTAGTGATAAAACATATGAATGCTATGTTAAACTACCATTGGATGCAAGAAGACATAAAGAAGAGATACTAGATGAAATGTATATATATGTAATTGGTAGGTGGCCTATGATAATGTGGATGTATGAATCCTATTATGCTTAATGTTTATTACCTACCCTTGAGATGAAAGCATGATAAACATAATGTAGAAACACGCTAGATGAATGCATGATGTATATGTTGTCGGATATGCTAGAAGAATGCATATTGACATAATGTAAAAATGCTAAATGAAGCATGAAATGGTAGTTAGATGCTAATTGTAAATGCATAGTAGAGGCTAATAAAGAATGCATCATAGAATGTATGCTAAATGAATGTATAAGATGTATGCTAAGAAATGCATGGGATATATACGAATGATGAATGCATGATACATACATGCTAATAAAGAGTGCATGAGACATGTTGATTACCATTGAATGATAAAGACATAGGCACGAGTAAGCATTAAAGATATGTATGCCTAAATGTAAATGTCAACTAAGAATCCTAGGTATGGACAACTAGAAAAATGTGAACATTGGGTGGCATGTCAATTAAGAATCCTAAGTGTGAATAATTAGGATGACAAGTATTGTGAATGGCATTGAACCTAGTGTTGTTGAACATAGGTGAATCACGAATGGCAATGAACCTAGAGTTAAATAAACCTAGGTGAGTGGCATGAAACCTAGTGTCATTGAACATAGGTTATGTCACGCACCGGGGCCCAGCGGAAGCCCGCCCGGCACGTGCCCAGACCCGCCATGCGTCTAAAACGCATAAGGCGTCTAACAACAACAATAATAAAAGCAATAATAAAAGACATCTAGGAGTATCAGAGCATAAAGAATGTCTAAATGCTACAACAAGAAATAAGGATGAAACTATAAATCCACTAAGTAAAACATAAAGTAAATACAATAGGAATCCCATAACAAGTACTAAAAGTAGATACACAGGTGGTCTCTATACATGGATACAAAAATCTCTCACTCTCTCAACTACAAAAGAAAGAGTAAACCACCTAGGCAAAGTACCGCCCCTCGCTAGCTAGCTAAGCGATCCCCTTGCCGCGATCCCGTGCCTCCGCCGGTGCCGAAGGCTCTGAAAAGTAAACCACAAAACGGGGGCATGAGACTATTAAAAATAGTTCCCAGTGGGCAATTACTGACTTCAGTGAATGCACCACAAGGCCCAAAGCTACAAAAGATGTCAGTGACTATAAAAGTAGAAAAGCGAAAGGTAAGTAAAATGTAACCCACTACGACATGATATCTCTACTTAGCATAAATAGCATAAGTATGAAAGCAACTATGCATGAAGTAAATGTCTCCAACTATCATGATGTTCACAATGTGAAATAGTAAAGTCCCGTTGTTTACTATTCTAGTCAATGTCCAAGTAGTATACTAAGTCATCATCTGTCCACATGTCATAATGGATACACAAAGTCAAATCTGAAGAGACCCACCCGAAGGCTGTCTATGGCCCTGAGACCCACCCGTAGGCTGTCCGGCCGGTGCCGAGCCTAATGGCCCCGTGGTAGTCATCATCCCCACCCTAGGAATGAGCCTGTCCCACGGCAATCCACTTCGGCGCCCAATCCCGCACGGCGAATATGAATCGCGATGGCTATCTCCGGAGTGCCGGCTTGTAGGGAGCGACCCTCACAAGCATGTGCGAATGAGCACAATGGCAAGTAGTCAAACGATCTGTCGCAAGTACCAAGTCCTCAAGTCTAATAACATGGAATGTGCATCGAAAGTCCCAAAGGCCTATCTCTATGTCATCATGTCTCTAACATGGAATATATAGCATACGTACAATGGCCCACCATCATGTCTCTAAGTTGCATTTTATAGTTTACTAATTCCAAGTGCCTCTTTATGACACTTTTGTGCTACAAGTCCCAAGCATGGCATTGATATGTTCACGATGCATAGTTCACTCAATTCTAGCATGGAGACAAGTTCTCAACTCGCAAAACAAAGCACTATCCACAATGCATGCAATCTACACATATAGCTCTACTATATGGAGTACAAATTTTACGATACATGAGGCATGCATGTTAAGTGTTCTAAAATTCATATAAATCATGTTTAGCATGAATTTGCATTCACAAATACTTTACAAAAGGATTAGAAGGCATAGGGGTCATTTTGCCCCATTTTCATGAAGTCAAACCCACCGAAAGAATCGACTTCTTTGTTTCGCCGAACGAAGATATCCACAAGCTCCCTAGTACCCTAGAAACATCAAAAATAGGGTCACCCAAACGAAACGAAGAGCGAATAGCTCAATCATTAACCAACTCAAGCTAGGGTTGGGCAAAAACTCACCTCAAGTGGAAAACCCTCTCCAAATCCTCAAATGGAAGGTAGAGGTCTCCCAATCTAACCTATTTAAAGGTTCCAAACCATTCAAATGAGATCAAGAAGCCTCAAATCCAAAAACCCCCAAAATAAACCCTAAATCCCAAAATCTAGGGTTTCATCTAGTAAAACCTAGAAATACATGTATTAAATGGGGATTATAAGCTACCAACCTCAAGAGAAGCCCCAATCCAAGCTCAAAACCAAGTAGAGTTGAGGTTTGATCCTTCACAAAGCTCCAACCGCAAGTGCAAAGTCACCAAAGGTGAGAAATGAGGAAGAGGGTGATGCTCCAAGGCCTCTATGCAAGCTCTTCTCCTCTTCTTCTCCTTCTTCTCCTTCCCTTTCTCTCTCTAGAAGCAAAAGAAATGGTGAAGTGAGAAGAGGAGAAGGAGGAGTGGCCATATAAGCCTTCTCTTGTAACAAAATCCAGCTAGGCCCCTCAAAAAGTCAAATTTACATCAGCCCGGACTGGGCAGTTTCCGCCCAGAGGGACCGGTCTCTCCCCAGCCGGGACCGGTCTCTCGTTGCGAACCCGAAAATCTAGCGTTCGGGAACCGGTCTCTCCCTGCGCGGGACCGGTCTCTCACTGCGAGAATGCGCTCGGGAACCGGTCTCGCCTGCCAGGGACCGGTTGCCTCAGAGCTGCCGCAGCACTGCTCACTGGGGGAACCGGTCTCTCCTTCCAGGGACCGGTCCCCGAGAGTAAAAACTCTCAGGACTTGTCCAAAACTCTCGAGATCGAACTTTTAGACCGGTATACCATCGACGGCCCTCCACCAAGTGTGGAAAAGTTCGGAATACAAATCGAACACTCGAACCTCGCACTTTGCAAAGGTCCAGTGTGCTACAGGTTAAGAATCAAACCTAGAGTCAAGTAAACCTAGGTTATGAATATAGTGACATTGAACCTAGAGTCAAATGAACCTAGATAGTAAAGAACATGGAACCTAGTGTTATAGAACCTACGCTATGAGTATAGTGGCATTGGACCTAATGTTATTAAACTTAAGTTGGGAAATGGTTTAGACCTAGAAAGGTTGTTAGTATAGGGTATAAGACTAACCCTTGAAATGTTGAAAGTGGATTCCGGAATCCCAGGTCTTGTGGCCTTAGTGAACATGGTATGCTCAAGGTTGTGGATTG
>NC_033634.1:7731428-7744050 GCF_001540865.1 Ananas comosus | reverse complement strand
AACCAATGGGATGCCATGCAACTCGGCAAACAGCCGATCTATAAATGAATGCGATGCACCGGTATCAAATAAAGCACGAACTCTAATGCCATCAAGTAAAATGATACCTGCAACCACATCCTCGGCTGCTGCCGCCTCCTCGGTCTGAGCGGCGTACATGCGCCCACTCGGGGCCTGTCGAGCTCCCTCGCTCTGGCGCTGGACGGGTGGCCGCCCAGGCTGGTACTGTGTCGACGGAGTCCCGTGGTTGACGGCTGGTAGAGCCGGTGCCGATGCAGTCGACGGTGCCGGTGACGAACCCCTCGGGCACTCGGTACGCACGTGGCCCTCCTGGCCACACTGGAAACACCTGCCCGCCCGCTGTGGGCACTGCGGTGGGTAATGGGGACCACCGCAGATCACACACGGGGAAGGCCGGCGCCGATCGGATCCTCCTCGATGCGCTACTGAGCCGCGTCCACTCTGCTGGCTCCTCGGATGCTTCGGGGGCCTCCTAGAGTGCATCTGGCTCGCACCCTCAGCCGCAGGCCTCTTGGCCTTACCCTTGTCCCTAGCCTCTCGCTGCTCCTGGACCTCTGCCGCGCCGCTCTCCACGATGAGCGCGCGATCCACCACCTCCCGGTAGGTTTGGAGGTTAGAGGATTGCACAAACCGGAAAATAGACGGTCTCAATCCTCGCTCAAAGATGCGGGCCTTGTCCTCGTCGTCCCGCATGACGAAAGGCACGCAATGCAGAAGCCGAGAAAACTCCCTCTCGTACTCGGCTACGGTCCGATCGCCCTGGCGCAAGTTGCGCAAATCCTGCTCCATCTTCCTCTTAACGCTGGTCGGAAAGTAGTGCGCCAGAAGAAGCTCCTTGAACCTCGTCCAAGTGATAGATGTCAAGTCAGTGTTGGGGTGCTCCTGAAAGTCCAACCACCAGCGGTAGGCCTCGCCGTCCAAGTGGTGGGTGGCGAGCCAAACCCGATCCCTCTCCTCCACGAAGGTGTCGCGGAAGAGCTTCTCCATATGCATCAACCACTTCTCCACGATCCAGTGGTCGACCTTCTCGCCGTCAAAAACTCGGGGACTGCACCTCCTGAACTCATTGAGGCGCTCCATCAGTCTATCTCGCTCCGCCCCCTCAACCAAAGTAGGGAATGCTGCTCCAACCGGGGGCCTCTGCACAGGTGGTGCCGCCAAAACCTCCTCCTGGGGTACGGCCGCAGGCGCCGCACGCGAAGAACTGGGCGCGGGGGACGGCGCTCTCGGTGCAACGTCCACAACTGGTGCTGGCGATGTAGGGGCCTGGGTCTCCCTGGAAGCTGCCGCCTGCTGCAAAAGTAGATCCTCCAGGCGCTTCATCCGCGCCTCCTGTCGGCGTGCCTCCTCAGTCTGCTGTCGGGCCGCCTCTGCCTGCTGAGTGACCAAATCGGTGAGGGCCGCAAGCTGGCCCCTCAACTCACGGACCTCGCTGGATTCGGTGGTAGCGGAGGTCTCGACCTCCTCAAGGTTTGCCGCATTGTCCGCCCGGGCAGATTGGGAGCGAGTAATCGGCATCGTCACTACAACATCATAAAGGCGCAAGTTAGAAATACTCACGCTACCGCATCCCCGCTCAAGGTAAAACCCAAATCAGGCGAAAGTAAGGAAGTGTTATCCACAACTAACTCCCGATGTTACGTTGTCGGACGCCAACGTAACCCTCCGCGAAGTTAGAAGCCAAACACTCCAATCAACTCTAACTTTTTAGAGTTATCATAATACCCAATCATGATACTTTCGCTCACAAGTTGAATAGACCTGGTCTCTCACGAGCCTATTTCCTATAGTCCAACCGGCCTAAGGTTCGCTAGGTCCACTAAGACTCAACCCTAGGCTCTGATACCAATTTAATCTGTCACGCCCCGGGGCCCAGGGGAAGCCCGCCCGGCACGTGCCCAGACCCGCCATGCGTCTAAAACGCATAAGGCGTCTAACAACAACAATAATAAAAGCAATAATAAAAGACATCTAGGAGTATCAGAGCATAAAAGAATGTCTAAATGCTACAACAAGAATAAGGATGAAACTATAAATCCACTAAGTAAAACATAAAGTAAATACAATAGGAATCCCATACAAGTACTAAAAGTAGATACACAAGTGGTCCTATACATGGATACAAAAACTCTCACTCTCTCAACTACAAAAGAAAGAGTAAACCACCTAGGCAAAGTACCGCCCTCGCTAGCTAGCTAAAGCGATCCCTTGCGCGATCCCGTGCCTCCGCCGGTGCCGAAGGCTCTGAAAAGTAAACCACAAACGAGGGGCATGAGAACTATTAAAAATAGTTCCCAGTGGGCAATTACTGACTTCAGTGAATGCACCACAAGGCCCAAAGCTACAAAAGATGTCAGTGACTATAAAAGTAGAAAAGCGAAAGGTAAGTAAAATGTAACCCACTACGACATGATATCTCTACTTAGCATAAATAGCATAAGTTTGAAAGCAACTATGCATGAAGTAAATGTCTCCAACTATCATGATGTTCACAATGTGAAATAGTAAATCCCGTTGTTTACTATTCTAGTCAATGTCTAAGTAGTATACTAATCATCATCTGTCCATATTCATAATGGATACACAAAGTCAAATCTGAAGAACCACACCGAAGGCTGTCTATGGCCCTCGAGACCCACCCGTAACTGTCGGCGGTGCCGGCCTAATGGCCCCGTGGTAGTCATCATCCCCACCCTAGGAATGAGCCTGTCCACGCAATCCACTTCGGCGCCCATCCCGCACGGCGAATATGATCGCGATGGCTATCTCCGGAGTGCCGGCTTGTAGGGAGCGACCCTCACAAGCATGTGCGAATGAGCACAATGGCAAGTAGTCAAACATCTGTCGCAAGTACAAGTCCTCAAGTCTAATAACATGGAATGTGCATCGAAAGTCCCAAAGGCTATCTCTATGTCATCATGTCTCTAACATGGAATATATAGCATACGTACAATGCCCACCATCATGTCTCTAAGTTGCATTTTATGTTTATAATTCCAATGCGCCTCTTTATACACTTTTGTGCTACAAATCCAAGCATGGCATTGATATGTTCACGATGCATAGTTCACTACATTCTAGCATGGAGACAAGTTCTCAACTCGCAAAACAAAGCACTATCCAATGCATGCAATCTACACATATAGCTCTACTATATGGAGTACAAATTTTACGATACATGAGCATCATGTTAAGTGTTCTAAATTCATATAATCATGTTTAGCATGAATTTGCATTCACAAATACTTTACAAAAGGATTAGAAGGCATAGGGCCTTTTGCCCCATTTTCATGAGTCAAACCACCGAAAGAATCGACTTCTTGTTTCGCCGAACGAAGATATCCACAAGCTCCCTAGTACCCTAGAAACATCAAAATAGGGTCACCCAAACGAAACGAGAGCGAATAGCTCAATCATTAACCAACTCAAGCTAGGGTTGGGCAAAAACTCACCTCAAGTGGAAAACCCCTCCAAATCCTCAAATGGAAGTAGAGGTCTCCCAATCTAACTATTTAAAGTTCCAAACCATTCAATGAGATCAAGAAGCCTCAAATCCAAAAACCCCCAAAATAAACCCTAAATCCCAAAATCTAGGTTTCATATCTAGTAAAACCTAGAAATACATGTATTAAATGGGGATTATAAGCTACCAACCTCAAGAGAAGCCCAATCAAGCTCAAAACCAAGTAGGGTTGAGGTTTGATCCTTCACAAAGCTCCAACCAAGTGCAAAGTCACCAAAGGTGAGAAAATGAGGAAGAGGGTGATGCTCCAAGGCCTCTATGCAAGCTCTTCTCCTCTTCTTCTCCTTCTTCTCCTTCCTTTCTCTCTCTAGAAGCAAAAAAATGGTGAAGTGAGAAGAGGAGAAGGAGGAGTGCATATAAGCCTTCTCTGTTAACAAAATCCAGCTAGCCCTCAAAAAGTCAAATTTACATCAGCCCGGACTGGGCAGTTTCGCCAGAGGGACCGGTCTCTCCCCAGCCGGGACCGGTCTCTCGTTGCGAACCCGAAAATCTAGCGTTCGGGAACCGGTCTCTCCCTACGCGGGACCGGTCTCTCACTGCGAGAATGCGCTCGGGAACCGGTCTCGCCTGCCAGGGACCGGTTGCCTCAGAGCTGCCGCAGCACTGCTCACTGGGGGAACCGGTCTCTCCTTCCAGGGACCGGTCCCCGAGAGTAAAAACTCTCAGGACTTGTCCAAAACTCTCGAGATCGAACTTTTAGACCGGTATACCATCGACGGCCCTCCACCAAGTGTGGAAAAGTTCGGAATACAAATCGAACACTCGAACCTCGCACTTTGCAAAGGTCCAGTGTGCTACAGGTTAAGAATCAAACCTAGAGTCAAGTAAACCTAGGTTATGAATATAGTGACATTGAACCTAGAGTCAAATGAACCTAGATAGTAAAGAACATGGAACCTAGTGTTATAGAACCTACGCTATGAGTATAGTGGCATTGGACCTAATGTTATTAAACTTAAGTTGAGAAATGGTTTAGACCTAGAAAGGTTGTTAGTATAGGGTATAAGACTAACCCTTGAAATGTTGAAAGTGGATTCCGGAATCCCAGGTCTTGTGGCCTTAGTGAACATGGTATGCTCAAGGTTGTGGATTGGATCATACTCACCTATACATCCAATACTTGAGAACGGTCGCTCCCCCTCGAGCGATGAGCTCCGTAGTGATCATCACTGGGTTGGAGTTTCCCCAAAGGTTGAGCCTGTCGGGTCATAGGAGTTTCTCCCCGATTGATGAGCTCCGGAGTAGGCATCATTGGGTCATAGTAGTTTCTCCCCAGGGGACGGTCCCGTCAGGTCGTAGGAGTTTCTCCCCGATAGTAGGGATTTGAGTTGGTGAGTTTAAAGGCGAAACCTACGGGTTAGCCGAGAGGATTGGGTATTGATTGTGGCAAATGCCATGCACTATGAGCAGTATGTATGTTGGTTCTCCTCGCCCATTGGGCGATGTGGTTTGAGGATTTAAGGTTGAGGTGTATGCGAGACGTCCTTCACCTCGAGTCTGACAGAGCGCAGATTATCCGCAGTTGATTGACTCAAGACCGAGTCGAGTGGCATAGTTGGCTAAGGTAAAGTAACCTTAGGAAAGATTGGTTAGTGCTAAAGAATAGCAAATAGTAAAGAATGGCAACGAATAAAGAACGGTTAATGCTAAGGAATAGCAAATAATAAAGAACGGCTAAGAATTAAATAAAGGCAAGTGAGTGAAGGTAGAATTAATTAATCTACTTGCATAAGTTGCATGAATTTGCATAGTTGCATTTGCGAGGCATGAATATGAATTATATGATATATATATATATATATATATATATATATATATCTGTTGGACTAACATGTTTGCAGTGCCTCCTTTGGACCTGGTAGGTCGAGCTTTTCCCTTAGATGGCCGTACCTACTCGGAACTATGGACAATAGTTCTCACCCCCGTATTATTTTTTGGGGTACAGGTTCATACGTGAGCGGCGCGGCGGCGCGAGGAAATGGTGTAGCTCCGTAGTTAGCGCCCTACCACCGAGACCAGAGATAACAGTACCCTGAGTCGGCTACTTAGGGGTTTAGTGATGAAAGGAACCAAGTTGTAATAACTATGTTAAATCAGATTGTATTTGGAAGCTAAATTGAGCAATGAAAATGTAATGTAATATGTGAGATGAATGATTGTAATAACTTAGTTGTATTTATGTTTTCGATACCTTCCTTATGCAATCTATGTTGTATGCTGTTCCTGGTTGGAACCTCGCGCATTGTTTGGATTGTGATGCCTTGGACGTACAGGGGAGACTCTGTCCGCGGTACAAGAAAAACCCTATCCGTTCGGCGGTCTGTTGGCGTGCCCGAATCATACCAAAGATGTAACGTATCAAAACCCGAAAACGATATTCGAACTTTGACCAAATTGGTTAAAGCGTCGAAGGAAAGCGATGAACCAGTTCCTCTTGCATTCCAACGAGTTGGAAGGGGGAAAAATGAGTTTGGAAAGACTTAGAATGCTTTTAGCATCGACCGGCGCGAAATAGAGCCGAAGAAAAGCGAAAAACAGCATTCTGGAGCTTTTGTACCGGTACAAGGTGATGGCTGTACCGGTACAACCATCACGGAACAGTGCTCTGGTTGCTGTACCGGTACAAGGTCTCCTTGTACCGGTACAAGCCCGACGAAACCGAGAAACCGAGCTCTCGGGTTTGGCTGGGCTTCAGGCGCTGTACCGGTACAAGGGACCTTGTACCGGTACAAGCCCGACGAAACCGAGAACCGAGCTCTCGGGTTTGGCCTGCTAATTGGCCTTGTACCGGTACAAGACCCCGTGTACCGGTACAAGAGGCTCCAGACAGCCCAGTGAGACTTGTTGCAAATAAGAAGAAATTGAGGGTTTAGTTGCAATTGTAGCAACATGTTGACACCCCAACCCCTCTCTTTCTCCCTCCTACAACCACTCATCTCCCCCTCTCTCATTCCTCTCATTTCTCTCTTTCTCTCTCTAGAACCAAACCCTAGAGCTAAGGAGAAGGTGGAGAGGAGCTAGGAGAAGGAGATTTTGGAGCTTTGGAGGGTCAAGAAGCTCTCCAACAAGAAGGAGCTTGCTAGGGCTTGGACAAAGGTGAGTTTAATCACTTATTTGAGTCTAGGGTTTGGATTTTAACCCAAAGTTTTAGGGTTTTGAGCTTGTTTCTAGATTTAGAAACCTTGGGGACCTATGAAACCATGAAATCCATGGTTTTCATGAAGCCCTCTCATGGTGGATCACTAGGGCTCAAAATAGATGCCCTAGGGACGGTTCAAATGGGTTAAGGAGGGTATTAGAAAGCTTCTAGGTTGCTTCTAAGGTATCTTTTGCTTAGCAAAGAGATCAATCTAGGGGATATGCCAAAATGACATTGTTAGGGTTTGAAAATTGGGGCTTTTGCCCTAGGATTTTTCGGGGACAAATTGAACCCGTAGAAACCTAATTGGGGGTGTCCTAAACGCGTTGGACAACTCCGTTTAAGCATTCGAATATGTTGGAAAAATAGTTCATGTACATAGGGCCTAATTGGCACTATTTTGGTTGTAGGCCACGAGTTCGACGTCCGTGTGGCGCACGAGACTTCACACCTTGCTTCTACTACCCCTCGAGGTGGGTGGTGCATTCCAAGGACATCGGAAATCTCTCTATGTCTAAGTGTCATACTTTGAGCATTTATGCATTTTGAGCATCTTGCATAATAGGGTTAATTGTGAGTTCTTTTATATAGTCTAATGTAAATTCAAATGCATGTTAAATATTTGTAAGAATGATGATCCCTATGTATGCATGATTGTGACAAGAGCCTAGAAGGGTTAGTGAACGAAAAGTGACACTTTGACATAGATTTAGCCAGTGACATCGACGAGTCTAGAACACTTAGTAAACAAGTGTGGCATTTGACGTGAGAACAAGAATATAGAACACTTAGTAAACAAGTGTGGCATGAGTACAAGAACTTGATAGCGTATATGACATTGGTGATAGAAAAGAATGCAAGAACAAGAACAACAGAGACATTATGACATTCAACCTTAGTGTTAAGAGTCATTTGAGCATAGTCTTCCTTAAAGTTAAGGAATGGATTGAACTTGGAATCCTCGAATGTAGGATTGATCGTACTCACATTATTCCTTGCTCGAGGTTGTGGTAGCTCCCCCTCGGGCGATGTGCTCCGGAGTCGACATCACTGGGTTGTAGCGAGTATCTCCCCAGAGGGCGGTCCCATCGGGTTGTAGCGAGTATCTCCCCGATTATTGGGATTTTGAGTTAGTGAGTTTGTTGAGGGCGAAACCTACGGGTTAGCCAAGAGATTGGGTATTGACACTAAGACCTTGCATTCATCATGAGCATTATATTGTGCATATCATTTATATTGTTCAGGCATATTAGTGCATTTGCTAGTTGGTTACTTACTTTCCTTTATTCTATTATGCCTGATTAGACCTAGTGGGATAGTCGGCGTGGTTGGTTGCCGAACCCACTGGGAACTTTGTTGTAGTTCTCACCCCACTATTTCCACAGAGCCGGGACCGAGCGAGCCTGCAGACGATCTCGGTAAGGGCATCGCGCCCTAGGTAGAGACCACCCGAGATGGTTTTCATTTTATAGTCACATACCCTTACTATCATCTTTTGTATTTGACGATTTAGTATCAAGAACTTACTTTAATGATTGATGTAAGGGATATTTACTTTAAATGTCAGAAGTTATATTTTGGGTGAATTGAGATGTAAAAGAAATGATGCAAAGTTGTAATAGATTCTATAAGTGTAGTTGTTTACTTTCACTCTTGGCTGTTGCTTGCCCTCGTGCAAGCCTTTGTGTATGCTTCCGCTTATGCAAATTTCTATACTCTATCAGTACCTGTTGTTGAGCCTTGGGCGGACGGGGGAGGCTCTGTCCGTTCGGCGTCTGTTTCACACTCTCGAACCGGCCAAAAGGATCGGGCTCGGGGCGTGACAAAAGAGGCGGGCTCGGGGCGTGACATCCAGTGTGTTATAGGCTACTTTATCATGCAAGATATTGAATATTTTGCATGACATTGAGTATTCATCGATCTACTCTACAGTTACCTTGTCTGATAATCTCATGATTACATGTTGAGTTTCTTGCACACTACTTGGCACCCGTTGGTCTACTCTATACGGTTATTTCGTCTTGTAGTATCATGTTTGATCTAGTAGTAAAGTAGCATTCCAGCGATTGATTATCATTGTATGACCTATTCATTGATAGTATTTAGTACTTGGTGATACGGCTTTATAGGCTTGATAGGTCAGTGACATTGTGACTTTCCTTCGGAAATATTAGGCCTGATTTGGTCAGATATGGTTGTAGATTATTCTTCCGGCTTTTCGCCATTGCTGGCCATTGAGCATATATCATCAATTGCTTTCGGAATGTGATTTTTTACCCTACGTGGTAGTGTTTTCAAAACAAAGGTTTCATGTGGAAAGTGGTTTTCAAAGTGACCTTTCAGCTTTTCATGAACTTTCGGAAAACTAGAGTTTCCAAGTGAAGCCTTCGGGTGGGAGGCGCTTTTAACTAATAGGATATATTTGAATGGTCCTTGTACATCCTGTATAGTTGTGTGTGTGAGGGAAGGTCTAGTTGTTAATTGTACATGTGCTACGCCGGGCAAATAAAGGAGAGATTCTGTCCGTTTGTTTCGAAATTCTCTGTATTTGTGGTAGATCTGTAGCACCCTTGGAGGTCAAGGTTTAAAAAAAATGACGCTTTTCTGCATACTTTGATTTATAAAAGATAGCCAAATTTCAAAATGACTTACAAAAAGGACCTCGTAGCATGACAAAATTACGGATTCAAAATACACTTTAAATTTTGAGTTTTGTTCATAAATTTAAATGTAAATTTGTTAATTTAAAAGTTTAAATTATTTTGAATTTTAAATTTGAATATACATTAAAAATATCGTATGTTGTTAAACACCTATAAAAAATATTTACACTACAACTAAATTAGAAATATATAAAATTTATTTGGAGATAAATTAAAGTTAAAAAAATTAAATAATAAATAGATATATTCTACTAATAACGTTAAATTTAAAATATAAATATAAATTTAATTGAAAATGAATATGATATTTTGAATTAAATATGAATTAAAATTTTGATATTTTTAGTTTAAAATATATACTTGAATTTTAGATTTGTCAGAATTCAAAAAATATATATATATATTCAATGTATATAAAAAATAGAACTTTATAATTATTGTGGGCAACAATTTGAATTTGAAATAGGATATCATGAGATATTTTCAAATAATAATAGATGAATTTACTTTTTAAAATTTTAAATTTTTGGATAAATATAATTCACAAATTTATGTTGATTTGAGATAGCTATTAAACTGGTTGTTGATAGAATTATTTTAATATTACATTCTATTTGCGAAAATAGAAAACAATTCATATTTATACAAATTTTTGTCAATCAAAAAATATTATAAAAGAGTATTCCTTATTTATCGAAACAAAAAATCTCTGCGAAGCACACCTTGAAAATATTCACACTATTCACTATCTCTCAATTAACTAACTAAAAACTAATTAGGTTTCAAAAATAGAATGATTAAAAAAATAAGCCTATCAAATCAATTTTATATTCTAAGTTTGCTTCATAATTGGAACGTGAATCCATATTTTAATTCAAAATTTTAAATTAATTTAAAATTTTTAAAATTTGTATACAATTAAAAAAAATTATATATTATGAAACACATATGAAAAGTATTTACAATGTAACTAAACTAAAAATATATAAAACTTATTTGAAGGCAAATTGAAGTTACAAAAAAAAATCAATTGATATATAGACTCATACCACCAATAATTATTTAAAATTAAAATATAAATTTATATTTAATTTAATTAAATATGACGTGCATCGCATGTACACTATAACTAGTAATGTATAAAAAGTCTAGATACAAAAATTACTGAATTTCTACTTTTATAATAAAATTTTATAAATACAGTGTAAAAAAATAGTTTTATATTTGGTTGACTTATTTTTTTATAAATAGGCAGTTGTTGCGGACATTTTATTTTTGGTAGTGCGCTATTTTGTGTTCTCTTGCTATTTTAATTTAGAAATTTTTCTATAATTTTAATTTTATTTAATATTATAAAATTTTTGAAATAAGTGTGCTTCATATAAAGTTAGTGTGACATATTGTATCTAATTTGTGAGAGTGTATTTTCTATTTCGTATATCGCTATATATTTTAATATATTAAAAAAATTATACGTGTCTAAAAAAAATTATTCTGAAAAATAACTGAAATATTATCTCTCTGCGGCATTGCGTGGGCTCTTACTTGTTTCATTCTATAACACAAACAAGATCTACAGGGTGGAGAAGCTATTCTACAAGATCTTCGTTTTTGTTCTCATTTTCGTTTTCGTTTTCATTTTCGCCCCTTTTTCCTCTCACTCTCTCTCGCTCTTTTGTGTGTGCCCGTGCTCCATTCTTCCCCCTCTCTAAAGAGAGAGGGAGGGAGAGTGCTATGAAGGAGAGAGAGAGGAGCTGTGCTTATTGTGGGTATGTCCTTTGTTTCTTCTTCTTCTATGATAACTTGGGGTTTCGGGACTTAAGATCCTTCGATCGCTGAATCTCTGCGATATGTTGTTGTTTTTTGGTTTGTTTTTTCTGATTATGAATTGTGGGTCATTTTTAATTGGGCTTTTGTTCGCGGATTGGGTTTATGGGTTTCGTTGTTTTTTGGGGGGAGGTGTGTGGGGGGATTAAATTTAACTAGTTTCTGTGAAGAGTTATTGGTGGGTGCTTCTATTTTTGCATGTATTGATGATTGTTTTATTAATGGTCCCAAATTTTAGCTTTTATTTTGGTTGCTGCAAAAATGGTGTGGGTATTTAATTTTAAATTTTGAATTTTCTGTAGCTTTTCGTTTTTCTCCCAATAATTTCGAATAGTTTTTTTGGTAATTCTTGGTGGATTTCTTCTATTCTATGTTCGTTCATGGTTGTTTTGGTTTCTAGATTTGTCAAATTTGAATTTTCTTTTCTTTTCATGTTTTAATTTGGTAGAATTGAGTTGAGAAGGATAAAATGGCTTGTTAATTATAGTATGCTAATCAACATTTGAAATACAACATCTATCCTATCCACATATAAATATATATCAAGGGCACTATGGTTATACCAATAGCAAATAAGATAGAATGATAGGAATGGGCGATTCAAATGGTGTAGTGAGATCATTCCAGACTGATTACGCACCTGTAACCAGAAACTCAATGTGTATCCCGTGCCGCCAACTCCTTGACCCCCACTTGGTCCTAAGGAGAAATACAAAAATACCCCAAGCTACTCTAAGATTCCAAAACTCAACATACAACTAGGGCTGGCAAACGAGCGAGCCGGCTCGCGTTCGGCTCATGTTCGGCTCGATATTCGGCTCGCTCGAGCTCGACTCGAAATTAAATGAGCCGAGCTTGAACAAAATAAAAGGCTCGAAATTCATTTCAAGCCAAGTTTGAGTATTACTCGGCTCGTTCGAATTAGGCTCGAAAAGCTCGAAAAGTTCGAATATATATATATATATATATATATGAGTCCGGCTATTATACTTTTATGAGTATTGGCTTTCTTATACTCATAAGTTTTCGGCTCTTAGATTTATTCCATTGATCATTTTCACCCGTTAGATCATACTATTCAACCAATTACCCACTCAACCCTAGGGGACCACTATTATTTTAAATGAGGACCACTATCATCCTAACCACACATCCCATCAATCAACGGTTAAAAATTTATGAGTATAAGGGTGTCTATACTCATAAAAGTATAGTAGCACTAGCTATATATATATATATATATATATATATATGGACTGGGCTACTATTAGTAGCAAAATTGTAAGGACGGAGATTTTTACAGTGCTACTAAACTCTCTGTTGATGATGTTTATGTGTGTAATTTAATTACATAAGCACTCATCAAGTTTCAGGAGAAACTGAGCTAAAACGGAGAAGATACGCGATTTTTAGTTTTCACTTAAGTGAATAGTAACTCCGGTTTTCCGG
>NC_033634.1:7485146-7731403 GCF_001540865.1 Ananas comosus | reverse complement strand
GGGAAAGCCTGGAGCAGAGGTTTGGACCTTCTGGTGGTATCGACTACGTTCATAGCCAGTCCAATAGCTCGTGTTTCGACCGGTTTAGCTGCTTTCTAGACTACTTGCTCTGACGGATTTTGAGTTTTTGACGCACGGATTTCGAGAAATCCAATAAAAGTGTCTCTATATGTAATTGTGCGTTAGCAGTATTTGGCCTTGGACTAGATGTGGATTTCGTCGCAGAGATCCGCGACGTTTTGACGTGAAACGAAATCGTAGCCTTTGTGTCTCTGAGGTGCTTGATCGCCACTAGTTACGATCGTTCGCAATCGACTGGACGATCTGCCGGATGATCGCACTGTTGATCGAGGACCGTGGTCGTGTGAGGGCAAATTGGTATTTTTGCGAAAGTCGCGATTTTTTGTACGTTTTGTGTGAGGATCGAGCGTGTAGGAGGTATTACGGCATTTCTTATAGGCTGGGCATGGATTTTAGCTTGAATAGTAAGTCTAGGTGGACTGTATTGCAATTTTGTTTGCCGTACTTATATTGTTTTCTAGGGTTTTTCTTGAGATCCAGAGCTAGGATCATCCCTAGTTTAACCTTAAACCGGCCACCAGCACGTTTCTTGCCTCACTATGACCTAGCACCGCACCACTCCGGCCGCACCGCCGACTTATGCTCGGCATGGCCCACCCCAATACCTTTTCTTTTCCCTCTGCCTCTTTTGTTTCACCTCATACCTTCTCAGCACTTGGACCGAGCAGGGAGGACTCAAACCTCCTGCCCCTCCAGCCTGCCTCCACCCTCCCTCGACGCAGGCATGCAGCCGCCGCGCCACGAGCGCCGGGATAGCACCGCCGTTTAGCGCTTCGCAGCCCGCAGCGCGCCCCGCCGGAGCCCAGGGCGAGGCAAGCCTGCGGAGCCTTTTTCTCTGCGACCGCGCCATCGTGACCACCCCGCGGCTGACTCCCCGGAGCGCCAGGCATCCTCCTCTGCGCACTGCGCGCGCCCTGCGGGCTGATAACCAGAAATTCGCGTGCGCGTGCGGCCATCCTGCAGTGCCCATGGTATGCTAGGCGAGCAGAATACTGGTAGCCTCCACCCTCGCGCCGCATCCCTTTTCACCCTGTGCGGCAGCCATCCGTCTCGACCTGCGGCACCCACCCCAGTCGGAGGGTCGCCACCGCCGCCGCGCGCCTGTGGGTGCCGCCGCCCGGTCTCTGACCGAGCCAATCTCGGGTTGGCGCGCCGTACCGCGGTTTGCCGCGGCCTCGCGGCTGCCTCCCCTTTATCCTCGGCTCCCCGGCTCGAACGACCCTAGGTGCTCGGCGGCCACGCCAGAGTAGCTGTCGTGCCACTGGACGATGTTCGACCTGGTGAGGGACTTGGGGGTTGGTTTCACCGTCGGCCGCGAGCGTGCCTCGTTCGCCACCTGAGGTAGCACCCCGTTCCTCTTCCGCACCCATCCTAACACGCGCACGCCACCGTGGTCGCGGAAGCGGCCGAGGTAAGCTTGCTCGGCTAAGCGATAATTAGGCTGTTCATGTAGGTTGGTTTCGTCCGAGCTTCCGGTAGCCACTTCCGAACCTCTACGAAGGGAGCACGTGATGCCTGGAAGGTTACTGGTCATCGTGCTACCTGAGTTTCGTCTGCGGAAGCGCCGTTCCGCTGTTTGTAGCGGGTGGACCGTGGCTGTTCTGTTTTCTCGGTGATCGAGGCTGTTCCGATGGCTCGGAGTGGACACGGTGACCGCTGGTCAGTGTAGATCGGTGTTACCTTATTTTGGGCATCAAGCAGTCTCCGGTTGATCGCTGTTCGGCGCGATCTCCCTTGTGACCGCACTGTCGCTAAACTTCGAGTTGCTCCGCGCTTCATAATAGAGTCTATTGTGCTCCAAATCATGAGCACGGCACTTCCAGTACGTCGGAACTAGTCAGTACGTTGTTCTCGGCGGACCTTGGAGTCCTCGTTTTGGCGAGATCAGCCTATAAGTCGCACGATTACATAAAATGATGGATTTATTACATAGGAGGCTTTTGTGCAAATGTGCCTTGGGCCTGTGGACGGGCTGTCGGTGTAATCGCCCAAGGTGTGTGTTGACCTCATGGCTGTGTTGTCCATATCTTGTGCTTTCGCTAAATCGAAAAGTCGTTTCTGGCGCCGTTCCTCTATTTTCGGCCACGAAATTCGCTCGGCCATAAAGAACGCTCCCCAGTTCGATTGTATTCTTCCGCGCGTGTTTGGTTGCTCGAGTGAGTAGTGAGCTAGCCTTAGTTTAGGCTTAGTACCATCTGCACATTGTGGGTCGGATGACGGCAGCCAGTGGGCGGCGGTGGGTATCGGTGTAATTTTGAACTTCGGGAACCGGTATCGTACATATTATACCGGCAATAATGCTGTAAGTTGTCGCTATCTTGTGTTTGCTTGCCAAAACATAAATTGGGTGTTTGGTCGGCAGCAGGATGACTCGTGACCCGAGTCGTGTTGAGTTTCGGGAACTTTATAGTCCCCAACTGGACGTCCGGTTGTAGCGTTTTCGGGACTGCTCGGCCGAAGTTACGATAATCGGATATTGGGAAACCTGATCTCCGTGAGGTTGTTTGTGGGTTATGTTTTTAGGGTTTCTTACCTAAGATGGGTTAACATAACCAGTTGAACTGCCTTAGGTCCTAATTGGGCTGGATCTTGTGGTTGGACGTTCTTTTGCAAGTCAGGAGACAGTGCGGCCGATAGTTGTACAGGTGACGTATTTTCATTCCGACGTTGTACAGTGTACAGGTGCGCTCGGTGATGGTTTCTCCCTTCTATCTCTTCTTTCCGCATCTACAATGGGCTTCCACGCTTCCACTTGCTCCTTCGTCCAAATCCCAGGAGTGTTCGGATACCTTATAGAATGAATTCAATACATAATGTTGATTACTGTCAATTACTTCTGATTTTTAGCTTATAATATCATCAAATGGTATGAACTAAACCATGCTGCAGAAAAGGGGAAAGGAAAGAGTTTTACCTAGAGTTGCTAATTTATACCTCTATTTACATGATCAGACATATATATGTAAAGGAATAACATTTACCACCATCCCAGCGCCGAGCCCCACCTCTCCGATGCCTGCGAAGCGCCCTGCAGTCACCTCGGCATTTC
The DNA here is from genome assembly GCF_001540865.1 of Ananas comosus. Taxonomy (NCBI): domain Eukaryota; kingdom Viridiplantae; phylum Streptophyta; class Magnoliopsida; order Poales; family Bromeliaceae; genus Ananas; species Ananas comosus. The sequence goes on along the minus strand of NC_033634.1, from coordinate 7,728,273 downwards.
GTCGAACAGGGCGCGAGCGTTGGGGAGAGGGCGCAGGGGCCTGCGAGCTCCTCCGATCGATTGCGTGATGGCGAGGGGGAGGAGGAGAAGAAGATCCTTTCAGATCAGAAAGAGATCTGAGAGAGTTCGGCGCGGATCTGCAGGACCTCCGCGGCCCGCGGGGCGACAGGGGAAGGAGGCGGGGATGCGAGAGAATGAGGGATATGAGGCGTAGAGAGAGATCGAAGAGGCGGAGGAATAACATTTACCACCATCCCAGCGCCGAGCCCCACCTCTCTGATGCCTGCGAAGCGCCCAGCAATCGCCTCGGCATTTCGTCGAACAGGACGCGAGCGTTGGGGTGAGGGCGCAGGGGCCTGCGAGCTCCTCCGATCGATCGCATGATGGCGAGGGGGAGGAGGAGAAGAAGATCCTTTCAGATCGGAAAGAGATCTGAGAGAGTTCAGTGCGAATCTGCCGGACCTCCGTGCCCTGCGGGGCGACAGGGGAAGGAGGCGGGGACGCGAGAGAATGAGGGATATGAAGCGTAGAGAGAGATCGAAAAGGTGGAGGAAGGATTGAAGAGGCAGAGGAGGGATCGAAGCGGCGGTTTGGGGAGGGTTCGAAGAGGCTGGGAGGATCGAAGCGGTGGGAATCGGGGAGCGATCGAAGAGGCGGGGGCGAAGGAACGAATGGGATCTGAAGTGGCATGCTGACGTGGCTTGGATTAAGATAAATTGGACACGTGGCAAATAGGAACGGGGATTAATAGAGTTTATAGATGATAGGAATAGGCGATTTAAATGGTGTAGTGAGATCATTCTAGACTGATTACGCACCTGTAACCAGAAACTCGATGTGTATCCCGTGCCGCCAACTCCTTGACCCCCACTTGGTCCTAAGGAGAAATACAAAAATACCACAAGCTACTCTAAGATTCCAAAACTCAACATACAACTTACCATCTTCAACTATGAGGCCTTAAGACTTCAAAGCTTGAACCCTAACTCAAAAATACAAAGATATACAGTTACCATACAAAGGATTTGGAGTTCCCACCTTAGCTCAAGCTCTCACCAATTTGGGGGAGTCTCCAATACAACCAAGAAAACCCTAAATTTTTCAACATAATGCCAACATCATATATTCAACACAAAGAAATCCCAAAAAAACTCCACAACCCTCAGAACATGAAATTAACGATGACTAACCTAAGGATTTGAGAGTTCAAGAGCAACTCACCGTGATTCACTAGCGTTTTCTTTTTTTTCATGCAAAGCTTGCCTAGATCGAAGTTATTGTTTCTTTCTCCCGAAGCTTCTACTCTTACCTATGCATCCTAAGGAGCGAGAATCTGGCCTCCATTTTCTTCGAACAAAAAGGAGAGGGAGCTAGTGACGAGAGAGAGAGAGGATTAGAGAGAGAGAAAAGGGCAAAAAAGTGAAAGGGAGAGGGGTTTAGGGCTAATTCTCTCATAAGCGGGTCCTTTATATAAAAGCGTTGTAACAATTACAATTTACTACAAGAGTTCTAGCATTTTACATGAAACATCCCCATCTCATACTCTACTCCCCGCAGCGGAGAATCTAGACTTCCCTAGGAAGTCCGGATCCTTAAGGTTTCCATGGCATTAGACAAGGTTCGGACTTCCACCCCTCGAGGGTCAGACTTTCTTTCCAATGTCCGAATTTGGACTTTCCTTCAATGTTCGAATTCGAAATGCTATCATATACAAAAACTGCTAAAGGTCTGGACTTTCTTTACAAGGTGTGAACTCTGAAGTTTCACAAACTTCAAAGTCTTGACTTCCATATTAAGATTCAGACTCTAAAATTTTAGCTGTAAGGATTTACTCTCAAAATTTTATTATCAATATATTTTTATCTAAATTTAGCCCCGAGCTATCTTTCAGCCATTCAAACACATCCAAATTATTTTGTGCCATATTCATCCATATTTGGATAAAGTTCAGTATACTAAACAAAAGCTCATTATATTACATCTGATATATAGCCTGAAGCATGATAACATGGTATGCACATATAAAAAGGTATATGTAAAATGTAAAGATGGTCTCGCTAATTTGAATACTTGTATGCGACAACTCGATCTCTTGCACTTTCACATATATTACATTTTTTTTTTTGTATAAAAACAATATTTAGGCATGTTTAAAGTATGTCTAAATAAATGAACCATTCACGACATAAGGGTAAAATAATTATTTTTATAAAAAAATTAGACCCTTCTTTAATGGTCAGGATGAACTAAAATACCCCACAATAAAAATATAGGGATGCAATATTCGGGTCATTAACACGAACTTTTTTTGAAGTAATTAGTCGAGCATACAATGTGCACATATCCTACAAACAATCACAATTCTTGACTTTCTCAGCATGGCAGCGAGGACGAAGTCTACGAGCTCAGCGCCATCGATGTAGTGTCTCTTGGCCCAATTGTTGCTAATGTAGGACTGGCCAAAAATAAAATTGCCTGGATAGAAGATTTGCCATAGGGACCCAATCAAATGCTATTCATTGTGTTAAGCTCCATGTATCAAATGATGTTCATCGTGTCAAGTTCCATATACATAAACTTTAAATAAAGTAAAAATACAATACTTTATTACCTTATTTAATAATATTTTTTTATAAAATAAAGAATAAAATCATAAATTATAAATAAAAACTTTTCAAACCACTTAAATTTTTTAATCATAATGCACTAAATAAAAACAATGGCCATAATTCCTATTTGATCGAGCGGGCCCCACCACGCAGCTTTTAAAAAAAGCCTTTTTATGCGGTTGTATACTTTTATTGCGTGTAAACTTGTGGCCAAACAGGCGTAATTTGTGGCCGATTGAAGATTATCCAAAATTAAAAAGACGAGGAATGATAAATTTTAAAATTTTTTTAAAAAACACTGAGGAACCCGTTTCAAAATGTACGATCGTTTATGGAGCTCTATGCAATTTTATCTATTTGAAGATGAGAAATGCTTCAGGAACATCCTAAAGTGGGGTGTACATCTTACACCTATTCTATTTTAAAGTCATTCTTATCATATTAATTTTTTTTAATTTTTACTAAAAACTAATTCGGTTTTTATCAATCCTAAAATTACGAGCGTAAGATCTATACATCTTTTTTAGGTCTATAAGAAGTATTTTTCTTTGAAGATTTTTCAGTAGTCTTATAAATGTAACTAATAAAAATCAGCTCATTTTTTATATATGAGGTGTGCATCATACAACTCTTTTGAGGTGAATATATAGTGTTTTCCGACCTATAAGTTTGTTTGCTCCTGTCGCTTGTTCTCCGCATAGGAAGAGAGAAGAATCGAGATTGCCTGGCACATAAAACGTTCAGCTTCCTTCTCCGCTGACCCTTTGATTTCGTAACTCTAACTCTAACCACTTAATCTTCTTATCTCTTTCCCTCCTTCTTTCCTTTGAGTGAGTCGGAAACTCCTCAAAACCTTAATCCGAGAAAGAAGAAGAAGAACCTGTTTGACATGGTGAATTTCCTTTCCGACTGGGGGATTGGCTATAAGGTAGCGAAGACGTATTAGAGGGACGTCTCCTACCAGATTTCCAAGATCAATCTCTACAAGATACTTAATTGAAAATCCTGATATCAATTTCCATCTCATTACTTTTTTTCTTTTTTTTTTAAATGTGTGTGTGTTGATCTTACTGTGATAGGATGGGCGGCACGAAAAAACGCGGGGGATCCGATTCAAAACTTTGTTAGTTAATTTGCGAATAATTCACAAATTATTCACAAATTTTTGAAGAAAAAATAAAACACGTATCCGTAAATTTCCAAAAAATACAGAAAAAAATATTTTTTTGATTAAAAATAATTATTCCTGAATAATTCAAAAGCCTCGAATAATTAGCCCCCAAAAAAAAAAATGGTTGGGAAGACCGGTTCTTGTCCGAGAGACTGGTTACCGAGAATTGGGTTTTCGGGACTTATCCAAATTTCGGCTAATCTCGCTGAGCTGACGTTCGGAGACCGATCCTTCACCGTCAGGGACCGGTCTCATCAAAGACCCCGCAGCTAGCCTGATGGTCCAGTCCCTCCCCGCTAGGGACAGAAAAAAAAGAAAAAAAACATTCGGTCCGAGTCGTCCTCCACTTTTTTACTGGAAGAGTCAAGCAAGAGCGCCCCCAAAACTCGATCAAAAAGATTTTGCCCTAACTTTCTCACCCCTGCGGCCTGCCACCGACCCCAGCCCCCATCCTTTCCCCTTCCCCTCTTCCCTTCCGGCCGCTTGCCAAACGCCATCGGAAGCCCCCGCGAGGCCACATCGAAGATCGGGTTCTTCACTCTTCAGAAATCAGAATCCTCCTCGTCGCCTCTTCCGCTTCCGCTTCCGCTTCCGCTCTCCAACGATGGATCAGTAATCGGGTGGTTCTTTACAACCCAGGTACGAATCGTCTGAACTTTTATGCTTTAGTTTCTCTCTCTCTTTCCTTTATTTCATCTCCTCTTAATTGCTGACTGTATGGTTTTGAGTAACAAGACCATGACTACAAAATGTAGCATCATTGTGAACATGCATTTATTAAGATTCATTACTTCTTTTTTATCTTTAATCTCTACAGCATACATGAGTGTTCTAAGGTACCATAGATATTCTTTAAAAAGAATAGTCAGCAAATAAGGTTTTAAGACCTCAAAAGGTTGATGTGCCCAGCAGGTTGAGAGTAAGGTTTGAAAGTCACAAGCATGCATTGATTAAAAACCAAGGGAGATCTAGCAAACTTAACAAAGGCTAAAAAACATTGGTGTTAACTGGCAATACTGTGAATTTCCGATGATTTTGGAGAAATTGCAATATGGAGATACAGATTTGAGTTTTCATTCTTCAATAAGAATATACAAACATTGTTGATAAAATGATTACAGAAAAAGAATCTTCAAAACATATCTAAAAAAAGAGAAATCATCTTACATTTATATGTTACTATATATGTACCTCACTATAAAATGAGAAGACCTGAGGAATAAGAGTTTGAAGATGTTTAACTTTAAGATTTCCTGCTCCTAACATTTGTCTTATATTGTGTCAAGCTCCCAAGTGGGATCAGTATAGGGAACCTGTACATTCCTATTAAGTTCTTACTTCTTAGTAAACACTTTTTATTAATCAAGAACTAGAAATCTCATCTTTAAATGATTGGAAATCCTTTTTTCTCACTATTTCTAGGAAATAATAATGCAGTGAAACAAATGCATGCTTGCCATTCAGATATTAACCCTTGATATGTCAAGTTTCTTGAAGAACCTACCAGTCCGTTTATTAGTTAAAAATAATATATACTATATATATATATATATATATATATATAGTGTAGCCAATGGTTAATTAGTTTCGCATTGGATCCGAATTTTCAAAGATAGCGCTTCTGAATGTTACAGCTATTAGAGTGGGTCCCAAGGTCCAAGAGGTTCTGGGTCCAGTTCCTACATCCACCATTTAACTTTTCTGTTAGTGTGCATAGCATGGTTCCCCGCAGCCTCCACCGTCATGCGGCAGCACGCACGCGCTGTTTTCTATGAGATTGTTCTTTTGGGGCACACTGAAAAGCTGAAGAACCCAACTTTAGAAAAAAAGAAAAAAAGAAAAAAGAAAAGAGAAAAGATCAATGAAAAGAGACCCAACTATCTGCCTCAATCCTGTCATTGGATCCACAGATAGCGCATCCATGTAGTTTAGATTCAAATCTGTTCTTGTTTATTGTTCTTATCTGTTTTTGGTCATTTTATGCAAAACCAAATTATTCCAACTTTAGAGTGAGAAATTAGAGGAGGAGAGAGAGAGATAGAGATGTCAAGCTTCTCGGTGCCGGAGGTGTCAGCATCGGAGATCGCGTCCGTGCTCGCGTCAGAGGGCATCGTCTCTCCTTCCCTCAAACCCGACGATCTCGCCTCGCCCTCCCCCGACCTCCTCCTCTCCATCTTCTTCAACTTCTTCGCCTGCATCGACCCTCTCAGGTACGACTAAAACCCTACCACTGAAAACCCTAATCCTCTGAACCCTAACCCTAACCCTAGCAACTTCTTCCTCTTCTTCGTGCTTCATAGTGATGGCGCCGATGACCAGATCGGGTTCGCGGCGTTGAAGCACCTCGACAACCCTGACCACCACGCCGACTCCATTAGGATCCTCAGCCTCTACCGCAAGGCCAAGGACTTCCTCGCCTCCATCCGCTTCCCTGAACTCACCCTCCGTGACCTCCTCAAGCCCGACCCCAGGCGCGCTTCGCAGATCCTCAGCGCCCTCGTCAATTTCCTCTATTACAGGTTCAATGCTCTGCCCTAACCCCATCTGGGTGCTGTGTAGTGAGTGTGATGTTATTAGAAAAAGTACTGCTTAGAGAAGTGCTAGTTTTGGGCTCTACTTAGGTGCTATTTGATTAATGGTTCTGAAAGAAGTATTATGTTTGCTAAGATACCTTATAAAGATTCTTTTTTTAGTAGAAGTAGATGTTGGAGCAGAAGCACCCAAATTGGAGCAAGCTTCTGCTTTTCAACCTCGTAAACTCATTTTTGATTTCTGCTATTGCAAAAGCATTATACTCTTTTATTTACAAAATGATTAAAATTAAAAGCAGAAGCAGGGCCAAAAGGGCGCCAAATTCCTCCCAACGGTTCTCTGCTGTAGGATTAAAAGCACGAGATTAAAGCTTTTGCTTTTGAGTCTCAAAACCACATTTTTGCCTCTTGCTACAGCAGAACTTGTTGACATTTCTTATTGCCAAAGTAGAGTAGGGCGACAGCCAAACATGCCCTAGATCTTTTGGAAAAGGATGCGTGTTTAATGTATACAGAGCGTGTGAATGTTGTGGGGTATTTGGATATTGATTGAAGGATCAGTGTTTGTGTTTGAATTGATTAGAGAGGATAAGCTGGCTATGCTGAAGCCCATTGTGAATGAGTTTCCAAACTCCGAGGAATGGCAGGCCGAGCTTAAAGAAAAGATCGCCGAGGTTTGGCTGCTACTTATACCTCTGTGTTAAGCTGGGCAAGTGATTGAGTAGACATAAAGATGTGGTAATAGATATACCTTGTCCGTGTTTTATTCAGCTTAAGAAGAGGATTATGGAACATGAGGTTTCAGCACAGATGGAGGAGCCGTTAGTTCAGCAAGTGGAGGCAGAGGTTAAGGAGTTGCGTCAGACCATCCAAAACTATAACAAGCAGCAGATGTCATTGAAGGCACGGGCCAAAGAGCTCAAGGAGAAGACAGATGCTGTCAACAACAAGGTAGTGACCTGTTGCTAGAAAAGATTCCGATGTAAATGTTTGTGGCCTATCGTTATGAAGAAGATTTTGTTATGCTTTCAATCATGAAATTTGCCTGTTGTTGCACTTGGCTTTCTTGCAGATATCTCAAGCTGATTTCGAGTTAGTGAAAAATGCCCAAGAAAATTCCAAACTATTGTCTAAAATTGTGCAGTCCCCAGACAAGCTACAGGTGAGATCTCTGAAAATCTTGAGACATGCGTAACTTAGCAGAACCGAATTATTGATTATCAAATGAAATTAACTTAATTGACTTGGTTCGGATGGCGTATTCGGTTTAGATGATTACTGCATACCCTTTCCTGTTACTTAAGTGCCTTCTGTATAGCAATTACAATGGTTGTACTACAAGATCATGATAACATGATCATGGCATCATTCTCACTTGCTTGGGTAGCGTTGTCTTTTTTTTTTTTTGGTTTTGACTTAGATGGCAAATGTGTTGTCAAATTTTCTTTCTTCTCCAGCTGTGCTTTTTATTGAGTTGGCCTCCAGCTGGCTGGGTTTTTCAGCTTAATGAATATAGAGGATTAGTACAATTGCCATGATTTTCTTAAAGTTTTTCAGTATATATATATTTGTTCATGCAACTGATTGCATTTCCTTTATTCATTCATGCCCTAGCTTTTACATCTTAGCTTCTCGTGCTTAATGCAATTTTAATAAAGACCATTAATGGACAAGCAATGCAACGGGTGACTTTTCTGTACTTGAAAGTCAAGTTTGATGAGATGACACCAACGATCTGAGAAGCTTTCTCTGTTATCTTTTGTGGGGTATGTAAAAAGCGAGCCCTTGAGGAGAAGAAAACAACTCGCACTGAGGCTAAGAACTCTGAAAAGTTGGCAATGCAGAGTGTTCAAGAGAAAACTGCCACATTGGAGATGTACTCTAAGGTATGAATGCTTGAATAGTTTTGCTTTTGATACTTAAAATGCAGAAACATGCTTTCTAATGCTTACTAGCAGTGATAAGTTACTACATTGACACCTTTAATGCAGCTTAACTGATGACAGACATCATGTGTACCTTTTGATTGGTCTATGAGATATCCTTTGTCACTAATTAAGTGCATACAGTCACCTTGTTGACTTTTCAGTTATAATTTTGGTTAGCTATTCAATTGTCAAAAGTGTGAACAAGTGAAATTTCAAATGTTGGTCTTTGATTATCCTTTTGTTTTAAATTTATTTATAAAACTGATTGGGCCGCCATTATGAACTTACAATAATTTTCTGTGCATATTTCTAGTTCTCTGGATGCTGAGCCAAGCTATTAATGGTATAATGGCAAAAACAGGGGAATATAGCTTTATATAACATTGCAGTTAAATATCGTTATGCTGGCATTCATGAACAAAACTAAATATCCTTCACTTTTTAGACCGCTATATTGTAACGGTATTCTAAGAATAGTTGATTTGTCTTTTGCACGTTATACCTACTTCAGATGCATTTAGTTGGAATTTCCGTATTTGCTATTAATATTACTTAGCCCATGCTGACAAATACTCTATTTCTTGTAGGCTTATGACAAAATGTCCAAGCACTTGTCAAAGATGCAGGCTATACAAGAACAAGTATGGTAGCTTCATTTGTTTGATATTTTCATATTTTTCTGTTGTTTTGCGAAATTGCTCCTGAAAGTAATCACAACAGTCAGTTGCCAATGTCATGAACTAAATGATATTGGATTCATAGGGACAGCATCCTACCGTCTGTTATGGCCTTGGAAGATGTGCTTTTTACTATAATGGCCGTTTAACAATGCATCTTCTGTTACTGGTATTTGCCAGGTAGTTTCAGCCAAAACTGTGGAGAAGGAAGTGAAGGGCTTGAAAGCTAAGCTCAGTGATGAAAGTGTTTCGATTATGGCCCTCGAAGCAAAACTAGTTGAACAGCAAGGAAAAGGTTCTTATGTATAATGCCATTTGTGGTTGAGAAACATTCTTCTTTTTCGTTGTCTCATATTCTACAAATTCTGTCTATCAGCAAAAGAAGCTGAAGAATTGCTCAAGGCAACTGAGAAAGATAAAGAATTGAGATTATCGGAGGAAGCACAAAAGCTTAACACTCTACGGGCTGAGATGGAGTGGAAGCTGCAGTGTCTTGAGCCTCGGGAAAGGAAAGTTGAAGCCATGGTTGCTAAGGTGAGAATCTTCTGTTCTCTCTTTTGCACAGAAATTACTGCTATCAGTTTGATGCTCATTCTATTTAGGGTAAACTTTTCACCATTAGTCACGAAACTCATCGTGGTGACGCAACTGTAGCCTCATTTTCTACATCAATTGGCCATTCTGCTTAATTCCATTTATTTTCCTAGGAGAGCGATGACATGGCATCAGGTTTAGCTGCCACATCATGTCAATGCCTAGAGATGATGTGGCAAATAAATGAGCTGCTACATGATCACTCCTGGCAAATTAAAACGGAATTTGATAGAGTGAGCAGTTCATATTCTAACCACTTGCCGTGCTTGTTTCTCCACAGGGCGATAGTTTTTGTTCAGAAGCGGATACAGTGAGAGAAGCCGGAAGAGCAAAACAGCAAGAACTGCAAGCCAAAATGGAAGAGATTGTTAATTCGGTATGCTCAATGCAGCAGCTCAAATAATTTTTTCTTTCCACCAAAATGAAGCTTTTTCTGGACATTATAACGAAGGTTAAATCTCCTTTATTTTTTTTCTCTCAAAATTCAGTTTCACAACTATTCCAATGTCGTCAGTCCATTCCTGCAAAGGCTTGAGGAGGTGGAGGGGGAAACTTTACGAAGTGGGGGACCTACAAGCTAAAAGTTTTGCAACTTTGTAAAGTCATTTTGTTTGTGAATGTTTATTATTATGGGCACTCGAAATCAAATGTTGTTTAAGCTCCTATTTTATTTTCAAAGCACCATGGATGGATCTCACTATTTAGATGGAATCTTACTTCTCTGTTGAGATTTGTTGTGTGTGATTTGTGTTATCAAACCAAGTGTTGTCATATCTTTTTATTTATTTATTTATTCACTTGAATGTCACATGTAAAGCAACGATTTGGCGGATTGGATCTATTCGTGTATTGTATATGTAGGCACCGTTTGGTTCGGGAATAAACGAGAATTAGCTATTTCAGAAATAGGTACAAGTGTGGAGATAAGGAAAATAGCGTTTGGGTGAAAATTGGATTGTTTTCGGATAAAAAAAATAGCGTTTGGATAGATAATATAGAATAAGAGAAATAGTGAGTAGTTATATATTCTCCTGATTCCTTGACCCATCGCCGCAGCTCCCACACGGATGGTATCTCTCTCTCTCTCTCTCTCTCTCTCTGCACCGCATATGGAGATGCCCTAATCAAATCCCTGTCTCCGAATTCTCGATTTGGTGCTCTAGTTTTTGTAATCGAGTCAGTACTCATCTACAATTTTGCCATTCCGAGGGTCTCATTTTCTAGTTTGGATGCATCAATATCGTGTGAAATTGCCCAATTGTGTGAATGTAGTTTGTAGGCCTCAAATCAGTCATCTTCGTTGTTATTACCTGTTCTATGCACTCGTGGGAAGTCAAAGATCGATCCCAACTTTATTGTCTTATTCCATATTCTAGATCCACCTTTAGCATACCTATGTCTTGGAGCCGCTGTAATGGTAGTGTAGCTTCTTTCTGTTCTTGCGCTTCTGAATGTTAGAGCTATTAGGCGAATTGGTCTTTCGGGTCGCATGGGATTAGAGTCAGTTATAAGGTTCAAGAGGTTCTGGGTCTAGTTCCTATATCCAACATTTAACTTTTCTGTTAGTGTGCATAGCATGGATCACCTAGTCTCTGCCGTCGTGCGACTGCACATAGGCCACACTGGACAACAGCTCAACAAAAATAGCCCAACTTTCTCTCTCAGTCCTGTCATTGGATCCACCGATAGCACGTCCATGTAGTTTTATATTCAATTCTCTCCTTGTTTATTATTCTTATCTGTTTTTGGTCTTTTTATGTAAAGCCAAATTATCTCAACTTTACCGCCTTTTCGCTTTCGATCCACCTATAGCATACCCATGACTTGGAATTGCTGAATTGGAAGTTTTGTTCTTGTGATTGAAATCAGTTGGTTTTGTAGTTCTTGTCTCTGTCCTTGCCATTTTAGAAAAGCTAAATTTACCATTTTTTTGTGGATTTGATACACTAGTTCCACCCCAATGGGCGGAATTTTTGAATTTTAGAGAAACTTTATACTACAATTGCTTCTTTTAATAGTTTTTTCAGTTAAGTTACATGGTTTTTATATTCTGTTTGTTTTGATCTTAGTAGGCTAATACTCTACATTGTATCTAACATGCATTCGGAACACTCTGGAGGCTGCAATGTGCCTACAGGTACCCAATCTTAACATCTCCCATCGTCTTTACGAAAAAAATTGTAGTAAGTTTTTTATGCTGCAAGTACTGTGTATCTTTTTTGACATTGTAAAACTATCTTAAGTTGGATATAATTAACCATTTGATTAACGTTTTAGAGGAACAAATTGAAGATATTATTTGTCACTGCATGTATATGGCATTAGAGTTTCTTTATGCAATTATAACAAATTTAACTATATTAGTCTAGTTAACCATGTCAACTGTGCCACTAATCATGAAAGTAATATCTCTACTACCATTTTGATTTAGTAAAATATTTCTAAATGACCAACCATTACTGCATCATCATTCATCAACAACAAGTGAAAGTGCTTTTTACCATAGGCAGGCAATACACAGGATAGATACTTCAAAAATTGTTTAGGATATAATAGCTCAGGCTGTCTATTTCATGTACCCTGTCAGTTTTTCCATGCCGCCCTTTGGTTTGGAATGCCTGTAAGGTGTCCAATAACTATTATATTGTCAAGAAGATTAACTTTGTTTACTTGTTTAGCATTCCGTTGGTTTCTTGAGCGAAGTGTATAAAAGAGTACTTATGAAATGATCACAGTTTTTCTATTTAATAACCATTCCTTGGTGCAATGTTAAAAGTCTTGGGCTTGTAACCTTATGTTGCATGCTTCCTTAAAGCAGTTACTTCATGCTACATTGTTGAAGTTTAGGACTGTCTACGTATACTCCATTCTGGGACCTTATTACGGTGGCATCATAACGGGATAATGGCTGCACTCCACATCTTCCATGTCTCCTTTTTCCCTGCACTGCATTCAATCATTACGAATCTTTTGTATGGTTAATTACATTTGTAGAATTTTTCTTGTCAAGAAGTAGAAAGTCATAACAAGCCAGAGGTTAAACTGAAGTTCTAATTACTCTAAATTCTTTTAGTCTTCTGCACATTTTTAGCATTTTGCCCTTCTCTTATTGTTTATTGGTCCATATTGTTAATGGAAGAATCTATAGTGTAGCGTAAGAGGGAGTAGATAATATGTGGTTTGGGTTACAAAGTCCGTGAATGCTGAAATTCGTGATTTGTACTGAGAATAGTTTAAATTGGCCCAGAAAATCAGCAAATTTTGTGTGTGTCTAAAATATTTCTTTCCTATCTCTAGTATGATTATTTGCTGGCATCGAGCCATGCAACTTACATAACTGTTTAGCGCATTATTTGTTATTCTTTTCTGCTAAAACCAATTATATTTATGCGATGAGGCTTGTAGCTTATGTTCTATTTCATTGACCTCTATCTGTTCATTGCTATATTTCCTGTAGATACCACTGATTTTGTGGTGTGCATGAAAGTTTGATAGTTCTGCCATGCTTTATGGATTTATTTATGCATTTGGAAGTATTGAGCATGAATATAGATAGGTCTGATTATATATTATAATGTGGATCCATTTGGTCTACCACATGCTGCTTTTTAGTTCAATCTCATTGAGCTTTCATGCGGTGATTGTTTTTTATTTTCCCTTGGTTCATAGTATTTATCATAAGCATGATTCGTTCACATCTTTACCTTTACGTAGGTTTTGAATTGAAGTTCTTGTTCTTCATTTTGAAGGATCTAATTATTTTTTTCTTTTTCCTATTTCCATTCTCATAGGACAAGTCCAGAACTTCTATTAAATCCAGTAAGAAATTTTTTCCGTAATTATTGAGAAGCCAGTTTGCTTTTATTCTCTTAGTTATGGCATATCTTTTACCTTAATGTTTTATCTCTATTCATATCTAGCTTTTCATAATTTCTCCTTATACCTTCCTCGTTGTCCTATTCCTATACTTGCCAGTCCTAGACTATTCAATAGTATCATTACATAAAGTAGAAAACTTTAAACAGTTTACTACTTACGTGAATCGATAATCAATGAAGAGTCGAAGTGTACAGTCTTTTTTCTTCACAAACAGCACCGGAGCTCCCTACGGTGACATGCTCGGCCTCACAAAGCCTTTATCGAGCAAGTCCTATAATTGGGCCTTTAACTCTTTAAGTTCCCCCGGTGCCATTCTATACGGAGCCTTCGAAATTGGCGCCGCTCCGGGAATCAAGTCAATAACGAACTCGATCTCTCGATCAGGTGGCAATCCCGGTAACTCCGCCGGAAACACATCCGAGAACTCACATGCTACTCGGATATTTCCAAGTTTCGGATGCTCCTTTTGAGCCTCTATCATGGTCGCCAAATAGCCCACACATCCGCCTTTGATCATCTTTCTCGCCCTCGCCGCCGACACAGTCGTCGTGAAACGCGAGCTCTTGCACGCTTGATACACCAACTCCTCTTGACCAGGCTCACGAAAAGTGATCACTTTGCTGTCACAGTCAATACTAGCATAGTACTTGGAGAGCCAATTAACTCCCAAGATGACATCGAATCCCCACATCTGCTTTAACACTAGCAAGTTCGCCGGCATGATCCACTCGCCGATCTGAACAGGACAAACTAAGCACTCATGAACTCTAAACGAGTGCTCGAGCGCATTAACCCACCAATAATCATGATTATGCACTATCTCCATGCCATGAGTCTTAGCAAATGATACACCAATAAATGAATGTGATGCACCCGTATCGAACAATGCCCTTGCTCTAATGCCATTAATCAGAATAATACTTGCCATGACGTTGTCGTGTACAGCAGGCTGCTCCTCCACCTGAGTGGCGAAAAATCATCCACTCGGTGCACATGATCCCTCCGGCTGACGCGGTGCTGAAGCGCGCCCAGCCGACATAGCAGTTGGTAGTCCTGCAAGCTGTCGTGGAGCATACTGAGCCGAAGCAGCTGACGGAACAGGTGATGTGCAGCCCGGGCAATCCCAACTCAAGTGTCTCGCTTGGCCGCATCGAAAACACCTCCTGTCACGCTGAGAACATTCATTGGGCCTATGATTCCCGCCGCAGATCACGCACGGGAAGGAAGTCATCTGACTCCTCGTCTGGCCTCTGCCTCCCCGCCACTGCGATCTTCGGTACCGAGGGGGTCGCTTAGAACTCGACTGCCCCGCGGACCCACCAGCCACTCGCTTCTTGGACTTCTCCCTATCCTTGTCTTTCTCAAAAGCCTCGCGCTCCTCGCGCGCAATGGAGTTGCCGCGCTCCACCCATAGCGCGCGATCGAGTACATCCTCGTAGGTCTTTAACCGAAAGGCATGAATGACCTTGAATATCTCGGGCCGCAACCCACGCTCGAAGACCTCCGCTCGGTCTAGGTCACCATGAACCAAGCCCGGCACACAGTTAACCATATGCGAGAACTCCCTTTCGTATTCCCGCACCGATCGATTTCCTTACCTCAATTTGCGGAAGTCCTCCTTGATCTTCCGCTTATCGCTTTCAGGAAAATACTTCATGAGCAACATCTTCTGGAATGCCTCCCAAGTTAAGGAAGCAAGATCCAATGATCGACCTTTCTTCGCTTGCGTCCACTATAACCGAGCCGACCCCTCGAAACAATGGGCCGCAAGGTGAACCTTATCCTTCTTGAGGGTGTAGATATCCTCGAACAATGCCTCCATCGCGGCCAACCAATTCTCCATCGCCCACGGATCTTTCACGTCCCCGTTGAAAGTCGGAGGGTTGAACCGCTTGAAAGCCGTCAACACCGCCAATGAGCGCTCTTGCTCGGCTTCAAGTGTCTCCGGAATAGGAGCCGAAGATCCCGAAGCCGTCGGCGGTGCCACTACCACCGCTGGAGTAGGTGACACAGGTGCGTGCGGGTCCTGAGGTACAGGTGCAGCCGCCGCTGCCTGTCGAGCCACCAACTTATGGAGCCGTTCTATCTGCTCCCCTTGCTGTCGCATAGCCCCAGCCAAAGCTGCTACTTGGGCCCGCAACTCTCAAACTTCGTCAGATCCCGCTTGCTCGGGCACTTCATCAGGCAATGCCGGAGCGGACCTACGCGTGTAACGTCTCGGGGACATTAGTTCCTGAAACGAGACACACACATTAATACTCGACATGCGTAACACTTACACATTCCAAATAACTACCCAATTAAGCGAAGTAATCAAGTGTGTTCATTTTCTACCCTTGGTATTATGTAGTCGGCCACCCCACATAATCCCTTAGGAAGAAAACAAACAATCCCTTGAATCCATCTCTAAGTCCTTTTAGAGAAGTTCTAATCATAACCCAATCAATTAGCTTCCGTGTTAACCAAGTTCACATCATATGTTTCCTAAGTTCCGATGGTCTCCAATCCTAAGGTCCCTAAGTCCGTCCTAGACTTTTGCTTTCACTTTGCTCTGATACCAAACTATCTGTCACGCCCCGGAGCCGCCAATTTGGTCGGTTCGGGCACGCGAACAGACGCCGAACGGACAGCACCTCCCCTGTCTGCCCAAGGCTCCACCACATGTATAATACAAGCAATTCAATACAGATGAATGCAATTATACAAGGTTTGCACGAGGGCAAACAACAACCATTACATGTGAAAGCATCGATACTAAACTAAACATTTATCCACATACAAGTCATTTGATTTCATTTGAATCAAACACAAGTAAATCTATTACATTTACATTCATTTTTTCCATTCATTCACATTTACATCACATTTTCCTTTAACCAAAATAAAAGGTTTACATCATTTTTCTGTTCAACATACAAAAGTTGAAGCTATAATATATAGGGTATACCTATACTCCGAAGTCCGCTATCTACGGCGCGATACCCTTGTCTCGATCCTCCGCCGCCCCGCTCGCGCATGGATCTGCAGGGTTAGTGGTGGTGTGAGAACTAAAACGAAGTTCCCAGTGGGTTCGGCCGCCGACCGCACCGACTCGCCCACTAGGTCTATTCAAGCATATGTATTTCAATAAAGGAGAATATCAAACCCACTAATGCAACTAATACAATGCCTGCAAGAAAGATATCAACCGATAGATAGATAATCAAGTACATGATAATTATGCATGCATGTCCATTTCTTATTTTACTTGGCCTTTATCCAATCATCCCGGGGTACTCCTGGTTCACCCCAAACTCACAATCCACACATCCCGTCTACCGGGGGAGGCACAAGGCTCAACCACCTGAGGGATCTTCGCCGGGGTACTCTCCCCGTGGTGTCTACACTTCGGAGTACAACGCTTGAGGAGGAGCTACCTCTCTCAAGCCGAAACCAATTTGTGAGTACGATCCAATTCTCAATGTGAGGACGTAGCCAAACCTGTCTCAATGCACAAAGCCTCAATGCCCATGATAGGTTATTACCATATCACATTTCCACTATACCTGAGCCACAACGGTCCTGATGCCACAATAAGCTAAACCTTGTTTAGTCATTTACATTCTCGGTGCCAATCTCGTCATTAATGTCACTGTTACCATTGTTTACTACTGTCATAGTCTTTTTTACATACATTCACATACACATAGGGTTTTTCACATTCTTAGTTCAAATGGTTCTATATCAATTCATATGTTCTCTAGCATACAATTGAATCTCGACCAATCATATTCATCACGTTACCCTATATGCATGAATGCTAACATCAATATGCTCAAAAATGGTAACATAGACATAGAAGGAAATTCCGTATTTTCGGATAGCACCCCCCACCTCTTAGTGATACTAGGATGCCGTAGTTCAATTTTCGTGATTTTTAGACTTATACGCCGCAAGCTGCGACGATCTGTACCGATTTAGCCTGTTTCTTCAATATCTCCGCATACGCTCGTCGTATCGCCAAATCGAGCGCACCAACGCATTCGTTGACCTACTAATTAGGTTAAAAAGAGATCAAGCCCAAGCTTTTACCTTAAAATTACAAAACCCTAATTTTGGGTCCCTCCACAATGTCATCTTCTCCAAACAAGCCCCTAGCTTGCATATTCATGGAGGAAATCTACCATAGAAACTCCTAGATACTCATACAAGAAGCTATTACTCAAACCCTAACTCAAAACCTTGAAAACTCACCTTGGAGTCCAAGCTTTTCCTTCAAAAGCCTTGCACAAGCTAGCCACCACCTTAGGAAGCTTCTTCTCCAAGCTCTTCTCCTCCAAATCCTTCCCTTGATCCAAGCGCTAGAGATAAGGAGGGAGAGAAATAGGGTTTTTTAGAGAGAGAGAGGGAAAGGTTTTAGTGTTGGAGTGAGAGCAAATGAGCCCTCACCCAAGCCCTAGCCCATATAACCATTCACCATGTCACAATAGCACTTAAGCCCCTCTTAATTCCATTTTTCACATCAGCCCTCACTGGGCATTTTTTGCATACGGGGACCGGTCTCTCCCCGCAGGGACCGGTCCCCGAGAGTGGGTTTTCCAGGACTTAGCCACTGGGGGCCATTTTCGCTTACAGGGACCGATCTCTCCCTGCAGGGGACTTAGCCGATTTTCTACCCTTTTTGGCTGGCTACGTGTACGGGGACCGGTCTCTCCTTCAGGGACTGGTCCTCGAGAGTCCAAAATCTGGGACTTGGCTAGATTTTCCAGTTTCACTCTCTCGGGTCCCTTTGCACTATATCAAGGTTCCAATGCGCTCAGAACCCGTTTCAACTCGATCCACTCCGCGCTCCGCTCGCTTCGACGGAACTCGGCACGATTTATGAGGAAATGATACGTTACACCGACCATCATCCTGTAGGCAATCAAACTGCCTGTGTCCTGACTGCCCACACTTAAAAAACTTGCGCTCTCGCTGTTCATATTGATGCAATTTATAAGGGCCATCACAAATGACGCACCTTAACGAGGATTGGGTGGTGAACAACTCTAGGGCTTGAGATCGTGATTTGGAGATGCTTCGGTGGTCATTTAGATCTCGATTGACCACTCGAACTACTTGCCTGTCGGTTCTTCCCCTTCTCTTTATCTAAGATTTGCGTTCCTCTTACATGATAGCATTGCCCTGTTCCACCCACAATGCCCAATCCAACACTTTGGCAAATGTTTGCAACTTGAGTAATACACAACCTTAAGCCGAAATATGCACTTGAAACAATAGGCCTTGTCTTTTGTCATCCTGAACTACGTACGGGATATAGTTGACAATGTGAGAGAATTCCTGCTCATACTTTTTTATCGTGTGGTTTTCTTGCTCCAACTTTTGAAAATTTTTTTGGACCTTCCTCTTCTCACTGTCAGGGAAGTATATAGAGAATACCAACCTCCGGAATTTCTCCCATGACACCGTAGGGAGACTAGGAGATCGGTCTGGCTTGAACCCTTCTGCTACACCATCAACTTTTCCATGTAACGTGCGGCTAAGTGCACTTTGTCTGTATAGGTCCTCAAATAGGATTTCCATGGAGTTGATCCACGTCTTCACGACCCATAGATCCTTTGTTTCTCCGTCAAAGATAGGCGAATTGAATTTTTTGAAGGTCATGAGAGTCCAAATTGCTCACTCCCTCAATGCCTCCATCGCCACATGATTGGGGACAGAAGTGCCCAAATCTATTGCGGTTACCGATGGCGTAGGATGTGCCGCTACAAGTACGACTGCCGTAGTTACCCCCTCAACTATATTCGAGACACTGATATTGGGGCCACTTGTTGCTCTTAGCTCACCCTAGCGATAGGCATTTGTTGTGCCGCTATCTCTTGGAACCTTTTGATCTACTCCTTCTGACGTTGTGCGGTCTCCACTTGCCATTGCAATACCTTAATGAGCACAGCTAATTGTTCGCGGAGATCCATATCGCCACTTGCCTCAGATTGCTCGGGGTCCTTACTTGGCTCTTTCGCCCTAGACTTCGTCGTAGGTCATTCATACATCATCGCTTTCTGAAACACAGTGAACTTGATCAATAACATGACTCTCATGGCCAAATATAAAATAATGTTCGACTAACAAACTCAAATTTTATGAAAGTTATGTAAAGGCGCTTATTCCTATCATTTGATTTTATGTTGTTGGCCGCTAACATGAACATCCTTGGCTTAGAATAAACCACACCTTGAGTCTATCTCTAACATCCTATTAGAGTCATACAACGACTTGAACCAATTGATTCAACTTCTGCTATGTTTCATAAGTCCTCATCTCTTACGAGCCTAGGTCCGAAAGGTTATCCATACTACAGTCTCCTTGGTCCATTTAGATCATTTCCACTCTTTAATACCACCTTAGTCTTTCACGCCCCGAGCCCGCAATGGAAGCACTATCGAGCACGAGTACTAGACCTATCGAATAGACAAAGTTTCTCCTAGCCTCCCAAAGCGTCACAATCTGTATTTACCACACATCCCAACTAGGAAGTATATATAAGGATTGCATAAGGAGAATATTAACAACAGAAAGTAAACTATTTTCTATTACATGGTTCTATTCGTTCATATGTTTCATTGCATGTGTTTACATCTGAATTCCCAATACAATCTCACAATGAGCTTTACAATTTTTATTTTTCTTTCATTACATGTCCACAAAGGGTACATCTATAAAGACCTCAAAATGTGGAAAGGCCACTATCTATGGTGCTACGGCCTTCCTTCGCTCCGCCGTGTCGCCTGTAAATGGACCTGAAAAACATAAGGTGAGAACTATAAACATAGTTGCTAGTGGGTACAGTCACCCAAGGAAAAAGCTCAACCCATCAGGTCTAAAGGAGGCAACATAAGCATAAGTTAGAAAATAATAGATAATCACGTAAGTATATAAATCTTTACTATATGCAATTAAAAGTAATCATGCTTATGCCTACACTCATGATAATAAAATCTACTCATGTGATGTAAACTACCATTTACTCACTAACTTCATTATCCTAATCATGTCACCCAACTCTATCTTGAGTCAATGACATGTAGAATTGCCGCCTTCATCTTTGCATTACGTAACGAAATTGCGGCACCACTTAGCCATAAGTCCATAAGCCACAAAATCGCCGCGTTCATTAGGTGCTAGGAAATGGAATCGTTGTCCCTGTTTTTTTTTTTGCCCCAAGTACATAAGTAGCAAAATCACCACTTTCATAGTCTCATCAAGGATTCATATGTTTCACCCAATGTTGTCAACCTCTCTAGATTTAATGTCATTCATGTCCAAGTGGTCATCCTATCACTACGTTTTCCGCCTTTGTTCAATGGCACTATGTATTTGATTGTTCATGTGTTGAGTTCTCTACCAACTCTAGAGAATGCCAACCTACATCTAGTCCATAACATAAAATGTAATATAACAATGCATGCATTTACTTGTTCAAAGAGAATTAGTTATTCTAACTTAATACATATCACATGCATGCACATCTACTCATGCATAAATAGTAAAATCATTCCAAGTAACATATGCCTCATACATGCATATTTAATAATTAGACTATAATGCAACATGTATAACTTAATTTAGTTATTTACTCTCTAGACATGAAAGTAACTTATTCACTTCAGTAGAGCATGACCCACCTCAACATGCTCCTAATTGCTTGTAAATACTTGCAATTAGGCTTTCGTCGGCTATTTGCTTGATTCCAAGCTTTCTTGCCCAAAAACGCCCAAAATTTGTTTGTTACTTCAAATTGATCATCGAAATCCTTTTGTTCCTTGAAATGAGGTTTCCTATGTGTTTCTCTAACCTTCAATTAGAGTTCCAAAGGGTCAAAATATTTTTAAACCCTTAAAATTCAAAACTTCAATTACCCTAGGGATTCCCTCAAAATTAGAGCAGAATCCAAATCTCATGGCAAATCTTTACCACTTGTGGTCTAGACTTGCCCAGGGTTTGATAAAATCCCAAATCTAATGGCTAAATCCAAAACCCCAACTTATAATCCTAAAAAACTCATCTTGACTCAAAGCTCCCCAACCTTCTTCTTGCTCTAGGAAGCTTGCACTTCATTCCAACTCCAAGATCAAGTTTCCAAATCTCCAACTATTTTAGAGATTTCTAGAGAGAGAGTGAGAATAGAGTGAGAGAGGGTCAGAAGAGTGTGTGTTCATATTGGGGACTAGAGGGCTTGGTCCTCCTTTAAAAGGGTTTAGCGATATTTGTATAAAACCCCCTGAATTGCACTTTAAGCCCATAAAGGATCCATATTGTCACGCTGCGACCCCAAAACCAATTCGGTCCGGCTCGGGCGCGTCAAACAGACGCCGAACGGACAGCACCTCCCCTGTCCGCCCAAGGCTATGCAAACTAATCATGTATAAGAATTTACCCAGGAATCAATTCATACATACACGATCACAAGGAGCACCACCAGTGCTAACAGATAAGAGCAAGATACGAGTATGAGACAAACCAGTAAGTAAAGAGAGAAGGTTCTATCTATTACATTCATTCAACTTAATATATTTAATTTCATCTTTTACATTCTTGCAGAACATCTGTACAAGCACTTTCAAACCTCACCCTATACAACATCTACTCTCAAACATAAGTACAGGGTAGAGCTAATGCAAAAGGAAGTAAAGCTAGCTATGTACATATACCACTAGGGCGCTATGCCCTTGCCACGATCCTCACGCTTGCCGGGGACACTCGAACTCGGACCTATAAAGAGTAGGGTGAGAACTATCTTCCATAGTTCCCAGTGGGTTCGGTCGCCGACTTCGGCGGTCTCCCCACTAGGTCCAAGTGGGCACAAGTAGATAAACAGATAGATAAATATGTAAAGCTGTGATGACAGAATAGTAAAGCTACACTACTATGCTCGAATCATGTATATGTAAAATGCATGCACAATGAAGTAGGTAATCAACTAGTTCGTCATATGTCCAAGAATTAAAGCTATTTCCTTGTTCATCAATCTCGTGGCTCACTCGAGGGTTCACCTACTACTCACATAGCCATCTCGACGCGTAGGGAGACTCAACTCAAACTACGAATCCGAGACCGTCTGCGGGACCCCACATAGGCTATCCCTCGGGACACCAACTAGGCTATCCCTATCCCACGGGACCCCAAATAGGCTATCCCACGTGACCAACTCCGGAGCGCACTACTTGTGTGGAGCGACCATCACAAGTCAAGAACAGACAGTGAGTATGATCCAATCCTCTCAACTCGAGGATACCCTATCAGCTAAGGATAGTATCAACATAGAACCAATGAGTTTCTATACTCATCAATCTAGTGTTTCAGCTACACTAAGATTCACATATGCCACTCGTTCTCTGGTTCATTATCAACTAGATGCCACTCGTTCTCTTATTTCAACCATTGCGTCATTCTTTTCCCTCTGCACTATAGGATTACAAGCCTCGACCCAATCCTCATCAATCCACTATATCAAGTAACTAATGCATAATATGATATCATCTGGGAAAGCATAAGGAAAGGCAATGCACAATTATCCTACAATGCATGTAAACACAAGATGTAAGATCTTAAGGTACTAAGACATAAAGGGGAATCCAGTTGCTTCGGGATGGTCACCACCCACCTTTTTGGTGATGCCGCGATGGTAGAAACTCGACTTCATAGTCCTTGGTCGATGCTTCGGCTTCTCGGGTCGATTCGAACCCTTAAGCGCTTGATTCGGCGATATCTTCGCACCCGCTCGTCGTATCGACGAACCGTCTTCGCCGGCGCGTTCCGAGACCTAGCAATTAGGTTCACAACCCGTCGAAATAGATCAAGACCTCACATTTCTAAAAATCCCAAAACGTGCCCTAAAATGGCAATGAGGGAGAAATCTATGGTTCGAGCTTCGAATCCGCTGCTAGAACCATCTATTTATCTCCTCTAGGTTCCATTCGAACCACCTCTAAGCAATAAAACCCAATCTCAAGAAATCCACCATGGATGGGTTTGGAGCTTACCTCTATACCAAGCTCCAAGCTTGTTCTAGCTTGAGGGAGAGAGAGAGAAAGGTGATCTTTTCCTCTTCTTAGTCTTCCCCTTTAACTCCTTTTTCTCCTCTTTCTTCTTTCCCCTCTTCTCCTTCTTCTCTTCGTCTTGTCCTTTTGTTCTAGAGAGAGGAAGGGAGAGAAAAAGAGGGCAAATGAGACAAATGAGAGAGAGAGAGAGGTCCTCCACCTTCATATAGGCCATTTTACAAATAGGCCCCTCAACTTTCCATCTATTAAATAGCCTTCACTGGGCTGATTTCGTAGCGGGGGACCGGTCCCAGGTCGGGGAGACCGGTCCCCGAGAGCCTTCCATCTCGGGCAGAGGGAGTTTCGCGTTCGGGAACCGGTCCCCGCCTGAGAGACCAGCCCCCGGGAGACCGGTCCTTGTCCGAGAGACTGGTTCCCGAGAGTTGGATTTTCGGGACTTAGCCAAATTTCGGCCTTTCTCGCTGGGTTAACGTTCGGGGATTGGTCCTTCCCTGCCAGAGACCGGTTGCATCAAGGATCCCCGCCAGCCCAGCCTGATGGGATCGGTCCTTCCCTGCCAGGGACCGTCCCCGAGAGCAATTCTGCTCCAGTGCAGATTTTGCACTGCTGCTCTCGCGGACTCTTCCTTAATGCACTTCATGCATTTTAATCACCTCCGGACTTTCCGAAGCTTATTCCCTCGACAATTAGTCGATTCTAAACGAAGTCTAATCCTCGGATTTCGAGAATTTACTTCTTTACATGTATCCTCTGGTAGGGTCAAGATCCTGAACCTTGTCCTCAGACTGTGCAGGCAAGGTCCGGACAGCTCCAAGGGTTTGGATCCTGAAGCTGGATTTCAGCATTTTCGCAGCAAACATTCGGATCCTCCCTTTGGGTCCAGACTTTGATACACTACATTTGTACAAAAATATCAAGGTCTAAATCCTTAAGTCAAGCTTTGGATCCTGAAAGTTTGATGGCCCAAAAGGGCTTTGTCTTGAAATTTCTGTTTCGCTCCGTAGAGCTCCAACTCACTTCCAATTGTTCCGAAACTCTCGGAACTCATCTCCAAACATGTCCATAATTACTTTTTAACTATATTTTGCACAGTTTGGCCAAAGTTTAGTACGGTATACTGAAGTTTAGTATATATTACACATCATACGCAACTAAGTTGATGACAAAAAGTATATTATGGTGCAAAAAGTAGCTTCTACAGATAATGTTGTAGACCTGCTAACTAAAATGCTTAATCAGCAGAAGCTTGATACTCACTTTGAGAATGTGGATCTTAGATATTTGGCTGATTGGTTCTAGTGCAAGTGAGAGATTTTTAGTACTATGCCCTAGTAGCCGATAGGCCGATGCACATTATACCATTGGTTATATGATTGTACTGCACACACACACACACACACACACACACACACACTGTCATGCTCCGGATTACATGTTTCCCCGGGCACGCCAACAGACCCGCCGCATACATAGAATTTTCCCCTGTATACGAAACGATAGTTGTACCTGTAAACCAAACAAGCTACAACCACGAGGTAAGAGGTACTAAACTGAAAACATATATATAAAACCTCGAGGGGTTCCAGTACATACAAAATATCTACTACACCACTCGCTCCAGCAAGTACCCAGACAACAAGACCATATGTACAAAAAGCCCCAAAACTACCTGTGGAAGGTACCCCTCTAGCACAGCAACTAGGGAAAGGATCTAGCTCCCGACTCCCTTTCCACGATCAGAAACAGCGTCAGCAGCAGCCGCGGATAAAGGCTCTGCAAAAAGGGTAAACAACTGGGTGTAAGAACTACTGCAAAAAGAAGTAGTCCTCAATGGGTACTGTCACCAACCTCAACGGCTCACCCACTAAGTCTGCAGAAAAGTGCGTAAGAGATAGTAAGGAAAGCTGGAAACCTTACAGCTAGATGCCACTATACTATCGCTAACCAACACTGGCTATCTGTAGATATGACAAAAATGCAATCTCTGACCCAAACTCACTAGGGACTATGAACGCACCCATCCCGCCTGTTGAAGCTACACTGCACACCACCCTGAGGGCTGCTGGTGGAGAGCAAAGCCCTAACTGGACACTACGACATCAACGCAAAAGCACGTAGCCAAACTCTGGAGCGGCACTCGTGGGCGCGACCCAACCGAGTATGCAAGCGTGTCTCTGTCGAGCTCAATCAGACTCTCACAGGCTATAGTCAATGCAAATGAGTCTAACTGGTCTAACAACCAAAGCTCACGTGCCCTTGGCACAATCTGAGGCAAAACACAGAAATCTGGGTCCACCATCAACCGCGACGGCACCCGACAATCTAAAACAGTCTACACACTACTGTAAAATAAACTGGCATCCCAGCACGAGCGTAAACTCATCCTACACTCATCTGGGTATCCATCGCATATGAACAGCGGCGATACAAACGAACCACAGCTCATAAAGCTAAATCTGGTAATTTTTTGAAATGATAGTGTATGATTCAATAGTTTTCTCCTAAGTCAATTCCAAGTCCAACATGTAAAATTATAATTCTATCTTAACTCCAAATTCAGATTTTATATTCTAATCCATGAATTCGAGTACTAATAAGGAAATAAACCAATGATACATGTCGACGATGCTAAAACTTAGGAGGAGCTCCGACGATTTCGATAAACATTAACCCATCTCGACATGCTAGTCCAACTACGGCGAGAAGTCGAAAGGAGAGGAAACCACGCGCTCGCCCGGCCTCCCAACGATGCAACCACGACGCTCGCACGGTCGAACGGCTCCCCGGTGCAACGTCGAAGTCTACCCGAGCTTGAGCCGTGACTTCACCACGAGCGATGTCTCCAAACTAGAGAGAGAGGAAGCAGCAACCAAAAGCTCATTCTCTGTCTCTCTACACATATATAAAGAGGTGGGATAAGGTTGAGATTAATGCCACTTCAAATGACTAAAAGGCCCCTCACGAACTCACAAATCCAGCTGGAGTACCGGTACCCAATTTGTTTACCGGTACTCGGCCTCTCAGCCCGCAAGCTTGCACACAAGGTACCGGTACCAGCCTGATGCCGTACCGGTACTCAGCATCAGATTAGCGCAACCCGAGAGCATTTTGTTCTGGAATTACACTGGGGTATCGGTACTCCCCTGCTTGGTACCGATACTCAACACTGAAATCCTGCACTTTGCGGATTTCAGCATCAGAATCCACTCTCGCCTCGCGTCGAGGCTGTTTTGCGTCCATTTTGCCCAAAACGACTCCGATTTGTCTCGACACTCTCCAGATATGTCAACAAGCCTTCGATGCTGAAACCCACGAGCTGCAGAACACCAGGGACTCTACACACACACACACATATATATATTGAGGTTTTTTATTCTATTCGTGAATCATCCAAGGATTAACAAGATTATGGTACATATTCTCAGGAGCTGAGAATCTGGGGCATGTGTCATTGATGGTTAATTCCTAAAGGCTCCTGATTGATAGATCACTACGGGGACAATGGTGCATCCACTGAGATTGGTGCACTACAAGCTTTCTTTTGGTAGAGTCTCAAGTCTATAGTGTGGAGACACTAGAGCTAAAGTGCAGGTGGTTGTTAAGAACAATGTTACCGAACTTGACCAACACAAGAAGTCACATGGTAATCTACTTACTCGTCAGTGATGTTCTTGGTGATGCAGTTATGTGTTTGATTCTTCGACTTGCAGCACCTCAATCGGCTAGTCACTGATAGGGTCGTTGTAGACTGACTGCACAATATCCCGGAGATTAGCTATCATTTTCTAGTAGTGCATGTTGGCTATGGCAGGTTTATAGTAGTAGTGGGAGAGTATTCAAAAGAAGTTGTTGTCCTTAGTATCCTATATGATTTATGAGACTTAGCTCATGAAATCTTTGGCTAGAGTAAGAATGGTATATCATATATAAATAAATTTTCGGAAAAACCATATAAGTTAAGGTCAAATAAATTTTACATATGACCCGTGATGGGATTTGACGAACTACCATAATCTTCACTGTGTTGGAACTTACAATAGAAGGATTATATCACATACTAACTGTACCTATAGATTCTGTTATTTGGTTATGTTGGATTTTCACTATATACTGCTAAGTGTCACTGGTGGATTGTGGTTATGTTAGGTGTCACTATGTTAAGGATTTTCTAGGTTGGCGGATTTCGTGAAGTTGAATGGAGTCTTGAAGAGTTGATCGTGGAGGTTTGAAGAGAAGATTCACTTTGAAGAATTAAAGACCTATTCGGAAAGCTCGACACCTCAGGTATGAATGTTAGATTATTTGTAGTGTGTTTAAACTACCTAAATATAAGTTTAGAAGACTTGGATTGCTATAGAAAACACAAACTGAAGTTTTCGATGTGCTGGGACCGGTCCTCTGAGATGAGAGACCGATTCCCGAGAGTCCTCTCTGCGTGAAAGTCCAAGGCAACCGGTCTCCTGATCTGAGGGACCGGTCTCTAGGACGTGGCAACCGGTCTCTGGCACAAGAGACCGGTTCCCCAACGTTGGAATTTTTGACTCGCAGGGAGAGACCGGTCTCTGGCACGAAAGATCGGTTCCCGAACGTTGTGTTTTCTGTCACGCAGCGAGGGACCGGTCTCCCACCCGAGGGACCGGTCTCTAACAAATCGGTCTCCTCGAGAAGACTGGTCCCTAAGGACGACACCAGTTTTTAAAATAGACTTTTTGCAATTCTAGTCCACTTCTAAGTCTTCTAAACCTATAAATAAGCCATGGGGGTCATCATATGAGTTGAGGCTTAGAATTTCTACTGTTCAAAAACACTAGAAACTTGTTTTCATGTTCTTATGATTTTATTCATATAACGAGTTTCATATAATCAATGATCGACTTGATTCTTAAGTTTTAACTCGAGATTTTCTTCGAGAATTAAGTAGATGATTGATTAGAAGATGAACCCTCATTGCTTATGGTATTTTAAGTCTTAATCACCACAAATCATCAATTCTATGAGCTCCGGAAGGAGGTTCGGCGCGTGGATCTCGCGTGAAGCCGATGATTCGGTGGACGTTTCGAGGAGTTGAAGCGTTGACGCAGCAAGGAATTACGGCGGGGTCGATTGGAGGATTCCTATCGATCGAGGATGAAGATAATCGACAACTAGAATTCGGTAAATTGAGTCATGTATTTTGATTAAATCACTTGTACTCGAGTTTTCTTAGTGGATTTTCTTTGTGTGATCGGTCCCGTGGGTTTTTCACTCCGGATTGGAGTTTTCCCACGTTAAATCTCGGTGTGTTATTTTTTATTTTCCGCTATCTCTTTTATTCGCATCGAGAGGTTTGGTTTTTGCCATTTACACCTATTCACCCCCCTCTAGGTGTTATTTACCTTTTAGATCCTTGGGACCCATATCTTTCAAGTGGTATCAGAGCGAGTATATATTGTAAATCATGGCCGAGGGCGGTAACATCAATCGATCCCCTCTCTTCGATGGCACTAATTACGCTTATTGGAAAGTCCGTATGACGGCGCTTCTTATTGCCATCGACGAACGGGTATGGCAAGCCATTGAATTCGGGTGGAAACATCCCACCAAAGTTGTCAAGAATGTTACTGGTACGAAACCTAGAAATAAATGGACGAAATAGGAAAACGAACTATCTTCGTTCAACGGAAAGGGTATCAATACTTTATTTAATGCTTTAAATCAAACCGAATTTTCTCGTGTCTTGGTGTGTCAAACCGCCAAAAAAATTTGGGACACTTTACAAGTTACACACGAGGGTACAAGCTTGGTAAAGATTCAAAAATTACAAATGCTTACAAGTAGATTTGATTCTATTCGTATGGAAGAACATGAATCCTTTACCGAGTATTATACTCGTTTGCAAGATATTGTAAACACGTGTGCTAACTTAGGCGAGAAAATTCCGGACTCTAAAATTGTTAGAAAAATTTTGAGAACCCTTCCCGAACGATTTCGTCCAAAGGTTGCGGCTATTGAAATGGTAAAACATCCGGATGAATTAAAAGTAGAGGAATTAGTTGGTGCACTTCAAACTTATGAGATTACTTTTCCTTCTAATTCGTCTTCTTCCAAGTCTTCTTCTAAAACTTCAAGTATGGCCTTAAAATCAACAAAAGGAGATGACATGACTACTTCATCGGACTCGGAATCGGATCAAACATTGGAGGAGTTTGAGAAACAATTGGCTCTTCTAACGAAGAAGTTCCATCGAAACTTTAGAAAGAAGTTTCCTCCAGTCTACTTCCTCGAAGTCAAGCAAATCTAAAGGGAGTTCGTCTTCATATTCTTTTTCTAAGAATAAAAAATCCGAAAGCTCTTCAAAAGATTTTTCTGAAGAGAAGAAAAGTAATGAAGGTCAAATCCAATGCTATAAGTGTAGAGGATTTGGTCATATTGCATCGGATTGCCCTAATAAAAAATCTTTGAAAAAGAAAGTGATGCAAGCCATCACTTAGGATGATTCATCCTCGAATAAGTCATCTTCAAGTGATGAGGATGTAAACGTTACGGCGCTTATTGCACATGATTCTAATTTTATGTGTTTGGCATCCACTGACTCTATCTCTATGTCTCTTTGCATGAGAAATCTACGTCGGAGAACTCATCGGATGAAGAATCAGATGAAGATGATATGGTTTCCGCATATCATCAATTGGTTGTCGAGTCGAAGAAGATGGCAAAACATAACAAAAAGCTGCGGCGGAGACTACATGACTTGGAACAAGAGAATTCGAGATTGGACTCGTTGACAAAGGATCTAGAACAAGAAAGATATGGTTTGACTAAGGCTTACGATTCTTTATTTGAGAAGTGTACATTACTTGAAAAGAAAAAGGAGTCTCATGTTGAAAACATCAATTTTCTTACCAAGCAATACTCGGAAGCTAGAGAAGCAAATATGGAATTCACCAAGACTATTATCCAACTCAAATCGGTTTTAAATCAATTTTTGTCTAGCTCTAGCAAATTTGACAAGATGCTCGGACTTGGTCAAACAAATAAATTTGGACTTGGATACGAACGGACGTATATTGATCAAGCAATGAAGAAAGATGACGAATATTCGACAAAAGCGGTTCCTAAGCTTTATGGTAAGTTTGTCCCTCCTAAAAATACATTGGCTAACAAAACTTGTCATCTTTGTGGTGTTTTAGGACATGTGAAAAGGTTTTGCAAACAAAAGGGTAAGAGCTCTACAACACCCTTGAATCAAAGAACATTATTAAAGTCAATGAAGAATGATCCTAAACCAAAATCGAAGTCAACTTGGACTCCAAAAAAGGATGATCATAAGAAGAAACAAACGTGGACACCAAAGAAGAATGCTCCGAAATCAAAGGCAAAATAAGCATGGAAGCCAAAGAAGGAGGATCTGAAGAAGAAGTAAACTCAAATCGTCGACAAGCCACGATCACCAAAAGCAAGTCAGTCGTCGCAACCCAAAACACGTAAGGTCTGGGTGCGCAAAGGTGAACTCTTCCCATGCCTTGTCATTCACACTTCGCTTCATGCTTACGATAATACTTCTTGGTATCTGGATAGTTGTTGTTCCCCTCACATGACCGGTGATAAAAATTGGTTTACTTCTTTAAATAAAATCTCCGGAGGACTTGTTGTTTTTGGAGACGGTCGGTCATCAAAAATCATCGGAAAAGGAACAGTTACAATCTCAGATGGCCCTACTTTGAATGATATTTTTTATGTTAAGGGGCTTAAATCAAATCTCGTAAGTATAAGCCAATTGTGTGATGATGGGTATTCTATGAAATTTTCTGATAAAGAATGCAATGTAACTCGCGATGATTATCTTTTCTTAAAAGGTGTAAGATCTCAGAATAATTGTTATGTAGTTCCTAGTGCTTCATCTGAAAAGTGTAAAAGTGTAACATAGCGACATTAGAGACTGAAACTTTATGGCATGAACGACTAGGCCACATAAACTTCAAGGAACTATCAAAATTATCGAAGAAGAAAATTGTTAGAGGTGTACCTAAGATAGATTTCAAAGAGAACACTAAGTGTGGGGGTTGTCAACTGGGAAAGCAAACTAGATCCGCACATAAGAATTTGAACAACTTAGGGACATCTAAACCTTTAGAGTTGTTGCACAAGGACTTGATGGGACCTTCTAGGATTCAAAGTTTGGGTGGCAAACGCTATATATTACTTATTGTTGATGACTTTACTCGTTTTTCGTGGAATGCTTTCTTACGTGAAAAAGCCGATACTTTTTACTCTTTTTTTGAGATTTGTCTTCGTCTTATGAATGAGCGTAACGATAAAATTGTACGTATTCGAAGTGATCAAGGGGGAGAATTCATAAATTCAAAAATTATTGATTTTTGTGTTTCTAATGGGATTAAACATGAATTCTCGGCTCCTTATACACCGCAACAAAACGGAGTGGTAGAACGCAAAAATCGGGTTGTACAAGAGATGGTACGTGTTATGCTTCATAGTAAGAAAATTGCTTTACATTTTTGGGCCGAAGCGGTTAACACGGCCGTCTATGTTATCAATCAGATTTATGTGCGTCCGGGTACTTTGAATACTCCGTATGAACTTTGGCTTGGTAGGAAACCTAATATTAAATACTTTCGTGTCTTCGGGAGTAAGCGTTTTATCCTTCGGGATCGTGAAAATCTTGAAAAATTTGACTCCCGAAGTGACGAGGGGCTCTTTCTTGGTTATTCTACTATAAGTCGTGCTTATCGTGCGTACAATTTACGAACTAAGACGGTGATAGAATCTATAAACATAAAAGTAGATGAAGCTTTTTCTGTAAGTACTTCTGTGAATGGTTCTTCTAATTTTTTGATGAATGATGATGATAATGATTCTCCGTTTGTATTGCCTATGAATGATAATGTTTCTGTATTTGATAATCTCATTGCATCTCCTGAAATTGTTGCATCAAATGATTCATCTGAGCCTCAAAGCATCTCATCTGAAATACCTAGTATATCATCTGAGACTACTCCCCTGAGAGAGTCAAGAGATCACCCCTTATCGAATGTCATTGGGGATCCTAATGTTGGTGTGCGAACTAGAAGTCAACTTCAATGTGAATTTGCATATTATGTATCTCTAATTGAGCCAAAGAATATTGACGAAGCTCTTCGTGATGAATATTGGATAAATGCCATGCAAGAAGAACTTGGTCAATTTACCCGCAATGATGTATGGGAATTAGTGCCACGCCCTGAGCAACAAAATGTTATTGGTACTAAATGGATTTTGAAAAATAAGAAAAATGAGGATTGTATAATTGTTCGAAACAAAGCTAGACTTGTTGCTCAAAGGTATTCACAAATTGAGGGGATTGATTTTGATGAAACATTCGCCCCGGTTGCTCGTCTTGAATCTATTCGTATTTTGTTCGCGATAGATTGTCATTTTAAAATTACTCTTTTTCAAATGGATGTTAAAAGTGCATTTTTGAATGATTTTTTAAAAGAGGAAGTTTATGTGGAACAACCAAAAGGTTTTATAGATTCTAAATTTTCAAATCATATTTTTCGTCTTAAAAAAGCACTTTATGGACTTAAACAAGCACCGCGAGCATGGTATGAACGATTAACAAAATATCTTTTAGAAAAGAGATACAACCGAGGGGGAGCGGATAGAACTCTTTTTGTAAAACGCACTAAAAATGACTTTATTGTGGCACAAATTTATGTGGATGACATTGTCTTTGGCGCAACTAAAGATACCGTTGCCGCCGAATTTGCAAAGTTGATAACTAGTGAGTTCGAGATGTCTATGATGGGTGAGCTTTCATATTTCCTTGGTCTTTAAGTTAAACAATCAAAGGAAGAATTCATTTGTCTCAAACCAAGAATGCAAAGGAATTGGTTAAGAAATTCGGTTTGGATGGAGCAAAGAACTTTGATACACCGATGGGAACAAGTAACAAAGGATTTGGAGTGAATGTTAAGGACAAAGTGTGGATGAAAAATAGTATAGGAGCATGATCGGCAGTTTACTGTATTTGACCGCGAGTAGACCGGACATTGCTTTTAGTGTGGAAATTTGTGCTCGCTATCAAGCTAATCCAAAAGAAGTTCATTTGAAAGCGGTTAAGAGAATCATACGATATATTAAAGGTACAACCGATTATGGTCTATGGTATCCGATGGGGACGTCTTTGGATTTAATTGGCTACTCGGATGCGGATTGGGCCGATTCTGGGGATGATCGAAAAAGCACAAGTGGAGCATGCTTTTATATAGGCCACTGTCTAGTTGCATGGCATAGTAAAAAAAAAAAAAAACTGTATTGCACTCTCCACTGCCGAGGCGGAATACATTGCGGCCGTAGTTGCTCTACACAATTACTATGGATGAAAAGCTTATTGAGTGATTATCGAATCTCCTCCACCACTTTTACAATTCTATGTTACAACACGAGTGCCATTAATATTTCAAAAAATCCTGTTTTACATTCACGAACAAAGCATATTGAACTAAGATATCACTTTTTAAGAGAATTGATTGAATCAAAAGTTCTTCAACTTGAATATATTTCAACTGAAAATCAACTTGCAGATATTTTTACTAAGCCTTTGGATCAAAAACATTTTCTACATTTAAGAAAGGCTATTGGTATGAATCCTTCTCTCTAGATGCATTCTATGGGCCATAAATCATGTGCATACTGCATTTTGCTTCTGTGCATGTTTTTCGGTTTTCCCTGATTATTCTTGAGAGATGATTGAGTTTCATGAATGGTGTCACTGTTAATGTTATGTTTTTGGGAGATAAATTGGTTTTTGTGAGCTCTATCATATGACTTTAATTGTTTCATATTATGTTTTGATTGATCACCGTCAATGTTATTCTCTTTTGTCATAATTTTTGAACGATTAAATTATTGAAATTCTGTTTTAGTATACTGAGTTAAATTCAACACCTCATGCTTCGAACTTTGAACGTTGCAATTGTTTTGTTTGATTATTAGCTATGAGATGAATAACTATTTCTCTGTTTTTGAAATTGCGATAATATTTTTGACTTGAGGGTTGCACTAATTTAGGGGGAGTCTTTCCGATTATGGTTATGGAAATTTCTTAAATTCAAAAGATGTGGAAAGAGTTACATCCCTGTTGGGAGTGTGAAAACTACCACCATATGAAGGAAAGAGCTACCCACCCGGTCGTCCGGTCAGTGTGTGCAGCTACCACATGATGATCAAAGTATATCCTTGAGATAGAAAGGAAATAAAGAATAAATAAATATGAGATTTTGTGAAGATGGTACAATTCTAATAATATTTTTAATACATCTCCTAGGCGATATTAGGTGGTTTGTCAAAAGATGCTCAAAGAACCACTCCTATCTCGAATAATGTGCATAACTCAATTTGAGGGTATTATTTTAATTTCACGATTATGAGATTTATTTATTCATTTTTTTTAACAAATATGATGATAAAATAATACAATTAATATTTAGGTCTTACATGATGTGTGGAATTTTATTTTATACTTATCAAGAATTTTATTTGATTTTCGAGTCAACAATTTTTGACAAATTGAATATCCTGGAAATTGATTTTTCAAAATTTATTTATGAAATTTTATTCGAGGTCATTGGGGAATAGAAATTGATTATTTTTTATGTTGGACATTTTGGAATAACATATAAAATTTCTGAAAAATTTAAACTTAAAATAGAATTTCTTTTGAAAATCCAGGCTCTGGGACCGGTCCCTGGCTGGAGAGACCAGTCCCTCCGCCCGAACCCGATTTAAGGGTTTCGGTTCGATCAACCTGTACACTTTCTCAAATACTCTCAAACTTCTCCCACAAGCTTCCAACTTCCCCAGGGTGATTTTGCTTCCTTTCTCCATCAATTTACACTTGTTTTTGGTAAGATCTTCGGATTTTATTTCGTTCTAACAATGTATTCCGAAAAATGTGTTTTTGGTGTTTGATCTAGAAATCTTGTTGAATCTCTTCATATTGTTATACTCTTAACTCTAGACATGTTTTTCTAGGATTCTCATACATTATTGCATGATTTATTTCATGGATTTGCCCGATTTTGCTAGTTTTCACCATCAAAACCTTAGTTTTTCAATTGTTTCGAAAATATGTGATTTTACTGATTTTTGTTGCATGATTTGTTCATGATTTTTATGATTATATGGCCCTCGGATCACCTAGCATATTGCATATCAATTTGCTAATGTTTTTGAAATCAAAAATCAATTGTTCTTATGTTCAATATGTGTACATTATTGTGTGTAACAGGTGCCATTTAAACATGTATTCCTGCCTACTCGTGATTATTTTTCTTATGGCCGGTAGTGGTTGTAGAAGCAAACGTCAACGTTCATTGGCTAAACAACCGGTTGAGCAACAACCGGACGATGAGGGTAGTGAGTATGTGCCGGGCGAAGAGGGCGAAGAATCTAAAGCTAAGGAACCTGATTGGGAAGCACTTACACCGGAAGTGCTTTCAAAGAAAAAAGGTAAAGCGCCCGTAGCTGCAGAAAAGGATAACGAGAAAGGAAAAGGAAAGGGCAAAGAAAAAGGTGTTGACAAAGGAAAAGGTAAGGCAACGGACAAAAGGAGGTCGACGGAAGTCAGGTGGTTTTGAGATTAGAGAGCCCGTCTCTGAGCCTCCTCGATACTCTATTCAGGACGTCTCTTCACGCCGCCGCTCTATGTACTCTTCTAAACAATGCATTGGTGAACTGTTAAGGATTTTCTAGGTTGGCGGATTTCGTAAAGTCAAATGGAGTCTTGAAGAGTTGATCGCGGTAGTTTGAAGAGAAGATTCAATTTGAAGAGCAAAGACTCATTTGGAAAGCTTGGCATCTCAGGTATGAAGAATAGATCATTTGTCGTGAATTTATCTAATTACAATAAGTTCAGAAGACTTAGGTTGCTTTAAAACACTTAAACTGAACTTTTCAGTGTTCTGGGACCGGTCCCAAAGTTGAGAGACCGGTCCCCGAGGGTCCTCACTGCGTGGGATATTGAGGCAACCGGTCTCTGGAAAGGGAGACCGGTTCCCGAACATGGGATTTTCTGTCACGCAGCGAAGGACCTGTCTCTTGCATGAGAGACCGGTTCCCGAACGTTGTGTTTTCTGTCACGCAGCGAGGGACCGGTCTCCCAAAGACCGGTCTCCTCGAGGGGACCGGTCCCTAAGGACGACACCAGTTTTTAAAATAGACTTTTTGCAATCCTAGTCTACTTCTAAGTCTTCTAAACCTATAAATAAGCCATGGGGGTTATCATATGGGTTAAGGTTTTGAATTTCTACTGTTCTAAAACCCTAGAAACTTGTTTTCACATTCTTATGATTTTATTCATATAACAAGTTTCATATAATCAACGATCGACTTGATTCTTCGATTTTAACTAGAAATATTCTTTGAGAATCAAGTAGATGTTTGATTAGAAGGTGAACCCTCATTGCTTATGGGATTTTAAGTCTTAATCACCACGAATCATCAATTATACAAACTCCGGAAGGAGGTTCGGCGCGTAGATCTCGCGTGAAGCCGAGGATTCGGTGGACGCTTCGAGGAGTTGAGGCGTTGATGCAGCAAGGAGTTGCGGCGAGGTCGATTGGAGGATTCCTATCGATCGAGGACCAGCGAAGACCATCAACAACGAAAATTCGGTAAATTGAGTCATGTATTTTGGTTAAATCACTTGTACTCAAGTTTTCTTAGTGAATTTTTTTCGCGTGATCGGTCCCGTGGGTTTTTCACTC
The DNA here is from genome assembly GCF_001540865.1 of Ananas comosus. NCBI lineage: Eukaryota > Viridiplantae > Streptophyta > Magnoliopsida > Poales > Bromeliaceae > Ananas > Ananas comosus. Next base: position 7,691,099 of record NC_033634.1, on the reverse strand, counting down.
CGGATTGGAGTTTTCCCACGTTAAAATCTCGGTGTGCTGTTTTTATTTTCCGCTATCTCTTTTATTTGCATCGAGAGTTTTTTGTTTTCGCCGTTTTACACCTATTCACCCCTCTCTAGGTATTATTTACCTTTTAGATCCTCGGGATCCATATCTTACAAGTGGTATCAGAGCGGGTATAGGTTGTAAATCATGGCCGAGGGCGGTAACATTAATCGACCCCCTCTCTTCGATGGCACAAATTACGCTTATTGGAAAGTCCGTATGAGGACGTTTCTTATTGCCATCGACGAGCGGGTATGACAAGCCATTGAATTCGGATGGAAACATCCCACCGAAGTTGTCGAGAATGTTACCGGTCCGAAACCTAAAAATAAGTGGACGAAAGAGGAAAACGAACTATCTTCGTTCAACGGAAAGGGTATCAATGCTTTATTTAATGCTTTAAATAAAACCGAATTTTCTCGTGTCTCGGCGTGTGAAACCGCAAAGAAATTTGGAACACTTTACAAGTTACACACGAGGGTACAAGTTTGGTAAAGATTCAAAAATTACAAATGCTTACAAGTATATTTGACTCTATTCGTATAGAAGAACATGAATCTTTTACCGAGTATTATACTCGTTTGCAAGGCATTGTAAACACGTGTGCTAACTTAGGCGAGAAAATTTCGGACTCTAAAATTGTGAGAAAAATTTTGAGAACTCTTCCCGAACGATTTCGTCCAAAGGTTGCGGCTATTGAAACGGTAAAACATCCGGATGAACTTAAGGTAGAAGAATTAGTAGGTGCACTTCAAACGTATGAGATGACTTTTCCTTCTAATTCGTCAGAGGAAATGACTGTCACGCCTCGGGATGGCTCTAAAATCAACAAAAGGAAATGACTGTCACGCCCCGGGACCGGCAGAGGCCCTCCCGGAAGTGTGCCTAGACCCGCCATATGCCAACACATATAAGACGTCTACATCAACAGCGGAAATAAAGCAAGAAACATAGCCGAAAGGAAAGAGTAAAAACTAATGATATCAGAGCAGTAAGATTCTACTTTCTATAACAAAAGTAAAATGATACAACTAAACAATAAAAGTAAACCATAAGGTAGTACAATATCTGTTCCAAAAGTACACAAAGGGTGGTCTCTAGTTCACTGGTACAGCTCTCAACCTCTCCCAAAATAAAATATATCGAGAGGTAGACCACCTAGCAACTCGTCCCTCGCTAAAGAGCTATCTCGAAGCAATGCCCTTCCCACGGTCCCTAGACTCTCCCGGCGTGGAAGGCTCTGAAAGAAAACATAGAATAGAGGGCGTGAGAACTATAAATTATAGTTCCCAGTGGGCAATTACTGACCTCAGCTCAATGCACCACTAGGCCCCAAAAGAAAAGGGTAAGTATGGCAAACAGCAATAATAACGAATAAACTGTATTTATGAGAGCATAATTAAAATGCTAAGCTACTATATTGCAATTAAGCATGGTGTTAAAAAATAATGCACCTTTACTTTGTCATAACCAATATGTCTCTACATGGCTACAAGTAAATGTCACAGTTCACTTATGAAGTTATAAGGATCATGCTTTATCATGGCAACAATGTATATATGAATGCAATAAGCAACATCTCCTAGCATACTACATGTACGTATGTGTACTCAAGTGTCCAAAACTATGCTAGAAGTAAGTCCAAGTAATCCAACTACTAATCTCTATCTAGTAGTGATTATAACACACTCAACACTGTGTCGATTTTTATTTCCAAATAAGGGCCTACCCAAGGTAGTCCAGCTTGTGCCGCCTAAGTGCCTGTGGTAGCCCGACATTCCTACTCTTGGAATGTGTCTGTCCCACTCGACCCCGTAGGCTTCTCAATACCGCACGAGCGAACATAAGTCGCGTAGGCTAACTCCGGAGTGTCGACTTGTAGGGAGTGACCCTCACAAGCATGTGCGAATGAGCACAAATGGCAAGCAAGCGTAGTCAAAGGCTCAAGTATCCAACCCTCATGTCTCAAACATGGCAATAGCTACTAGTAACCCAACGGTCTAGCTCTATGTCACAATGTGATATATCAACACTCACTTGCTTAGTGCCTCTTTATGACACTTAAGCATCACACGTAGGGAATTTCCCAAGTAGCCTCGCGCTCGTCGTGGTTGCTCCAAAGCACCTTCACGTAGGGAATTTCCCAGTTCCGCAATCTCTTTACCTCGCGAGCCAAAATTCTCAAGGGTTGCTCTTTTGCCTACTGTGGTGTAGCATCCAAAACATGAGCCGGGTCGTGGATGTACTTCCGAAGGACCGATATATGGAATACATTGTGTACACCCGATAGGTTTGGCGGTAGAGCAAGTCTATACGCTACCGGGCCTACACGCTCCAGAACCTCATACGGTCCAATGTATCGGGGGCTCAACTTACCCCGGATTCCAAATCTTCTAATCCCTCGAGTCGGCGAGACTTTCAAGAAGACGTGATCTCCAACTTGAAACTCCAAGTCTCGTCGACGCCGATCAGCATAGCTCTTTTGCCTACTCTGGGCTGTCAACAGTCGCTCTCGAGCAATGCGAACCTTGTTCTCGACCTCCTGGTGCACATCTGGGCATAAGGCCAATCTCTCGCCAACTTCACTCCAATGAAGTGACGATCTACACTTCCGTCCATAAAGTGCCTCGAACGGTGCCATTTTGATGCTTGCTTGATAACTATTGTTATAAGCAAACTCTGCTATCGGTAGATGCTGCGACCATCCTCCCTGGAAGTCAATCACGCAGGCTCGAAGCATGTCCTCAAGAGTCTGTATAGTACGCTCCGAATGCCCGTCACTCTGGGGGTGGAAAGCAGTGCTGAAATTCAAGCGCGTACCCAAAGCATCCTGTAAGCTCCTCCAAAAGTGGGATACAAAACGGGGATCTCGATCTGATACTATAGAAGTAGGTACCCCATGCAATCGCACAATCTCATCCAGATAAACCTGTGCGAGTCTCTCACCAGTCCAAGTAGTGTGGATAAGTATGAAATGGGCCGATTTCGTCAGCCTATCCACGATCACCCAAATAGCATTATGCCCGGCCTGTGAGCGAGGCAATCCCATCACAAAATCCATGGTGATCTTCTCCCACTTCCACACTCGAATCGGTAGGCTCTGCAACTTTTCCGCAGGAACTCGGTGCTTAGCTTTCACCTGTTGGCAAGTTAAGCATCTAGCAACAAACTCACCAACTTTCTTTTTCATCCCGGGCCACCAGTAAAGCAACTTCAAGTCCTTGTACATCTTGGTGCCTCCCGGATGTATAGCATACGGTGCTTGGTGTGCTTCATGAAGAATGTCCTCTTTAATGCTCAAGTCCGCCGGTACACACAACCATCTGCGGAATCGCATCAATCCATCACCGTCCAAAGTGAAGTCACCGGTGCAACCATCAACCATCTTAGCTTGAATCCTTTGCAACTCCACATCGGAAGCTTGCTTTTCTTTAATCCTTTCCATAAGTGTAGGTTGCACCACCAAAATCATCAGCCTCAAAGGTGTGTCAGGAGCCACCACCTCCAACTCCAATCGCTTCATCTGCTCGATCAACGGCAGTTGAGTCACCACAAATATAGCTAAATTTTTCGTCGATTTCCTACTTAGCGCATCAGCCACCACGTTAGCCTTGCCTAGGTGGTAGAGAATCGTGAGATCATAATCCTTGAGTAGCTCCAACAATCTGCGCTGCCTCAAGTTCAACTCCTTCTGAGTGAATAAATACTTTAAGCTTTTGTGATCCGTATACACTTCACATCGCTCGCCGTATAAGTAGTGGCACCATAGCTTCAATGCAAAGACCACGACCGCCAACTCCAAGTCGTGAGTGGGGTAATTCCTTTCATAATCCTTCAATTGGCGGAATGCATAAGCAATCACTTTTCCGTCCTGCATCAAGATACAACCTAATCCATTAAATAAAGCATCACTATAAATCACATACCCTGCTCCAGCAGTCGGCAAGGTTAGGATCGGGGCGGTCGTCAATCTTTGCTTCAACTCTTGGAAGCTCCTTTCATACGCATCATTCCAAATAAACTTGGTGCCTTTATGCGTGAGCCTCGTGAGGGGAGTAGACAACTTTGCAACTCCCTCAACAAACCGTCGGTAGTAGCCGGCCAAACCAATGAAGCTCCGTATCTCGGTCACACACGTCGGCCTCGGCCAATCCTTGATAGCTTCAATTTTTCTTGGATCCACAGCTATCCCTGATCCTGAAATCAAATGGCCTAGAAACGCCACCTCTCTAAGCCAAAACTCACACTTTTTCAACTTGGCATAGAGCTTCTTTTCCCGAAGCACTTGAAGTATAAGTCTCAAGTGTTCCTCGTGGTCCGCATCACTTCGGGAATAGACCAAAATGTCGTCGATGAACACCATGACAAACCTGTCTAAATAAGGCTTAAACACATGGTTCATAAGATCCATAAAAGCTGCCGGGGCATTAGTAAGCCCGAACGGCATCACAGTAAACTCATAATGTCCATACCGTGTTCTAAAAGCCGTCTTCGACACATCCTCAGGCTTGATCTTCAACTGGTGATATCCCGACTGCAAGTCAATCTTGGAATACACACTGGATCCCTTTAACTGATCAAATAGATCGTCGATTCTCGGCAACGGATACTTATTCTTAATCGTGACTTTGTTAAGTTCACGATAGTCCACGCATAAGCGAAGTGATCCGTCCTTTTTCTTCACAAACAAAACCGGTGCTCCCCAAGGTGACACACTCGGTCGCACAAAACCCTTGTCTAGAAGATCCTGTAACTGTGCCTTCAGCTCCTTCAATTCTGCTGGTGCCATCCTATAGGGTGCCTTTGAGATTGGAGTAGTCCCGGGAACGAGATCCATTACAAACTCAATCTCCCTATCCAGTGGCATGCCCAGAAGCTCAGCTGGGAACACATCTCCAAACTCCCGTACTACGGGGATGTCCTCAATCCTGGGGGTGTCATCCTCACCCCGTAGCACAACAGTAGCCAAGTAGGCTACGCAGCCTCTACTAATCAACTGTCGAGCTCGAGAAGAGCTAATCGTCATCGCAAACAGCGAACTCTGGCATCCTCGGTACACAACCTCCGCCTGCCCCGGCTCTCTAAATGTCACCGTTCGATTTTTGCAATCTATGGTGGCAAAGTACTTGGTCAACCAATCCATGCCCAACACAACATCAAACTCCAAGTCCGCGAGCATGGTCCAATCTCCAACCCGAACAGGGCAACTGGGGCAAAACTCCCGAATGTCCAAGGAATGGTCAGGTACAATAACTCGGCCCGGGTGCAACAAAGATACAAGTGGGATGCCATGCAACTCGGCAAACAGCCGGTCTATGAATGAATGCGATGCACCAGTATCAAACAATGCTCTAACTCGAATACCATAAAGTAAAATGATATCTGCGACCACATTCTCGGCTGCCGCCGCCTCCTCAGTCTGGGCTGCATACATGCGCCCGCTCGGGGCCTGTCGTGACCCCTCCGCCTGCCGTAGAACTGGCGGCCGCCCGGCCTGGTGATGTGCAGAAGATATCCCCTAACTGGGACCTGGCGATGCTGGTGCAGATGCCGAAGATGGCGCTGGCGATGGACTCCTCGGGCAGTCCGACTGAAAGTGGCCCTCTTGGCCACACAAGAAGCACCTGCCCCGACTGCGTGAACACTGCAGCGAGTAATGAGGACCACCACAGATCACGCAGCGGGAAGCCTGGCGACGATCGGGTCCTCCTCGCTGAGTAGACGAGCCACGTCCCCGGCTCCGGCTCCGGCTCTTGGGGTGCCTCGGCGGCCTCCGTGAGTGCGTCTGACTCGCATCCTCAGCCGCGGGCCTCTTTCCCTTCCCCTTCTCCGAGCTCTCGCGACGCTCCTGAAGATCTACCGCTCCAGCCTCTACAATCAATGCTCGATTCACAACCTCCCGATAGGTCTGGAGGTTGGAAGACTGCACCAACCGGAAAATAGAAGGCCGCAATCCGCGCTAAAAAATGCGGGCCTTGTCCTCGTCATCCCTCTCAACAAATGGTACACAATGAAGTAGCCAAGAGAACTCCCTCTCGTACTCGGCCACCGACCGTTCGTCCTGGAGCAAGCTGCGCAAGTCCTGCTCCATCTTCCTCTTGACGCTGGTCGGGAAGTAGTGCGCCAGAAGGAGCTCCTTGAACCTCGTCCAAGTAATCGCTGCTAAGTCGGTGTTGGGGTTATCCTGGATATCCAACCACCAACGGTAGGCCTCGCCGTCGAGAAAGTGAGTGGCAAGCAAAACTCTGTCCCGCTCCTCCACAAAGGTGTCTCGAAAAAGCTTCTCCATGTGTATCAACCACTTCTCAACAATCCAGTGGTCGACGTTCTCGCCATCAAACGTTCTCGGGCTGCACCTCCTGAACTCACTGAGGCGATCCATGAGCTGATCCCGCTCGGCTTCCTCAGCCCTCACGGGAAAAGCTGCCCCCGTGGCCGGTCTCTGAACTGGGGGTGCCGCAGCCACCTCCTCAAGAGGTGTGGTCGCCGGTGCCGCACGTGAAGAACTGGGCGCGGGGGACTGCGCCCTCGGTGCGACGTCCACCACGGGTGCTGGCGGTGTGGGAACCTGGGTCTCCCTCGAAGCTGCCGCCTGCTGAAGTAGGAGGTCCTCAAGATGCTTCATCCGCGCCTCCTGCCGCTGAGCCACCTCAGCCTGTCGCTGCGTCGCTGCCGCCTGCTGTGCCAACAGATCGGTGAGGACTGCAAGCTGGGACCTTAAGTCACGGACCTCACTAGATCCGGAAGTAGCGGAGGTCTCGGCCTCCTCGGGGTGTGCTGCATCATCCGCTCCGGCAGACTGGGAGCGTGTAATCGGCATCGTCACTACAAAACATAAAAGCGCAAGTTAGTAACCCACGCTACCGCATCCCCGCTCAAATAGATAAAACCCAAATCGTGCGAAAGTAAGGAAGTGTCCTCCACTACTAACTCCCGATGTTACGTTATCAGCCGCCAACGTAACCCTCCGCGAAGTTAGAAGCCATACACTTCGATCAAACTCTAACTTTTTAGAGTTGTCATAAAACCCAATCATAATACTTTCGCGCACAAGTCAATTAGACCTCGTCTCTCACGAGCCTAATTCCTATAGTCCAACCGGCCTAAGGTTTGCTAGGTCCACTAAGACTCAACCCTAGTCTCTAATACCAAACTAATCTGTCACGCCCCGGGACCGGCAGAGGCCCTCCCGGTAGTGTGCCCAAACCCGCCATATGCCAACACATATAAGGCGTCTACATCAACAGCGAAAATAAAGCAAGAAACATAGCCGAAAGGAAAGAGCAAAAACTAATGATATCAGAGCAGTAAGATTCTACTTTCTATAACAAAAGTAAAAGGATACAACTAAACAATAAAAGTAAACCATAAGATAGTACAATATCTGTCCCAAAAGTACACAAAGGGTGGTCTCTAGTACACTGGTACAGCTCTCAACCTCTCCCAAAATAAAATACATCGAGAGGTAGACCACCTAGCAACTTGTCCCTTGCTGAAGAGCTAGCTCGAAACCAATCCCACCAACGAACCTACGGAATCGGTTTCCCAAAACCGATTGCCGAACACGCCGGAAGTCCCGAAACCGCACCGAGACTCCGCCGGGACCCACGAACTGTCCCAGAATTCACCGACTCATGTTATGAGTCACCCGCTGCCACTAAACACATATGTTCATGTGACTTGGCAGCAAATACACTAACTCACCCCGAAACGATTATCATTGGATAATCGCTCCGATCCGGGTTCCCGGAAATGTCCAATTCGACACCGGAACCCACCGTCACTCACCCGTCGTTTTCGAACCCTCGAAACGAAGCGGGTAACCAGCCAACAAGGCTCAGCGACGACACAAATTATCACGAGGCACCGTCGGAAGAATTCCGAACCGAAAACGTATTCCGTCGGCGGATTTCACCAAAGAACGCACCGGAAATCAATTTTCGATCTCTAAAAAGGCCTAGAGTCTTGGACAATCAGTCCAAAGGTCACCCACTGCCCGCACACACTGCCAACAGCGACCACAAAAAGCACAATTGCGTAAAAACCCTCCCGATCCCATAATATCACATTACTTTATGTGATTTTCGGGCTTTTATGACCCGACAGTGCAAACTGAGGGTCATTCAGCCAGGCCAAGACATCCGCTAATAGGTCTCGGCGTACCGGAGGCCATGCTCATGCTTCGGAGCACTGCCGGCCATTGAGGCAAGCGTACGAGCGACGCGAACTTCAGCGAAACAGCGCGCACAACGCCTAAATCGCATCTAACTTGCAAACCGGGTTATCGCTGACCCCAACGGAGGTGAGCACGATGTTCAGCACGGATCAGAGATCGTCGTGCTCAGTTCCAGAATTATCGGGGTGCCTTCGGATCGGCGGAAAGGCGACCGGAACCCGAAATAAAGTGCAGAATACTGTTAAAGACTTACTGGAGCAAGCAGGAGCCCGAGGGTGACCGGCGGTGGCCGGACGGCGGGCGCTCCGGCAGGGGGAGGTCGCGGCCAGTCGGAGAGGAGTTGGGCGCGTGCTGGCCGGTTGCGGGAGGCGGCCAATGGCGCGGGGGCAAAGCACGAGCTCGAACAGCTCAATTCGGGTTCGGGAAGGCAGTGGCGGCCGGAGGAGCTTCAGGGCGAAGGCGACCGAGGGAGTGCGGTGTGGTCGACGTTGGGCGGCAGCGACACGCGGTGGCCGAGGTGACTCAGCCTCGGCCCGCACTGAGTCTGGGCGGCCGCAGGGAGCACTGAGGGCGGCCGGCGGCGCTTCGGGACGACGGGACGGCGAGCAGAGTGTTGCCGGAGATTGTCGGAGGCCGGCCCCACCGATCATAGGTAGAGGCAACGCACCGAGGCCAGGGTGATCTCGGCTCGGCCTGCTCTGGGTCTGGGCGGCCGCAGCGAGTCCTAGCGGCGCCAGCGGCGCACGCGGAGGGCGGGAGCCGGCGAGGATGACGCCGGAGGGGAAGACTTGGCCAGAGAACTCAGACTTGACTCAAGGGGGTGTTCTCCTGAGCTTCACGGCCGAAGTGGTGGAGGCACGGTAGAGGGAGGAGCGAAGAGGGAGGTCGGCGTGGCTTTTCCAGTGACCGGGGGTGCCCGCCGACGGTAGGGGCGTGCACACGAGCAAGGTGGGTGGGTGCTGCGATGGCTAGGGTTAGCTGGGGGATCAGGGTGGAATCAATCTAGGGTTTCATGCAAGGAAACCCTAGATGCACTTTATATACTATGTGCATAATTGCAGAAAAGTCCACCCAAGGCTGATCGTTTACAGCTAAGTCCCCTGCCAGTACGTGTATTTTGCACACGAGCCCCTCGACGTTCGAATTCACGCAAAACGGCGCATAAAATATTAGACTTTTCACGAATTTTTCATTTTTACCAATTCGACCCCTCAATGAACTTTTCACGTTCCTCGCAGATCCGTCCGTCGGATTTCCAAACGAATCACGCCAGCGCGCTCAGCATGACTGGGGCATCGAATCTACGATTTCGTTTCGTCCGATTCGATCACCGATTGCGACATAACCAACCCTCTCCAATCTCCAAAAACCATACCTATACAAATAGATCCAATAAAACTCTTTTTCTCGAAAATCGTGCATCAGAATCCAAATCTGTCAGTGCCATTGGGTCCAGGATAGTCAAACCATCGAAAACGAGCTATTGGATCACTATGAACGGAGTCCAATACACACCAAAAGCCTTCTCCACTCATTGGCTTCTCTAGAAAACCGGAGTTACTATTCACTTTAAGTGATTAGTATCGGTTGCGTAACTTCTCCATCTAACTCGTTTTTCCCTGAAACTTGACGAGTGGTTATGTAACTACATTACACACAAAAATATCGTCAACAAAGGGTTTAGCTACACTATCAAAATCTCGGATATTATAGTTTTCCACCGTTAGATTTAACCATTTGATTATTTTTATCCGTTAGATTATACTATTCAACCAACCACTCACTCAACCCTAGAGGGCCCACATCATCCTAACCACACATTTCTCATTCCAAGGGCTAAAAAATTAATAGCATCAATAGCTTGGTGCTATTGATAGTATTCCAGCCTAGTTTTATATATATATATATATATATATATATATATATATATATATCTATCGGTAGCACGGAAGGCTCCGTACTACCAAGTTATTTTCGATGATGTGGCTTCCAAATCGACGATCGACTCCGTTAGACTTGATCTACACTATTGAAAGTATTTGGAACTAAATTTTAGATTTTTTCGACATCATTTGACTAGTGATCAAAAGATCTAAAAATTGACAATTTTAATGGCCGATGTGGTGTGTTTGTGAGTTTAACAGTGTAAAACAATCCAAATACGATGAAAATTTTATAGAAAATTCTTTTCACTATTTAGAGTAAGATCAGTATATCTGATCTTGAATTTAAATCTTTTATCTTTATTTTTTATGAGATTTTTATTTTCAGCCGTTCAATTTTAGACTACTTGTTTGATAGGTAAATGATATCGAAAAATTATGAAATTTAGTTTCTAAATACTTTTAATAGTGTAGATCAAGTCTAACGGAGCCGATCGTCGATTTGGAAGCCACATCATTGAAAACAACTTGGTAGCACGGAGGCCTCCGTGCTACCGATAGTATAGTAGCCTAGTTCTATATATATATATATATATAAAATTAGTCTACTATACTATTAATAGTACTAACCACTTGCTTTTAGGTTTTCGGCCCTTGGATGAAGGGATGTACGGTTAGAATGACAGTGATCCCCTAGGGTTGAGTGGGTGATTAGTTGAATAATATGATCTAATGGATGGAAATGGCCAAAAAGATAGATCTAATGGCATAAAATTCGATAGCACCAAGCATTTGGTACTATCGATAATATAGTAGCCAGACTCTCTCTCTCTATATATATAGTCCGGCTACTATACTATCCATACTATCAATAGTACTAAGCACTTTGTACTATTGAGTTTTCTATCGTTAGATCTGACTACATATATATAGAGTCCGGCTACTACATTATCGATAGTATCAAGCATTTGGTGCTATCGAGTTTTCTGCCGTTAGATCTATCTCTTTAGCCATTTTCATTCGTTAGATCATACTATTCAACTAGCCACCTACGTACTCAATCCTAGGGGGCTACTATCATCCTGACCGCACATCCCTTCATCAAAGGGCCGAAAACCTAATAGCAGGCGGTTTGTACTATTAATACTATAGTAGCCTATTCTATATATATATAGGCTCGGGCTACTATACTCTTATAAGTATAGACCCCTTTATATTTTAAATTTTTAGCCGTTGGATGTGCGATTAGGATGATAGTGGTCCCCTAGGATTGAGTGGGTGGTTCATTGAATAGTATGATTAAACGGATGAAAATAGTCAAAAGAATAGATCTAATGGTCGAAAACTTATGAGTATAAAGGAGTCTATACTCATAAAAGTATAATTATATATAATATATATTTTAATTATATAAAATAATATATATTATGTATTTTAATTATATGTATATAAAATTTAGATTATTGGGCCCACAAAACAAAACCAGCAAAATACTACTATAATTTCTCTACATCTTTTTCACTTCCTCGTAGAGTCGCTTTTTTTAATTTTTTTAATATTATAATATCGTATTTCATGCATTTACTTTGTATGTTGAACTATTAGACATTTTTTGTGTGACGCACTGGACTTTTGCAAATTGCGGGGTTCGAGTGTTTGGACAGTGTCCCGAGTCTTTCCAGACTTCCTGGTGGGTCGTTGACAGTGTTCCAACCTATGGCTCGTGTCCCGAGAATTGTAGTATTTTATGTAGCGCTAAGGTCACAAAAAAAGTTGGACTTAGCCTACCCTCGGATTGCATTCTGCACAAGATGTACCGGTGCACTCTTGATGGCCGTACCGGTACACACTTTGTACCGGTACACGCTTGATGGTTGTACCGGTACACTTGTGGCAAATTACGAACCCGAGCCTCGGGTTTGCGTTTTCGTAGGATGTGTACCGGTACACTTTCCCGTGTACCGGTACACTTTGGCAGAATCTGAGCAGTTTGAACTGCAGGGGGTTTTTCGCAATTGTGGCATCTCTATTANCCAAGCTATTTAGGTGACACTATAGAATACTCAAGCTTCTAGAGAGGTTAGCAACATGATTTGAGCCTTTGATCCATGTTTTTGCTAAATTTTGAGTTGGAACCCTAGATTTGATACTTAGGGTTTATTTTTGGGGATTTTGATTCTAGGGCTTTAGAGACTAGATTGGTGGGTTTAGAACCTTCCTTGGGCTTGGATTGGTTGAACCCTAGCTCTCTTTTGGAGCTTAAGAGAAGATTTCTACTCTTGAGGTGAGTTTGACCCTTTTTGCTCCTAGGTTAAAGATCGAGCTTATTACTCTTCGTATCGATTGGATGACACCCTTTTTGATGTTCTTAGGGTGCTAGAAAGCTTGTGGAAACCTCCGTTGGAGCAAACGAAAAGCTTCGTTGTCGTCGGTGGGTTTGACCTAGCCTTTGATATGAGAAAATCTCATATTTGGTGATAAGTGCTTTGTTACTAATTAATTCATGCATTTTCATATTAAATGTATTTATTATGATTTTTAGAATGCTTAAAATGCATATGTTATATATGATGTATCTTTGGACCTCTATGTAGTAGAGAGTTGTTTGGGAGATCTTGGGTTGCATTTAGCATTCTATATGGGGTTTGATTTCATGGTTCTAGAGAGTAAATGAGCTATGATTCATGCGTTTAAACATAAGTTTAATTGAGACATGAAAGATGACAATTGCTTCATATGTAGGCATCGAACTTGATATCATGTGAATTGGAGAGCTAATGTCATCAAGCGGCATTGAGCTCAGGACTTGTGTGAATTTAGTGGATAGGGCCATTGAGGGATTTGGAAAACATGTCGAACATCAAATTGCCTAAGTGTCATCAAGGGGCACTAGGCGTAGCAAATGTTGAAATTTCACATTGTGACTTAAACTAGGTCTTCGGGATGCTAGTGACTATACCATGTTAGAGACATGAGAATTGGATACTTGAGACTTGGACCATGCTTGCTTGCCATTTGTGCTCATTCGCACATGCTTGTGAGGGTCGCTCCCTACAAGCCGGCACTCCGGAGTTAGCCTACGCGACTACGTTCGCTCGTGCGGTATTGAGAAGCCTACGGGGCCGAGTGGGACAGACACATTCCAAGAGTAGGAATGTCGGGCTACCACAGGCACTTAGGCGGCACAAGCTGGACTACCTTTGGTAGGTCCTTAATTGGAAATGGAAATCGACACGGTGTTGAATATGAACAATCACTACTAGATAGGATTAGTAGTTGGATTACTTGGACACGCTTATGATATAGCATTGGTACATTTAGTATACTTGCCGGTTTCATTATCGCATCGTAGCATACTCGGTTGTTTGGATAAAGTTTACCCTTATGCATTGACATATGGCATCGTGAGGTTTACTTGCTTTTTATGTTGAGACATATTAGTATGCATCGGATATATATTACCTTATGATAGCGTAGATGTACATTACCATAACATCATGCTTATTGGAGACATAGTAGCATAGCATTTCATTCATGCTTCCTTCAGCAGTTTCGTGTTCGCTATTTATTGCTATTATTATTGTACTTACCCTCTTCTTTTGGGGCCTAGTGGTGCATTGAGCTGAGGTCAGTAATTGCCCACTGGGAATTATAAATTATAGTTCTCATGCCCTCTTTTTCTCGATGTTTTTCAGAGCCTTCCACTCAGGGTGAGGCCAGGAATCGCGGGAAGGGAGTTGCTTCGAGCTAGCTTCCTTCGAGGACGAGTTGCTAGGTGGTCTACCTCTCGATTTTTTGTTCCTTTTGCGAGAGGTTGAGAGTTCTACCAGTGTATTAGAGACCACCGTTTTTGTACTTTTGGGACAGATATTGTACTACTTATGATTTCTTTTATTGTCTAGCTTTATTCTTTTTTACCTTGGTGTAGATGTTAGAACTTTACTCGCTCTGATATCATTAGCTGCTCATTATTTCACTTCTTCTATTTGTTCTATTACTTGCTTTTACTTCCGCTTTTATTGTAGACGCCTTATATGTGTAGACATATGGCGGGTCTGGGCACGCTACCGGGAGGGCCTCCGCCGGTCCCGGGGCGTGACATTTTGTATCAAATTTTACATAATGTTTTATAAAACCGCCTACTGCCCCACCCCTGCTCTCCTCCTGCTGCTGCTGCTCCCCTCCAGAAGCTCCTTCCGCCTCCCCTTCTCCGCCTACTTCGCCTACCGCGCCTTCCCCTCCGCCTCTAGCCTCGCCGCGCGCCGCTGCCTCCTCTCCCCCTCCCTGCCTCTGCCTCTTCCTCTTCCTCTCCTCCTACGCCGCCTCTCCTCCTCCTCCAGAAACTCCCGCACCTTCCCAACCTCCACGAAAAGGAAGAGGTGCCGCACCAGCTCCCGCGCCAGGGCGTGGGTGAAGTGCGCCCGCAGCTGCTTCCACGCCTAAACCAGTGGCATCACCACCCTGCCCTCCTCCTCCGCCGCCGCCACTTCTCCCTCTCACCCGCCGTAACCTTCTCTAGCTCCCTCCTGACCTAGCTCCCCAAATGAACACCCCCCAAAATGCACCCGAAATCTGAAACGTTCACCAGAAGCCCCTTTGACGACGAACAAGATTACAGGGCTCGGTTGCTGGTCGTCGCAACGTCGGAACGTCCATCCCCACATTTGCTCTGCTTGTGCTCGCCCGACCCAACCGAAAACAAGCCGAGCAAATAATTTGCTCATCTTGTGCTTAATCGAACAATTTCATAGCTCGGCTTTTTAAATCGAGCACAAGTTGAGCAAATAATTGCTCGGCTTATGGTCGACCGAGTGCTCGACCGGTTGCTTGTTATTTAATTTTTTTTAATCTAATTTATATATATTTTTTATTTAAATATTTTAGAATAGGTAATCTGAAACTAGATTATTAACTTTGAAATGTACATAAAAAATTATTAATTCGAGCGTAAATATAAAAATAAAACGATTTTTAATTTATTATTTTTATATATAATATATATTAATAAATAAATATATATTTTTATATTTAATTTATTTAATATATTGATATTTTATCCTTTTGAGATCGGTCTGATGAAATCTTTCCACATGTAGGATGTGGGCATACTAGGTTGCCGACTATAATCCCGTGATCGTGTCATCATCGTCGATTGAAGTGAGGGGAAAAATAAAGAAGGATTTCGATATGGGAAGATCATGTGTAGAGAGAGAGAGAGAGGGCGTGTGGAATAAGAGCGAGAGAGGCAAAGAGCGAGAGAGAGAGTGAGGGAGCGGAGAGAGAACTAGAGCGCGAGAAGGGAGAGAGAAAGAGAGCGAGAGTGACCGTCCCGTGAGTTGAGGTAGCCCGTTTTCAATCCGTCGTGAGCAAGGTGTGTAGAGCACAGGTTTCGGCAGAGCTTCCACAGAGAGCGGGAGCGGAGAGAGGTAACCATCCTCTAACGGAGAGTTAACGAGGGGATAAGTAGGGTCATGGACAGTGAGTAAGGACGTGAGTACACGCAGGTTTTAACTTTTGCTAAAGCCTCGATTAAGCCGTTGTTGGCTTGTCTCCTAAGTTGAGTTTGTCCCGTAATAAAAACTTAAAGATATTAGAAAATAAATTTTAAAATTTAAATTATATTTAAGATATAAAACTCCCAAATCCCAACGTCCAACCCAAACAGAAATGCACGAGGCCTAAAGCAGTGGCTGATCGACTAATTAAAATAAAAATCCTGTGACGACCATATAATATAAAAAATAACGTAAACATTTTTATTTCATAAATACTAATCTTAATCCCAAATCCCAAATCTTCTACGCAGGTGTCATTGTGTGTATATAAAGTACGTAAAGTATTTTAAAACGAATCAAATACTACCTTTTGTATAAATCGCAATGATCATACGTCTTTCCATATCTTTTATACAAACCCCAATGATCATATAAGAGAATACGTATGAACATATAAACATAATTATTAATTAAACAAACATAAGCACATATCAACCGACACTCGTACATACGCAATGTTAAACAGTGAGAATACGGTATTTCCCAAATGAGAATCTCGAATATTCTTGTGAGAATCATCTTGTGAGAATATTTTAAACACAAACGTTTGTACATACGAACTGTTAGACTGTGAGAATACGGTATTTTCTTGTATGAATGTCGAATTATCTTGTGAGAATAATCGAAATACCAACACTTGTGAGTAAACAGTATCATCTTGTAAAGATCCCGAATTATCTTGTGAAAATAGTCTACATATCAACGCTTGTATATACGTAACGTTAGAATGGGAGAATACTGAATTATCTTATAAAAATTTCGAATTATCTTGTGACGATAGTCAAAATTCGAAATCTTGCGAAAATACGGTATTATCTTATTAACATTTCCAATTATCTTGTGAGAATTATCGAAATACCAACACTTGTGAGAAAATAGTATTATCTTATCTTGTGTAAATACAGTATTATCTTGTCAACATTTCCAATTATCTTGTGAGAATTATCGAAATACCAACACTTATTAGAAAAACAGTATCATCTTATCTTGTGAGAATCTCGAATTATATTGTGAAAATAGTCCAAACGTCAACGCTTGTATATACGTAACGTTAGAATGGGAGAATACTGAATTATCTTGTAAGCATTTCGAATTATCTTGTGACGATAGTCAAAAACCCAAATCTTGTGAAAATACGCTATTATCTTATTAACATTTCTAATTATCTTGTGACAATTATCGAAATACCAACACTTGTGAGAAAACAGTATCATCTTATCTTGTGAAATAACGGTATTATCTTGTCAACATTTCCAATTATCTTGTGAGAATTATCAAAATATGAACACCTGTGAGAAAACAGTAATATCTTATCTTATGAAAATACGGTATTATTTTGTCAACATTTCTAATTATCTTGTGAGAATTATCGAAATACCAACACTTGTGAGAAAACAGTATCATCTTATCTTGTGAAAACACGGTATTATCTTGTCAACATTTCTAATTATCTTGTGAGAATTATCAAAACACCAACACTTGTGAGAAAACAGTATCATCTTATC
This sequence comes from Ananas comosus, assembly GCF_001540865.1. NCBI lineage: Eukaryota > Viridiplantae > Streptophyta > Magnoliopsida > Poales > Bromeliaceae > Ananas > Ananas comosus. Next base: position 7,673,935 of record NC_033634.1, on the reverse strand, counting down.
TTATGAGAATCTCGAATTATCTTGTGAAAATAGTCCAAACGTCAACGCTTGTATATACGTAACGTTAGAATGGGAGAATACTGAATTATCTTGTAAGCATTTCGAATTATCTTGTGACGATAGTCAAAAACCCAAATCTTGTGAAAATATGGTATTCCGATACAAACCATTATCTTATTGGTCTCCTATTTCATAAAATAGGATATATAAGATGGTTTGTTTTTTTTTTCTGTCCTTATCGAATATGGCCAGTTTCGCCCAATAAGGTCTTTTTTGACCTTATTGGGCAATTCTAATTAAGGGGGGGTGGGGACCTTAATCTAAAACAGGGTCCCCGTCCCTACCCTTTAAGATAAAATAAAACGACGAAACGGAGCAAGCATAGCGGGGAAATGAGAACGTGGACGGGGTAGAAGCAGAAGTAGAAAAAGAGCTCTTCGACGCAGCAGAAGAAGGAGAACACTAAGAAGAAATGAAAAAGGAGCGTGGATAGATATGGGGAGAGGGATGAGAAGAAGAGAAGGGATCCGCTTGTAAAGAAAAAAAAAGGAAAAATGACGGAGCGCGGATGGTTTCTATCGCAGTAGAAGAAGTGGCGGGGTTTCTGGGATAAATAGCAGAAGAAGTGACGGGGTTTTGGGATAAATAACCTCACCAAACGAAAATGAGGACTTCGTTACAGAGGATGCGTAGATAACAAAAGTTTTCGAGCCAAGGGACGCATCTAGCCGGTAATTAATTCCGTTAGAGAGAACCGACGTGTTGTCTTTCTATAGAAGAGGCTAGAACGACAATCAAGCTCAACAGCTCAGCAGAGGTAATTGATGTGAATAAAAGAGGATGGATTGTATCATTCAGGACTGAAGAAGGGATATTTATCATACGTGGTCCCACTCTACGTTTGGGGAGTTTTTAAGACACCAACTCCTTTGAGATGGGAAGTGACACGAGTAGACTTATCAATTAGCATAAACGCGAGGAACTAGAATGTTTCCACCCAAAAAAAAATAGATCAAACTACATTGAACACCGGATTGAAACTATTACGACCCGGAACTTACCCTTGCTCTACATAGGATAATTGTTCGTCACTTCGTAAAAACTTAAGTCTACATAACACTAAACCTCCGTATACCCTAATCAGGATACGTCGATGGTTAAGTTATGTATCCTGCTAAGTAAGTACAACTCACTAACGAGGTAAATATAAATACACAACTAAGGATAATAATAAAATAAAGTTAACATTTCGAAGTCAAACTCACATAATTAATACCGGCTTTTAAGTAGATGAGAATGCAGAACGAAAAGAGAACCAAAGATGATCTAAGCAGAATAATGAAATAAAGAATAAGTAAAAAATGTTGATAATACGACTTTTCAAGTATTATCAACTAAAATTTATTAATCTAAAAATCCATTTGGTAGTCTAAAAAGAATTAAAGACATTATATTACACGGATGAAATTTATTATCATTTATTATAACAACTTTCTGTTCCAACAACAAAATATATTAAAACGTACGATAAATATAATACAAAGAAACAGAAGGATAACGTAAAATAAATCCGAGAGACCTATCCGGTAGTAAACATACCCAGATAAGTTTCACGTTATTATATCCAAGTATTTATCGTCCTGTTTTTATTTCTATACGACGGTAGTTAAGATGTGTCAATTTTTTGACCTTATTGGTACAAGATATATATCGACTTGTGACCCTTAATAGTCATAGACGACTACTTGTACATGAGTTACGTATACTAGAACCTCCATAACACTTTACCACCACGAAAGAGACAACGGAACAACCTACGGAATAAACTGTATTTTACTCTGCTACTACGTACCCATTCTTTGATCTTGAAGTACCAACCCACCGTACAAAAAGCGTAACGTCGGTGGCACTAGTAGTAATAGGGGAAAGAAGATTCGGTACAATTGAATGATATTCGACATGAAGTGCTGCTGAACAATTAAATAAATAAATAAATATACAACTAATTGAAGTCTACGATGGAGTTTTATCTGTTCAAGTAGCAAAACATTCTGTTTTGTATTTGCAATAACTACAGTGGAGTTGACTATCGGTTTCGGAGGTTTCGGTGTCAGTCCTTTAGAGCTTTGGGTCTCATGCGAGACCTTTAACCTGTTTCCAGTACCTAAGCCGTTACAACTTGAACTACTGTCTTCTTGTACAAGAACCTTTAAAGCAGTTACCTTCAAAATGAGGTGAACGAACCCCTTCTTATTAAGTACTAAAGTTGGACGCTTGTTTTCGTTTGAAACAATTTTCGGTAAATGTTTTAGCTGATTTTCACAACTTCGCTGTTAAGCAGTACATAGTTTGTAATCGATTATTCTCACCTACCCCAACCCTAATACTAGCGTTGTAAGGTTGTCGTCCGCTGGATTCACTAACCTTACATCACCATCGCCATACAACAACTTGGTTAATAGAACTTTAAAATTAAAAATATATTAATATCAAAAGAGTCAACTGGTAACACAAAATATAACAATGTTCTTTTAAGTCGAATACGATTCACATCCCTGTTTGGCAAGGGACGTATATTCCTGTAACTCAAGAATAGACCTTTCTGGTGACGATGCCCATCCGTACCTAAATGCTGACCTTACGTTTCACTCCTACAAGCATCGTACAGTAGTAGTAGGGGCCCGTGTTGGCGGTAAAATCTCGTTTAGTCTTTTAGGTACCGGCCAGGAAGTCCTGTACCCGTTTGAAGACCATCGGTGGTTAATGGGTACCGTTACAGCGGCGTTTTACTTCTACCGTAGTTACTACGTTGAAGTATAAGAGGGTGAGGTTGGGGTCAATTCTCACCTTTAGGCGTGTAATGATCACGAAGACGAGTATGAAGAAGACCATTCTCTGCAGCAAGGAGTGGAGGCAGTGCATTCTGATGTGGCTGTAGTTGGGCATTTCCTTTTTAACTTTTGTTGAGACTAACATACGTTCTCAACCAACTCGAACCGTTTTTTTCTAACTTGTATCGACTCGCTAACGATGTCGCACTCTAACTGCGAACAGGTTTTGAAGTGAGGTATCTCCTCACATACCATTCTGATTTATTGTAAGGGCCAGATAGAGAACTTCGATAGGAGAGACGTACACTGCGAAAGTTCCTACTCGCGTTATCCAGTTACAAGTACAGATACTCACCTCTATAAAACATATACACCTAACTGGCAGTTCACCAGTACGTTGCCGACCGGTGACCTTTGTACGGACTGCGTGGGAGGAAGGGAGGATTGATCTATTTATAGAAATTAGACGGTGGACCAAAAACGCCGGAACGTGTGTTTGAACTATATAAAACCCAAAAGATACACCAATCGTTCCGGATATACTTAATGCAAGGATGACAAAGCGGGAAAAAACATAGATTTGATGATATAAATACCAGAAAATCAAAGGATATAATACCGATAAAGATTAGATACATCTTAACTATCGTCGAATACAATAGGAAATAGCATGATAAATACCAGTTACATCAACCTTTGAGTTTACATACCTTGCTACAATGAAGTGACAAATTTTATCATTATAGGACGACAAATTTTTGATTAATAACGATAAAATTTAATTAATCTTGGCTACCCCGAATATTATAACATCAAAAACGTGACTAATTCCTAATTACCGTCGTATAAAAAGGAGACATTGAAACGAATACTTACATATTATATCAATATAAATTTTAGAACTTAACTACCATCGTATATTAAAAAACAAGGACGATAAATTCGTAGATATAAACACGTCAAACATTTGATAGATATAAACTACCGTGCTATAGTTCTCCGTAACAAGGACGAAAAATACATTTACCAACCTTCATCCCTACTGATGATAACGTCGGTGGTAAAATAAAATTTGGGAAAGTGAGAATTAGGACGAATTTATTGTACTGGAAATATGAAGGTCAAGAGATAGAGACACCTTTACTACCGTTGTATAAAAAAGAAAAAATACAAGACGAAATTTACCTTGATATGAGTACGTCAAAGAGAAATTACTTAACTACTGTCGTATATTAGAAAAAAGGACGTGATATACGTGGATATAATAACGTGAAACTTTTGATTCTTACTAACTACTGTCGTATAGTTCTCCGTGATAAGAACGAGAAATACATAGATACAATAACGAGAAATTCGTAACGATAACGATTAATACGTCGTAAAAAACATAATTTAACATCAAATCAGTTACTATACCACAATATTTACCATACCTCCGTCCCTGTCTGGTGACGTCAACGGTTATTGTAAAATAACGTTTGGGAATGTGAACTTTCGATCGAATGTAGTTACCTGAAAATACTAACGTAAAAGAATTGGTATACTTTGACTATCGTCGTGTAAAAAAAGGATAATATTAATGTTAAAGAATTGGTAAACCTTGATTATCATCATAAAACAGGTAACGAAGAGAAATACGTCGTATAAGTATAGTGTAAAAACAAAGCTGTTACTACGTATTTTCCCATCATCTACATTTACCATCCCTTCTTACCTGGTTAGGGTGATGTCGGTGTCAAAATAAGATTTGGAAAAATGTAGACTCGGTAGACTTTAGCTTTAACGGTGAAGTATTAGGTCGTAAAAATCTAACACATTTAATTGTACGTATAATCTTACAAGTAAGAAAGATTTTTAACGAAAAATAAAAAAACAACCTAACATCACTACTGAGTCAATTAGTTAGCAGCTCAAAAATCTAGAGGTTGACACCGCTTAGAGTACCGTAAGAATCTACTTCTCCTTCTAATAACCCTACTCCACGTTCAATACAAATAGTTGCTTCCACAGAAACTCAAAGTTTTATGGAACATATTCTCTGGTACAGCGTGATCTGGCAAGTGATCAGTGGTTGATTAATACCTGTATAACGCCCCCGTAGGACTATCTCCCATAGTTGTAAAAGCTTACAGCTTATGATGAAAATACTCTGAAGCTCTACTTAACCAGCCCTTCCCCAACTATTTTGTATTAGCTTTAGAATTATAGCTACTCGTCNTACCGGGAGGGCCTCCGCCGGTCCCGGGGCGTGACATTTTGTATCAAATTTTACATAATGTTTTATAAAAATTAAATTATAGATTGCATGATGTTAAGAATTTTAAGCGGCTCATTTAGGGCTCGAGCTCGCTCGACTCGAAGTTAGGCTCGCTCGAGCTCGGCTCGAATTAATTTCAAGCGAAGCTTGAGCCTAAATTTAGGCTCGAAAATAACTTCAAGCCAAGTTTGAGCTGAGGTAAGCTCGCTCGAGCTCGGCTCGTTTCCACCCCTACCCATTATACAGTGCTAGCTATATTAATAAATTATGAAGGTCTGTCCGTGCATTCCTATCTTAATGTCCAATGGAATACCTCTGGTGGACTAAGGTACACCTTTACCAACTCAAAAGACAATACTAAAGGAAATTGACATGTCTTATCATGCAGATTATTCATAAGTCAGGCATTAAGTAATATTACCGACATGTAATAGTAGAATCTACATATATGAGACACCCACTGTCAGCACCTGCGGGATGAATCAAGTCAAAGTATGTACTGACTTGCAAGAGAAGACATGTCACTAATTTATTTAGGTACTTGCTATAATTTTAAAGGTGTGCACCGGTTAATCTATAGCTGTCGCTTTTAGGCATGCAGGGCAAGTCCTTAAATATTGTGCTTTACTTCTGTATTAGTGTACCTATATGCTAGATGGGTATACAAAAAGTAGCATACTAGTATAAATACACCTTCAGGTCAAAACGAATTTGTCATATTTGATATAACACTATCAACACTCAAAAAGATGTTGGGATGGTGAATACCTCTGCACGGTACACGATACTTCACGGCTTATTCTTATGGAAATGGATTGACTATAGTTGTCACGCCCCGAGCCCCACCTATTTGGTCGGATTCGGGCACGCCAACATACCGCCGAACGGACAGGGTTTCCCCTGTATCGCGGACAGAGTCTCCCCTGTACGTCCAAGACGTCACAATCATACAATGCGCGAGGTTTCAACCAGGAACAGCATTCAAACAAAGATTGCATAAGGAAGGTATCAAAAACATAAACGCTATGCTATTACAAGCATCCAACATACATACATTTTACATATTACATTTTCAACTCTTGTTAAGTTCCAAATACAATCCCATTTAACATAATTATTACAACTTGATTTTTTTTCCTTTTTCACATCCCTAAGTAGTCGACTCAGGGTACCGCTATCTCTAGTCTCAGTGGTAGGGCGCTATCTATGGAGCTGCGCCCTTTCCTCGCGCCGCCGCGCAACTCGCGTGTGAACCTGAAACCCCCAAAATAATGTGGGGTGAGAACTATTGTCCATAGTTCCCAGTGGGTACGGTCACCCAAGGGAAGAGCTCGACCCACCAGGTCCAAAGGAGGCACTGCAAATATGTTAGTCCAACAAATATTCACAGATATATAATTTATGCGACTAGCAATTATCATGTTCATGCCCCACAATATGCAACTATGCAAATCATGCAACTATGCAAGTAGATCAATTGATTCTACTCTCTATCATTTGCCATTCTTTATATTATTAGCAATTCTTTATTCTTTGACTTTTTTTATTATTCTTAGCTAATCTTTATTCTTCACTGAGGGTACTCCCACCTTAGCCATATTATACTCATTTGTCATTCTTTCCTAAGGTTACCTTTACCTTAGCCAACTATGCCACTCGACTCGGTCTTGAGTCAATCGACTGCAAATAATCCGCGCTCTGTCCAGCTCCAGGTGAAGGAACTCTCACATGCACCTCAGCCACCATTCCACAAACCACGTCGCCCAACGGGTCGCTCAGAGCAGCGCACACCCGTGGTTAGGGATCTTTCCGGTGGGAGAGGAATATGCCACACACACCCGCGGCCCAAGATCCCCGATAGGGAGAGGAACATGCCACATACACCCTAGCGCTCCAAGATTCTTCCGGTGGGAAGGGAATATGCCACACAGCCCCCGCGGCCAAGAATCATCCATAAGCCTATACTCGAAGTTCTTCCGATGGGAGGGGAATATGCCATACGCACCCGCGGCCAAGAACTGTCGAGTTCACAAGTCCTGAGATTCCGGAATCCACTTTCATATCTCAAGGTTGGTCTTACCGTATGTTGACAACCTTTCTAGGTTCAAGTCACTCCTCAACCTAAATTTAATAACATTAGGCTTAATGCCACTATACTCATAGCCTAGGTTCTACAATACTAGGTTCCTTGCTCCTTGCTACCTAGGTTCATTTGACTTTAGGTTCAATGCCACTCATGAATCACCTATGTTTAATAACACTAGGTTTCATTGCCACTCATGTTCTTATTTTCCTAGTTGTCCATACCTAGGAATCATAATTGACATGCCACACTTGTCGAATTCTCTAACAACCTAGAGTTATCGACCCAAGTTCACACTCGTATGAACCTAGCATTTTCTCACGTTATGTCAACATGCATATATTCTCTAACATTTCCTACACATGCCTATGTTCTTATCACAATAGTAATCAATATACATTTGGCATACAACTCATACATTCTTTATTAGCATATGTCCCACGTATTCTTTAGCAACTCTCACATGCGTTCTTTAGCATCTAGCTCATACATTCACTTAGCATATATCTTATGCATTTACAATTAGCATCTACCTAATGCATTCATTTAGCATTTAACTCATGCATTCATTTAGCATCTAGCTCATACATTCACTTAGTATATATCTTATGCATTTACAATTAGAATCTAACTCATGCATTTACTTAGCATCTAGTTCATGTATTCACTTAGCATATACTCTATGCATTCATTTAGCATCTAGCTCATGCATCCACTTCGCATACATCTCATATGTTCATTACTAGCATCTATCTCATGCGTTCTTGATTAGCTTCTACTTCATGCATTCATATAGCATCTCATGGTAGGTAACAACATCAAGCATAATATGATTTATACATTTATATTATCATATACAACCTACCAATTTTACATGCATCAACAACATTTATACTTCACTTTGGCTTAGAAATGACCTAATCACTTCGGTGAAGCACAACCCACCTCGTAACGCTCTTCGATTGCTTGTAGTCACTTGCAATCGGGCTCCCAATGACGATTCGCCGCGCTTTAAGGCTAACGAACTCAAATCTTCATGAATCAATTTGTTTCCTTCGATCGATCGCCGAGGCCGCTACGCATCCTAATTAAAGTTGTTGGGCGTGCTCTTCTAACCTTTAATTAGATATTTAGAGGGTCAATTTAATTCAAAACCTCATAGGGACAAAAACCCCAATTTCAACCCTAGGTTTCCATTTCCTCAAGAGAATCTCATTAATCATGATAAACCCTTCATTAAACTAGCTTAAAATCATATATAGATCCTAAATACAACAACTTTTAAAGGATTTAACTAAAATCCTAACTCAACTTTAAGGAAGTCTCACCTTGAATCCTTTGCTTTCATGAAGCTTCTTCTCCCCAAGGCTTGCTTCACCACCAAGCAACCTTAAGCTCCTCCAAACCTCTCTTTAATGGAGAAATTACAAGAGGAATGGAGAGAAAAGTGTTAGAGAGTAGAGGGAGAGTGATTTAAAGAGAAAGAAAACCCCTCTCCAAGCTCCTCTCGTGCTCGATGAAAACCAATGAGAGAGAGAGTTGTGTGGGTTTATATATATGTCCCCCAACACTATTACAATTTCAGTTTAGCAGTTCAGAATCTGATACTTTTCGTCGGAGCCCTTTTGAATGTCCGTTTGCACTCAAATTTGACAGTCAGACTCGGTTTAAACTAATAAGAAGAAAGATATCTTAACTTTTCAGTTTGGACCATTTTTTGTCACCAAAAATTCTACCGACTAAAATCTCTAGTAGATCACAGTCAGATTTTATTTTCCACCTTCCAGTTGTTAGAATGACATGAAACATTAAATCTAGCCTCATAAAAGTAATTCCGACATATTCTCAAGTTTTCATAATTTTCTGACACTGTGAATTTTCTGCTAAAAGATCATCCCCGTTTTTTACAGAAAATTCTAAATCTTCTGTTTCCACTCCAATTTCAGCACAAGTCATTTTCGACTTATATTTTACTTCTTTAAGTTCAATAAAAATAGTATCTCACACTATTTTTATTTACACTGATCTTTATATCAAGAAGTTGGTACATTACAATAGTGGTTCCTGGTACACATTTCACTATAAATATAGACTAAAATTATAATAGTAGTGTGAGCCAGTAGGCAGTCTCATTATGCAGATTAACATATGCGCACAGTTTGATGCCTCAAACAGTGCTAGAGAATGACCTAAGGATGCACAATGATGCGGTATTACATAGATTTTGATGGTATTTGGCATCATACTTAATTCCCTCTATATATAATAAAAGAACATCTACATATGGATTCTTGCGCATGTGTAAAGTCAGACAACACAATCATATTTCACTATAACGGAGACAATCATAATGGTGTGAGCCAGTGGTAGATCTGGTCATGCAGGTTAACACTTGCTATACTTCTACACCTCAAGAAGGTGAAGACAATTTGCAGATCCAGAGAATAGCTGTATCATCTATGTTTACATAGGCTCTGATTTATCCCAACAGTTATATGGCCGTTAACGATATTAGTTTTTTATTTAGATTACACAATTTTGACCTGTAGGTGTTCCAAATGTAGAGACAAGTAGCAATTCAGTATTACGCAAAATATGGCATGGCAGTAATATATGAAATTATAAGTGTACCAAATGTTTTCTCAGGATGTTTAATGCGTGTATATTGCAAGGTATTCACCATTTTGGTTAATATTAGAGTACACGACTACCCCAACTGTAAGATATCGAATCCTCATAGTAATAATCCACTTTTGGTCAAAGTGACCAAAGTGTGGCGAGACGGATGCTTGGACATGTTCCATTTGACATTCCAACTATGTTGGAAGGGTTAAAATTGAGTTCCAAAAGAGTTAGAGAGGTTTTAGCATTGCTCGGCGTGAATTGGAGTCGTAACAATGCGAGAATCAAATCTGGAGCGTTGTGAACCGGTGACAGCCCAGGGGTGTCATCGGTACACTACAGAAACCGAGAGCAGAGTTGCTCTCGGGTTAGCCTCTGTCAAGGCTGTTGTTGAGCCAATTAGGCGCGGACAGGTGGGATGCTGGTATTCCCTTCAAAAGCATTTATTCGGTCGTGCACCAGGAGCACCGGAAAAGTTTAAAGGAAACTAAATCGCGTCAATTGAAGGAAGTTACAGTAATCGCAAGCAGTTACATGCGGTTCCGATTGGCTGGAGGTGGTCCGGAATATGAGGAGATAATGGCCGATCGTGTAAGAGCAATAACTAATCAAGGGGGCGATCTATAAATAGGGTAATAATGCCCTAAAAAGGGGTATTTTTTCCTTGCGAACAAAAGACCACCCTTATTTTACCGCATCTTTCTTTCCTGCATTTATCGTTTTTTTTAGGAGTAGCTTGGTAATTTAGAATCCTGGAGTCTGTCTGCCCCCGGGGTATCGGAGCACCGAAAAAGTTTAAAGGAAACTAAATCGCGCCAATTGAAGGAAGTTACAGTAACCGCAAGCAGTTACATGCGGTTCCGATCGGCTGGAGGTGATCCGGAATATGAGGAGATAATGACCGATCATGTAAGAGCAATAACTGATCAAGGGGGCGATCTATAAATAGGGTAATAACACCCTAAAAACGGGTATTTTTTCCTTGCGAACAAAAGACCACCCTTATTTTACCGCATCTTTCTTTCCTGCATTTACTGCTTTTTCTAGGAGTAGCTTGGTAATTTAGGATCCTGGAGTCTGTCTGCCCCCGGGGCATCACTCCGTTGTAGACTAAAACCTTTCTTCCTGTACTCTCTACTGGTTCATTCAATAGAAAGTCATTTTCGGCTCTTCAGACCGGCCAGATCTTGTGTTGTGTTAGCCGTTCGGCTCATCTCCTGGTTGAGTTTCCGACTTTTCCCATACATTCGGCTCATCCGGCCGAACCAAAGAGAGAATAGAGTTCTTCAGACCTGGCTAATTGGATCCCTCATCAGCCGAATCGCTTGTTCAGTAAAAGGGCACACACTTCGAGGGTCATCTTTCGGAGCCATTTCAGCCCCGACGCGCTTCCCGAAGAAGATCTTTGACTAGGTCAAGGGTCGGGACGATCGACACACAACAACTGTTAATCGGTGATAGACCAAAATAGTACCGGTACCAGACTGCTGACCGAAAAGGGCTGCTCTCGGGTTGCTGCTGCGTAATCGTTGAACCGGTGACAGATTGCCCGTGTACCGGTACCAACTGCAGAAAACTGCAGGTTGGGTCTGTTGCAATTTGGAATTGTTTGAGGGGCTTTTATATAATTGTGGCAGCTTATAAAAGGGCCCCAACTCCCCCTTTCTTGTTCACAGCCAGTGAACTCTCTCCTCACCATTTCTTTCTTCTTTTCTCTCTCTAGAAGCTCCCCCAAGGGTGGAAGTTAGTGAAGGGATTGAAGGAGATTGAAGTTGACGTCGGATCTTCGTCTTCTTCATCTTCTTCCTCGTTGTTGGAGCGAGGTTTTGAGGTAAGCTTCATGGAGCTTTAATGGTAGATTTCTAGGTCTGATGTTTTATACCTTAGAAATGGTTTTTATAGAACCCCTAGATGCTAAGTAGGTGATTATTGCTTGAATCGCGAAGTTATACGTCGGATTCTTGCAATAGTTCCGACCTAGGGTTCTAAAATAGGTTTTGTAAAGTAGAGATCCAAGGTTGGGATTGATCTCTTTTGTGCCTATTTACTAGGTAGTCGGACACGGTGGTGAAGACGGTTCGGCGATCCGTCGAGCCTGCGCAAAGATATTAGCAAAAAGGGCGTTTCGGCTTCGTTTTCGCTTAAAGAACCGAGGCGGCGTCCTAAGATCGCGAAATTCGAACCTTATCTTCGTGGCACCACCAGAAGGTGGGGGGTGTTATCTCGAAGCAGTTGGGCTTCCGGTTATGTCTAAGTTGTATTATTGATCATGTTCTCATATGTGGTTACTTATGCATATAGGATGTTTAGTGTAGATACTGTCACGCCCCGGGACCGGCAGAGGCCCTGCCGGTAGTGTGCCCAGACCCGCCATATGCCAACACATATAAGGTGTCTACGTCAACAGCGGAAATAAAGCAAGAAACATAGCCGAAAGGAAAGAGCAAAAACTAATGATATCAGAGCAGTAAGATTCTACTTTCTATAACAAAAGTAAAATGATACAACTAAACAATAAAAGTAAACCATAAGGTAGTACAATATCTGTCCCAAAAGTACACAAAGGGTGGTCTCTAGTACACTGGTACAGCTCTCAACCTCTCCCAAAATAAAATACATCGAGAGGTAAACCACCTAGCAACTCGTCCCTCGCTGAAGAGCTAGCTCGAAGCAACGCACTTCCCACGGTCCCTAGCCTCTCCCGGCGTGGAAGGCTCTGAAAGAAAACATAGAATAGAGGGCGTGAGAACTATAAATTATAGTTTCCAGTGGGCAATTACTAACCTCAGCTCAATGCACCACTAGGCCCCAAAAGAAAATGGTAACTACGGCAAACAGCAATAATAATGAATAAACTGTATTTATAAGAGCATAATTAAAATGCTAAGCTACTATATTGCAATTAAGCATGGTGTTGAAAAATAATGCACCTTTACTTTGTCATAACCAATATGTCTCTACATGGCTACAAGTAAATGTCACAGTTCACTTATGAAGTTATAAGGATCATGCTTTATCATGGCAACAATGTATATATGAATGCAATAAGCAACATCTCCTAACATACTACATGTACGTATGTGTACTCAAGTGTCCAATACTATGCTAGAAGTAAGTCCAAGTAATCCAACTACTAATCTCTATCTAGTAGTGATTATAACACACTCAACACTGTGTCGATTTCCATTTCCAAATAAGGGCCTACCCAAAGTAGTCCAGCTTGTGCGGCCTAAGTGCCTGTGGTAGCCCGACATTCCTACTCTTGGAATGTATCTGTCCCACTCGACCCCGTAGGTTTCTCAATACCGCACGAGCGAACATAAGTCGCGTAGGCTAACTCCGGAGTGCCAGCTTGTAGGGAGCGACCCTCACAAACATGTGCGAATGAGCACAAATGGCAAGCAACCTAGTCAAAGGCTCAAGTATCCAACCCTCATGTCTCAAACATGGCAATAGCTACTAGTAACCCAACGGTCTAGCTCTATGTCACAATGTGATATCTCAACACCACTTGCTTAGTGCCTCTTTATGACACTTAAGCATCACAACTAATCAAGCTCAATTCATGTTCTATGTTCTAAATATGACGTTAATACCAATATTCACTATAGCCCGGGGCCCAATGCCTCTTTATGACATTGGCCCAAAATCTCAAATAGCCTAAGTCCCCAAACCTCTCTAGGCTTCCAAAGTCCCTAATGTCACAATTAGGCATAAGGTTAAATGCAAGAAAGCAATGTTCATTTTCATAATAGGAATCATGGTTCTAAGTTTCCACTAGAATGCTACGTCCCACATGCATGCACCCTATCACATAGAGGTCCAAAAATTTACTATACATAATGTATGCATGTTAAGCATTCTAAAATTCATAATAAATATATCTAACATGAATATACATGCTTTATCAATTAACGATACTCAAATCTTCACAAATGAGATTTTCTCATTGTATGGCTAGGTCAAACCTATCGAACCGTCGCGTAGTGCCTCGTTTCGCCGAACGAAGTTGTCCACGAGTCTCAAAATACCCTAAAAGTATTGAGCGAAGAGATACTCGAGCATCACGATCAACTATAAAATCAAACATTAACCAACAAGGCAAAAGGGCTAAAACTCACCTAATGTGTAGAAAAACTCTCACAAGCTCCAAAAGAAGGCTAGGATCCTTCCAATACAACCCAAAGAGGGTTCTAATCCAATTAATTTAGCCCCAAAAGCCCTAAATCAAAAATGCCCAAAAATAAGCCCTAAGTCTCCATTTTAGGGTTTTATCTCAAAACCATCAACAAAAATCAAATCTAGAGGGAGAGAATATGATGCTTACCTCTTAGAAGCTTCAACCCAAGCTCTAAACTCTCTAAGTCCAAAGATCTTCCCTCAACAAGGCTCCAAATCCAAGCTTCAAGCTTCAACAATGGTGAAGTTGTACCAACGAGCAAAAAGAGGAGTTTAATCTCTTAAAATCCCACCAAAATCCAAGAAAAACAAAAAGAAAATCAAGGAGGGCTCCCTTACCTCTATTCCTGCTGTGGCAAGCTCAGGAGGAAGCCCTAGGGGCGTGGGTGTTGATATAAGAGGTCCACAATCGCAAAAACACCCCTGCAGTTCAAACTGCTCAAATTCTGCCACCTTGTACCGGTACACGGGCCCTTGTACTGGTACACGGGCCCTTGTACCGGTACAAGCCTCACGAAAAGCTTCAACCCGAGGCTCGGGTCTGGGGGGTTCCGCGGCTCTGTACCGGTACAAGCCCGGTGGCGGTACTGATACAACCATCAACCTTGTACCGGTACAACCACCAACCTTGTACCGGTACAAGACCCTCTGAAGGCTACCCGAGAGCTGGCCAAGAATCCGATTTTTCGGGTTTTGGTACACAGCTTTAAACCACAATTCTCGGGATACGGGCCATAAATCGGAACACTGTCAACGACCCACCAGAAAGTCTGGAAGGACTCAGAACACAGCTCGAACACTCGAACCTCGCAATTTGCAAAGGTCCAGTGTGCTACATTCACTCCTCCTAAAAAAGAGTTTCGTCCGCAAAACTCGAAAAAGACAAAGTACCTCAAGCCTCCATCTGAAAAAGATGGGGATAGCGCTCCCGCAGTGCGCTCTCCAACTCCCAAGTGGCCTCGCGCTTGTCGTGGTTGCTCCAAAGCACCTTCACGTAGGAAATTTTTCGGTTCCGCAATCTCTTTACCTCGCGAGCCAAAATCCTCAAGGGTTGCTCTTCAAAGCTCAGATCATCCCTCAGCTCCACTGGTGTAGCATCCAAAACATGAGCCGGGTAGTGGATGTACTTCCGAAGGACCGATACATGGAATACATTGTGTACACCCGATAGGTTCGGCGGTAGAGCAAGTCTATACGCTACCGGGCCTACACGCTCCAGAACCTCATACGGTCCAATGTATCGGGGGCTCAACTTACCCCGGATTCCAAATCTTCTAATCCCTCGAGTCGGCGAGACTTTCAAGAAGACGTGATCTCCAACTTGAAACTCCAAGTCTCGTCGACGCCGATCAACATAGCTCTTTTGCCTACTCTGGGCTGTCAACAGTCGCTCTCGAGCAATGCGAACCTTGTTCTCGACCTCCTGGAGCACATCTGGGCCTAAGGCCAATCTGTCGCCAACTTCACTCCAATGAAGTGGCGATCTACACTTCCGTCCATAGAGTGCCTCGAACGGTGCCATCTTGATGCTTGCTTGATAACTATTGTTATAAGCAAACTGTAACGCACTAGACCTTTGCAAATTACGAGATTCGAGTGATTAGCTGTGCTCTGAGCTTTTCTAGATTTCCTGGTAGGTCGTTGACTGTGTTCCGACCTATGGCATGTGTCCCGAGGAGTGTGGTACAAAGCCTTGCACCAAAACCCAAAAATTTGGATTTTGGTCAGCTCTCGGATTGGCTGTTTGGCGGGCTTGTACCGGTACAAGGGTGGTCTTGTACGGGTACAATGTTGATGGTTGTACCGGTACAGCCATCGGGTCTGTACCGGTACAGCGCCGCAGAACCGCGCACCCGAGCCTCGGTTTTGGATTTTCGTAGCTCTTGTACCGGTACAAGATCCCGTGTACCGATACAAGAAGGCAGATTCTGCACAGTTTGTTCTGCAGGGGCTTATTTGCGATTGTGGGCTTCTTATAACAGCACCCACGCCCCATAGGGCCTCCCTGGTGCTGGAACCTGAGGAGGAGCAAGGTAAGGAGCCCCTCTTTTCCACCTTTTGGATTTGATCTCATTCTAGCTTGGATTTTGATGATTTTTCCCTCTCTTTTGCCTATTGGAGCTATTTCCACCATTTTTGAAGCTTGGAGCTTGGGTTTGGAGCTTGATTCAGGGAAGACACTTGAAGTTTGAGGACTTTGAGCTGGTTTTGAGGCTTCTAAGAGGTAAGTGGCAAGATCCTTTCCTCAAGTTTTGGATTTTAGAGCTTTCTTTGAGATGAAACCCTAGTTTTGAGACTTAGGGTTTATTTTGGGCTTTTTGAACCTAGGGCTTTTGAGGCTTGATTTGTTGGTTTAGAACCTTCCTAGGGCTTGGATTGGAAGGGTTCTAGCTCTCTTTTGGAGCTTAGGAGAAGATTTCTACTCTTGAGGTGAGTTTTGTCCCTTTTTGCTTCTAGGTTAATGTTTGATGATATAAGATGATCGTAATGCCCGTGTATCTTGTCGCTCAATACTTTTAGGGTATTTTGAGATTCGGGGACAACTTTGTTCGGCGAAACGAGGCCCTACGCGACGGTTCGGTGGGTTTGACCTAGCCACACAATGAGAAATTCTCATTTGTGCTTAATTAAGTATCGTTAAATGGAAAAGCATGCATATTCTTATTGTATGTATTTATTGTGAATTTTAGAATGCTTAAAAGGCCTATGTTATATATGATGAAATTTTGGACCTCTATGTAGTAGAGAGTAGCTTGGTTGGCCTATGGTTGCACTTAGCATTCTATACAAGATGTGGTTTCATACTCCTATAATGTAAATAAGATTGCACTCATGCATTTAAACCTAAGTTTATTGTGACATGAAAGTTGACAAGATTGCCATTTAGAAGGTATGTGAACTAGAGAGCTAATGTCATCAAGCGGCATTGAGCTCAGGACATGTGAGAACCTAGTGGATAGGGCCATTGAGGGATTTGGAATACATGTTGAACATCAAATTGCCTAAGTGTCATCAAGGGGCACTAGGCGTAGCAAATGTTGAAACTTCATATTGTGACTTAAACTAGATCTTCGGGATGCTAGTGACTATACCATGTTAGAGACATGAGGATTGGATACTTTAGACTTGGACTATGCGTGCTTGCCATTTCTGCTCATTCGCACATGCTTGTGAGGGTCGCTCCCTACAAGCCGGCACTCCGGAGTTAGCCTACGCGACCTATATTCGCCGTGCGGTATCGAGAGGCCTACGGGGTCGGTAGGGATAGACTCATTCCTAGAGTGGGAATGTTGGGGCTACCACCGACACTTAGGCGGCACAAGCTGGATTACAATTTGTAGATCCTAAAACATGTTTGATTAATGACATTGAACCGGGAATGGATAATCACTACTAGATAGGTTTAGTAGTTGAATTACATTTATATGCTTTTAGCATAGGGTTGAGACATGTAGTGTACTTGATAGTCTCCTTTTGCATTAAAGCATACTTGGTTGCCATGACAGAACTTATGCATAATGTATTCATAAAGGTTAATGATTTACCATTTGATATCATAGATGTACATCACCATGACATCGTGTATACTTGAGTTTAGTAATTTAGCATTTTAATTATGCTTTCATATCGCAGTCATTATTGCTATTATTATGGTACTTACCATTTTCTTTCGGGGCCTAGTGGTGCATAGAGCTGAGGTCAGTAATTGCCCACTGGGAACTATAAATTATAGTTCTCACGCCCTCTTTTTCTCGATGTTTTTCAGAGCCTTCCGTGCAGGGTGAGGCCAGGGATCGCGGGAAGGGAGTTACTTCGAGCTAGCTTCCTTCGAGGACGAGTTGCTAGGTGGTCCACCTCTCGATTTATATTTCTTTTTGCGAGAGGTTAAGGAGTTTACCAGTGTACTAGAGACCACCATTTTTGTTCTAGAGACTGATATTGTACTACTTATGAATTCTTTTATTGTCTAGCTTTACTTCTTTACCTGGGTGTAGATGTTAGAACTTTACTCGCTCTGATATCATTAGCTGCTAGTTATTTCACTTCTTCTATTTGTTCTATTACTTGCTTTTGCTTTCGCTTTTGTTGTAGACGCTTTATATGTGTTGACATATGGCGTGTCTGGGCACGCTACCCGGAAGGCCTCCGCCGGTCCCGGGGCGTGACACAAACTCTGCCATCGGTAGATGCTGCGACCATCCTCCCTGGAAGTCAATCACGCAGGCTCGAAGCATGTCCTCGAGAGTTTGTATAGTACGCTCCGACTGCCCGTCACTCTGGGGGTGGAAAGCAGTGCTGAAATCCAAGCGCGTACCCAAAGCATCCTGTAAGCTCCTCCAAAAGTGGGATACAAAACGGGGATCTCGATCTGATACTATAGAAGTAGGTACCCCATGCAATCGCACAATCTCATCCAGATAAACCTGTGCGAGTCTCTCACCAGTCCAAATAGTGTGGATTGGTATGAAATGGGCCGATTTCGTCAGCCTATCCACGATCACCCAAATAGCATCATGCCTGGCCTGTGAGCAAGGCAAACCCATCACGAAATCCACGGTGATCTTCTCCTACTTCCACACTGGAATCGGTAGGCTCTGCAACTTTCTAGCAGGAACTCGGTGCTGAACTTTCACCTGTTGGCAAGTTAAGCATCTGGCAACAAACTCACCAACTTCCTTTTTCATCCCGGGCCCCCAGTAAAGAAACTTCAAGTCCTTGTACATCTTGGTGCCTCCCGGATGTATAGCATACGGTGCTCGGTGTGCTTCATGAAGAATGTCCTCTTTAATGCCCAAGTCCGCCGATACACACAACCGTCCGCGGAATCGCATCAATCGATCACCGTCCAAAGTGAAGTCATCGGTGCAACCATCAACCATCTTAGCTTGAATCCTTTGCAACTCCACATCGGGAGCTTGCTTTTCTTTAATCCTTTCCATAAGTGTAGGTTGCACCACCAAAGTCATCAGCCTCAAAGGTGCGTCAGGAGTCACCTCCAACTCCAACCTCTTCATCTGCTCGATCAACGGCGGTTGAGTCACCACAAACATCGCTAAGTTTTCCGTCGATTTCCTACTTAGCGCATCAGCCACTACGTTAGCCTTGCCTGGGTGGTAGAGAATCGTCAGATCATAATCCTTGAGTAGCTCCAACCATCTGCGCTGCCTCAAGTTCAACTCCTTCTGAGTGAATAAATACTTTAAGCTTTTGTGATCCGTATACACTTCACATCGCTCGCCGTATAAGTAGTGGCGCCATAGCTTCAATGCATAGACCACGGCTGCCAACTCCAAGTCGTGAGTGGGATAATTCCTTTCATAATCCTTCAATTGGCGGGATGCATAAGCAATCACTTTCCCGTTCTGCATCAAGACACAACCCAATCCATTAAAGGAAGCATCACTATAAATCACATACCCTACTCCAGCAGTCGGCAAGGTTAGGATCGGGGCGGTCGTCAATCTTTGCTTCAACTCTTGGAAGCTCCTTTCACACGCATCATTCCAAATAAACTTTTTGTCTTTATGCGTGAGCCTCGTGAGGGGAGTAGACAACTTTGCAAATCCCTCAACAAACCGTCGATAGTAGCCGGCCAAACCAATGAAGCTCCGTATCTCGGTCACACTCGTCGGCCTCGGCCAATCCTTGATAGCTTCAATTTTTCTNCCGGCCAAACCAATGAAGCTCCGTATCTCGGTCACACTCGTCGGCCTCGGCCAATCCTTGATAGCTTCAATTTTTCTTGGATCCACAGCTATCCCGAAGCAAAAACTCGCACTTTTTCAACTTGGCATAGAGCTTCTTTTCCCGAAGCACTTGAAGTATAAGTCTCAAGTGTTCCTCGTGGCCCGCATCACTTAGGGAATAGACCAAAATGTCGTCGATGAACACCACGACAAACCTGTCTAAATAAGGCTTAAACACACGGTTCATAAGATCCATAAAAGCTGCCGGGGCATTAGTAAGCCCGAACGGCATCACAGTAAACTCATAATGTCCATACCGTGTTCTAAAAGCTGTCTTCGACACATCCTCAGGCTTGATCTTCAATTTGTGATATCCCGACTGCAAGTCAATCTTGGAATACACACTGGATCCCTGTAACTGATCAAATAGATCGTCGATTCTCGGCAACGGATACTTATTCTTAATCGTGACTTTGTTAAGTTCACGATAGTCCACGCATAAGTGAAGTGATCTGTCCTTTTTCTTCACAAACAAAACTGGTGCTCCCCAAGGTGACACACTCGGTCGCACAAAACCCTTGTCCGGAAGATCCTGTAACTTTGCCTTCAGCTCCTTCAATTCTGCTGGTGCCATCCTATAGGGTGCCTTTGAGATTGGAGTAGTCCCGGGAACGAGATCCATTACAAACTCAATCTCCCTATCCAGTGGCATGCTCAGAAGCTCAGCTGGGAACACATCTCCAAACTCCCGTACTACGGGGATGTCCTCAATCCTGGGGGTGTCATCCTCACCCCGCAGCACAACAGTAGCCAAGTAGGTCACGCAGCCTCTACTAATCAACTGCCGAGCTCGAGAAGAGCTAATCGTCATCGCAAACAGCGAACTCTGGCATCCTCGGTACACAACCTCCGCCTGCCCCGGCTCTCTAAATGTCACCGTTCGATTCTTGCAATCGATGGTGGCAAAGTACTTGGTCAACCAATCCATGCCCAACACAACATCAAACTCCCCGAGTTTATGCAACACTAGCAAGTGCGCAGGCATGATCCAATCTCCAACCCGAACAGGGCAACTGGGGCAAAACTCCCGAATGTCCAAGGAATGGTCGGGTACAACAACTCAGCCCGGGTGCAACAAAGATGCAAGTGGGATACCATGCAACTCGGCAAACAGCCGGTCTATGAATGAATGCGATGCACCGGTATTAAACAATGCTCTAACTCGAATACCATAAAGTAAAATGATACCTGCGACCACATTCTCGGCTGCCGCCGCCTCCTCAGTCTGGGCCGCGTACATGCGCCCGCTCGAGGCCTGTCGTGACCCCTCCGCCTGCCGTAGAACTGACGGCCGCCCGGCCTGGTGATGTGTAGAAGATATCCCCTGACTGGGACCTGGTAATGCTGGTGCAGATGCCGAAGATGGCGCTGGCGATGGACTCCTCGGGCAGTCCGACTGGAAGTGGCCCTCCTGGCCACACAAGAAGCACCTGCCCCGACTGCATGAACACTACCGCGGGTAATGAGAACCGCCATAGATCACGCAGCGGGGAGCCTGGCGACGAACGGATCCTCCTCGCTGAGTTGACGAGCCACGTCCCCGCGACTGGCTCCGGCTCCTGGGGTGCCTCGACGGCCTCCGTGAGTGCGTCTGACTCGCACGCTCAGCCGCGGGCCTCTTTCCCTTCCCCTTCTCTGAGCTCTCGCGACGCTCCTGAAGATCTGCCGCTCCAGCCTCTACAATCAATGCTCGATCCACAACCTCCCGATAGGTCTGGAGGTTGGAAGACTGCACCAATCGGAAAATAGAAGGCCGCAATCCACGCTCAAAAATGCGGGCCTTGTCCTCGTCATCCCTCACAACAAATGGTACACAATGAAGTAGCCGGGAGAACTTCCTCTATTACTCTGCCACCGACCGCTCGTCCTGACGCAAGCTGCGCAAGTCCTGCTCCATCTTCCTCTTGACGCTGATCGGGAAGTAGTGCTGTCACGCCCCGGGACCGGCGGAGGCCCTCCCGGTAGCGTGCTCAGACCCGCCATATGTCTACACATATAAGGCGTCTAGAATAAAAGCGGAAGTAAAAGCAGGTAGTAAGACAAGTAGAAGAAGTGAAACAACAAGCGACTAATGATATCAGAGCGAGTATAGTTCTATCATCTACACCAAGGTAAGGAAGTAAAGTTAGACAGTAATAGGAGTCATAAGAAGTACAATATCTGTCTCAAATGTATAAAAATGGTGGTCTCTAGTACGCTGGTAAAACACTCAACCTCTCGCAAAATAAAACATAAATCGAGATGTGGACCACCTAGCAACTCCCTTCCCGCGATCCCTGGCCTCACCCTGCGTGGAAGGCTCTGAAAAACATCGAGAAAAAGAGGGCGTGAGAACTATAATTTATAGTTCCCAGTGGGCAATTACTGACCTCAGCTCTATGCACCACTAGGCCCCAAGAGAAAAGGGTAAGTACTATAAGCAATAATAAGAGTAATAGCAACAACAATACGAAAGAATATTTGAAGAGCTAACCGCTATATCTCAAGTAAACATGATGTCATGGTGATGTATATCTACGCTATCATAAGATAATATGTCCAATGCATAAAGAGTAAGCTCTAACCAAGCAACCGAGTATACTACAATGCAACAATGAAACCGGCAAGCGTGCTATATGTACCAATGCTATATCATGAGCATGTCAAAGTAATCCAACTACTAAACCTATCTAGTAGTGATTATTCATTCTCAACACTGTGTCGATTCCCATTTCCAATTAAGAACCCACCCAAGGTAGTCCAGCTTGTGCCGCCTAAGTGCCTGTGGTAGCCCGACATTCCTACTCTTGGAATGTGTCTGTCCCACTCGACCCCGTAGGCTTCTCAATACCGCACGACGCGAACCGTAGTCGCGTAGGCTAACTCCGGAGTGCCGGCTTGTAGGAGCGACCCTCACAAGCATGTGCAGATGAGCAAAATGCAAGCAAGCGTAGTCGTCTCAATATCCAATCCTCATGTCTCTAACATGGTATGTCACTTGCATCCGCAAGATCTAGTTTAATTCACAATGAGTCCCAATATACTAAAAGTTTGTGCCCCTTTATGACACTTAGACATTTTAATGAACAAGTATATCTAACTCTTTCAATGGCACTATCCCATAGGTTTACACATGACCGAGCTCAATGCCCCTTCATGACATTAGGCCAACTATTCCCAATAACACAAGTCCCCGAGCCTCTTTATGCGCTACCAGAACCTTCAAGTTCAAATAGGATAGTCCCTAAATGCATGCAAGAGGTGCTCATTTTCACAAATAGGAGTTTATGATTCCAGTCTAAAAGGATGCAAATATGCTGCAAGTACACATGCTAGTTCTCTACTATATAGGGGTCCGAAATTTCCTTACACATAACTAGGCATCTTAAACATCCTAAAATTCACAATAAACTATATTCTACATGAGCGATGTTTTTCAATTTACGAAACCCATTTCATCATATATGAGTATGTTCTCATGATAAGCTAGGTCAAACCACCGAACCGTCGCGTGTCCTTCGAATCACGAACGGAGTGTCGCACGAGTCTCACAATACCCTAAAAGTAATCAGCGAAGAGATCGAGGGCATTACGACCATCGAGAGATTAAAAATTAAACCTAGAGCAAAAAGGGCCAAAATTTAGCTCAAGAGTAGAAATCTCTCCAAAGCTCCAGAGAGCAGCTAGAACCCTTCCATCCAGCCCTAGGAAGTTCTAAGCAATCGATTTGGCAAAGCCTAGATCAAAAAGCCAAAATAAGCCCTAAATCTCATTTCTAGGGCTTCATCTCCCAAAATCACAAAAATAGAATCTCGAGGAGGGAAACATGAACTAACCCTTTGGAAGCTTCAACCAAGCCCAAAATACCCTAGGGTTGAAGTTTGTCCACCACTAAGCTCTACAAGCAAGCCTCAAGCCTTGCAAAGGTGGGAAAGAGAGAAAGGGGTTGAGCTCCAAGCTCCGCTCAGAGTAGCTCCTCTTCTTCTTCTCCTCCTTTTTCTTCTTCTTCTTCTCTCTCTAGAAAATGTAGGGAGAGGGTGAGAATGAGAGAATGAGAGAGGGAAGAGGAGGAAATGGCTAAAAGCCCATCTAATGTAACAAAATCCAGTGAGGCCCCTCAAAAATCCATTAATTTGCAACAGCCCGGTTGTTGGCAGTTTTCGCCCAGAGGGACGGTCTCTCCCCAGCAGGCGGACCGTCTCTCGCCTGCGAATCCGAAACTACGTTCGGGAACCGGTCTCTCCTACGCGGGACGGGTCTCTCACTGCGAGAGCTGCTCGGGGACCGGTCTCGGCCTGTCAGAGGACCGGTTTGCTCGGCCGGCCTCAACACTGCTCACTGGGGCGGGACAGGTCTCTTCCAGGACGAGTCCCGAGAGTGAAAACTTCTCAGGACTTCGTCCAGAATCCCGCATTTGTCGGAACTTTTTTAGGTGAAGAATTCTACAACCTCCACCAAGTGTGGAAAAGCTCGAAATAACCCAAACACTCGAACCTTGATTTCAAAGGTCCAGTGCGTCCAGTGCGCCAGAAGGAGCTCCTTGAACCTCGTCCAAGTAATTGCTGCCAAGTCGGTGTTGGGGTTGTCCTGGATATCCAACCACCAACGGTAGGCCACGCCATCGAGAAAGTGAGTGGCGACCCAAACTCTGTCCCGCTCCTCCACAAAGGTGTCTCGAAAAAGCTTCTCCATGTGCATCAACCACTTCTCAACAATCCAGTGGTCGACGTTCTCGCCATCAAACGTCCTTGGACTGCACCTCCTGAACTCACTTTGGAGATCCACGAGCCGATCCCGCTCGGCTCCTTCGGCCCTCACGGGGAAAGCTGCCCCGTGGCCGGTCTCTGAACTGGGGGTGCCGCAGCCACCTCCTCACGAGGTGTGGTCGCCTGTGCCGCACGTGAAGAACTGGGCGCGGGGGGCTGTGCCCTCCGCGCGACGTCCACCACGGGTGCTGGCGGTGTGGGAACCTGGGTCTACCTCGAAGCTGCCGCCTGCTGAAGTAGGAGGTCCTCAAGATGCTTCATCCGCGCCTCCTGCCGCTGAGCCACCTCAGCCTGTCGCTGCGCCGCTGCCGTCTGTTGCGCCAACAGATCAGTAAGGACCGCAAGCTGGGTCCTCAAGTCACGGACCTCACTAGATCCGGAAGTAGCAGAGGTCTCGGCCTCCTCGGGGTGTGCCGCATCATCCACCCCGGCAGACTGGGAGCGTGTAATCGGCATCGTCACTACAAAACATAAAAGCGCAAGTTAGTAACCCACGCTACCGCATCCCCGCTCAAATAGATAAAACCCAAATCATGCGAAAGTAAGGAAGTGTTCTCCACTACTAACTCCCGATGTTACGTTGTCGGCCGCCAACGTAACCCTCCGCGAAGTTAGAAGCCATACACTTCGATCAAACTCTAACTTTTTAGAGTTGTCATAAAACCCAATCATAATACTTTCGCTCACAAGTCAATTAGACCTCGTCTCTCACGAGCTTAATGCCTATAGTCCAACTAAGGTTTGCTAGGTCCACTAAGACTCAACCCTAGGCTCTGATACCAAACTAATCTGTCACGCCCCGGGACCGGCAGAGGCCCTGCCGGTAGTGTGCCCAGACCCGCCATATGCCAACACATATAAAGCGTCTACATCAACAGCGAAAATAAAGCAAGAAACATAGCCGAAAGGAAAGAGCAAAAACTAATGATATCAGAGCAGTAAGATTCTACTTTCTATAACAAAAGTAAAAGGATACAATTAAACAATAAAAGTAAACCATAAGGTAGTACAATATCTGTCCCAAAAGTACACAAAGGGTGGTCTCTAGTACACTGGTACAGCTTTCAACCTCTCCCAAAATAAAATACATCGAGAGATAGACCACCTAGCAACTCGTCCCTCGCTGAAGAGCTAGATCGAAGCAACGCCTTTCCCACGGTCCCTAGCCTCTTCCGGCGTGGAAGGCTCTGAAAGAAAACATAGAACAGAGGGCGTGAGAACTATAAATTATAGTTCCCAGTGGGCAATTACTGACCTCAGCTCAATACACCACTAGGCCCCAAAAAAAAAGGGTAAGTACGGCAAACAGCAATAATAACGAATAAACTGTATTTATGAGAGCATAATTAAAATGCTAAACTACTATATTGCAATTAAGCATGGTGCTAAAAAATAATGCACCTTTACTTTGTTATAACCAATATGTCTCTACATGACTACAAGTAAATGTCACAGTTCATTTATGAAGTTATAGGGATCATGCTTTATCATGGCAACAATGTATATATGAATACAATAAGCAACATCTCCTAGCATACTACATTTACGTATGTGTACTCAAGTGTCCAAAACTATGCTAGAAGTAAGTCCAAGTAATCCAACTACTAATCTCTATCTAGTAGTGATTATAACACACTCAACATTGTGTCGATTTTCATTTCCAAATAAGGGCCTACCCAAGGTAATCCAGCTTGTGCCATTTAAGTGCCTGTGGTAGCCCGACATTCCTACTCTTGGAATGTGTCTATCCCACTCGACCCCGTAGGCTTCTCAATACCGCACGAGCGAACATAAGTCGCGTAGGCTAACTCCGGAGTGCCCGCTTGTAGGGAGCGACCCTCACAAGCATGTACGAATGAGCACAAATGGCAAGCAAGCGTAGTCAAAGGCTCAAGTGTCCAACCCTCATGTCTCAAACATGGCAATAGCTACTAGTAACCCAACGGTCTAGCTCTATGTCACAATGTGATATCTCAACACTCACTTGCTTAGTGCCTCTTTATGACACTTAAGCATCACAACTAATCAAGCTCAATTCATGTTCTATGTTCCAAATATGACATTAATACCAATATTCACTATAGCCCGGGGCCTAATGCCTCTTTATGACATTGGCCCAAAATCTCAAATAGCCTAAGTCTCCAAACCTCTCTAGGCTTCCAAAGTTCCTAATGTCACAATTAGGCATAAGGTTAAATGCAAGAAAGCAATGTTCATTTTCATAATAGGATTCATGGTTCCAAGTTCCCACTAGAATGCTACGTCCCACATGCATGCACCCTACCACATAGAGGTCCAAAAATTTACTATACATAACATATGCATGTTAAGCATTCTAAAATTCATAATAAATATATCTAACATGAATATACATGCTTTTTCAATTAACGATACTCAAATCTTCACAAATGAGATTTTCTCGTTGTGTGGCTAGGTCAAACCCACCGAACCATCACGTAGTGCCTCGTTTCGCCGAACGAAGTCGTCCATGAGTCTCAAAATACCCTAAAAGTATTGAGCGAAGAGATACACGGGTATTACGATCAACTATAAAATCAAACATTAACCAATAAGGCAAAAGGGCTAAAACTCACCTAATGTGTAGAAAAACTCTCACAAGCTCCAAAAGAAGGCTAGGATCCTTCCAATACAACCCAAAGGAGGGTTCTAATCCAATTAATTTAGCCCCAGAAGCCCTAGATCAAAAATGCCCAAAAATAAGCCCTAAGTCTCCATTTTAGGGTTTTATCTCAAAACCATCAACAAAAATCAAATCTAGAGGGAGAGAATATGATGCTTACCTCTTAGAAGCTTCAATCCAAACTCTAAACTCTCTAAGTCCAAAGATCTTCCCTCAATAAGGCTCCAAATCCAAGCTTCAAGCTTCAACAATGGTGAAGTTGCACCAACGAGCAAAAAGAGGAGTTTAATCTCCTAAAATCCAATCAAAATCTAAGGAAAACAAAAGGAAAATCAAGGAGGGCTCCCTTACCTCTATTCCTACTGTGGCAAGCTCAGGAAGAAGCCCTAGGGGCGTGGGTGTTGATATAAGAGGCCCACAATCGCAAAAACACCCCTGCAGTTCAAACTGCTCAAATTCTGCCACCTTGTACCGGTACACGGGCCCTTGTACCGGTACAAGCCTCACGAAAAGCTTCAACCCGAGGCTCGGGTCTGGGGGGTTCCGCAGCTCTGTACCGGTACAAGCCTGATGGCTGTACCGATACAACCATCAACCTTGTACCGGTACAATCACCAACCTTGTACCGGTACAAGACCCTCTGAAGGCTACCCGAGAGCTGGCCAAGAAATCGATTTTTGGGTTTTGGTACACAGCTTTAAACCACAATTCTCGAGATACAGGCCATAGGTCGGAATACTGTCAACGACCTACCAGAAAGTCTGGAAGGACTCAGAACACAGCTCGAACACTCGAACCTCGCAATTTGCAAAGGTCCAGTGTGCTACAGATACACTTCTTTTCCTTGCATGTTCCTTAGTAGTGTAGCATAGTGGCTTGACACAGGACTTAGGGTACATGAGGATTAAATTTGG
Organism: Ananas comosus; assembly: GCF_001540865.1. Taxonomy (NCBI): domain Eukaryota; kingdom Viridiplantae; phylum Streptophyta; class Magnoliopsida; order Poales; family Bromeliaceae; genus Ananas; species Ananas comosus. The sequence continues at coordinate 7,645,916 of NC_033634.1, read as the reverse complement.
TGACATGAAATCTTATAGTGACAAGATAAGCGACAACTTGATCTTGAAATGATGATAATAGTTCACATTGAACTAGTGTAGTAGAAGCACTACAACATGAAAGTTTTGAGGAGCCCAAGGATCTATCTAGATTGTATCTATCACCTTGAGGGGGGTGAATAGGTGAACGGCCAAAAACCACAAATCTCGATGCAATAAAAATAAATGCGAAAAATAAAAAACACACCAAGATTTGCGTGGGAAAACTCCAACTTGAAGAAAAACCCACGGGACCAACACGCGAAAAAATAATTCACTAAGAGAAAAGATTACAAGGTGATTACTGACTCCACGGACTCAACCTCTCTTAACCTCCTATGAATCTTCGCGCTACCCTCCGGGTTGTCCACGCCCTCACGTCCGAATCCACGAACGCCTCCACTTCGAATCCACGAAGCTTCAATCACGCCGAATCCACGACGCCACTCGAATCCACGAGCCAACGATCCGAATCCACGAACCGCCTTTGTTCACGCCGAATCCACGACGCCGTTCATGAAGAGCATCATGATTATGGTGATCCTTCGCTTAGGAGTATCGTAGAAAACCAGGAAAAGAAACTCCAAGCAAAGCGGAGATCAAATCGGCATATAGATATCAAATTACAATATTCCGATTTGACCTAAAAGAGGCTAATATGTAGAAAATAGGTTTTAGATGAAATCCAAGCCTCTAGGGTTTCTCAAACATGTATTCTTATGATGCTTGATCTGTTAGAGAAGCCCAATAGCTTATTTATAGACTTTAGAATCAATTGGAGTCGGATTAGAAAGATTTCACGATTTTACACTGTGTACCGGTACACTTTAGGCTGTCACCGGTTACACAATGACGGAACGAAAAACCTGACGAAACAGTGAAACCGGTTACACCCTTGATGGTCGTACCGGTACACATTTTGTACCGGTACACTTCTGATGCTGTACCGGTACACTTTGCAAATTTCCGCCGTTTCGGGTTTTGCAAAGTTCCGATGCACTTTCTAATCCGTTAGACATTGATAACATGATTCTAATGTCTACAACTAAGTATGAATCACCATAACATGAATTTATACTTTACCTGAGCATCGTGATTCACGTCGTGGGATATTTTCTGACTTCTTCGAAATCTTGAATTTTTCGATCTTCGACGATACGCACCGGTTCTTCAAGACTCCGACTCACTTCACGAAACTTGCCAATACACAAGACTTAACAATCTCCCCCTTTGGCAATTTCGTGACAAAACACACACCAACTCAAAAATTACAATTTACAGAAAAATGAAGTTCAATTGTCATCACCAAAACATTGAACTCCTCGCGTGTAATCCAAATACAATTTGAAACTCAAACTTACATCAAAAACTCCTAAAACAGACTCTATGACTTAGACACAACTAGGAGTCTTAAAGTCTTGATTTCCTGCAAAACAATTCATTCAAAAATGATTAACCTTAAATTCTTATACCTTCTCCCCCTTTGTTCAACACATCTCGATCACATCTTCCCCTTTGTTCTTGAACTCATCATCCTCTGCTTAGTTCATTGCCTGTTGTCATCCATGCTCTCCCCCTGTTCTACGCTCTCCCCTTTTTTGTCAAAAATTGCCAAAAGAAAGCAAATAGAGAGAAAACATACTAGAAAGCATAAAAGAAGTCTAGTCATAGGTACAGGCCTAAAATAAAAACATGCCAAAGAAAGATAAGCAAGCAAGTCTAAAACATCGTCCTAGAAAGTAAGCATAATAAAACGAAGCCCGAGGAAGACATCACTCCGTGTCCTCGTCATCATCATCATCATCATCTTCTGCGCCAGCTCCAGATCCCCTAGCCTCAGGAGCATCACCAGACAGTGGAATGAGAGGATGTCGTGAAGTCGATCTAGTATACGTGGAGTAAGTAGGCTGAGGAGGGAAAATGTCATCATGCCTACAGCCCATTTTCTCCATCATTCTTTTCATTCCCATTTCCACCTTTCTCGCAAGATCAGCCAATTTCTTCTTCGTAGAGCGTACCTCATGTGAAGTGATTCTACAGTAATCACTCCCCCTGAACTAGAAGATCCCTCGCGTGTTGCTCTAAGTGGAGGTGCTGAACTAGTAGCTCCTCTGGAGGACCCTTTGGTTTGCTGAAACGTCTTCAATGTGCTCCTTGACTTTGCCCAAGTTACAGCATCAATAGGTCCAAGTCCAAAATCATACTTCTCACATGACACGTCAACACCATTTTCCTGAAGAATCCTCGTGATCAACAATGGAAACGGAAGAAGATCACGGCGAACCTGAGACTGTATAACATGAACCATTCGTTGCCACATAAGAAAAGGAATATTGATGTTCAATCCTCTTGCTTCTTCAGGATGTCCAAGAAGATACAGAAGCACAAGACGATCCCACCGAATTCTTTTTGTTCCAATTGTCGGTTGAACGTTGTAGCTCATCACCAATGAGAGCAGATGATATTCAGATAGCAAATCCTTAGATTCCACATATGAATGATTAGTCCTAACACCTTCTTTGCATATAGCTTGAATAACAGTCTCCCAGTGAGTTGAAGACTGAAAATGCCCTGTCGTATAGTGAAGGCCGGTAGTATCAATATGCATACCTAAGAGCTCTCCAATAGTATAAGGAGTGACGTGAATCTTCTGTTTACGCACATAAGACTCAAACACATAAGTCCCAGTCTCCTCATCCTCTCCAAGTACTACCCCGTTCATATAGAACTCTCGAATTAGTTCCACACAAAATGGGGCACGAGCTGGAACCCGTCCAACAGGCTCAATAGGGAACCTCTGCAGCAATCGGCCAAACTCTGGTACCTCCTTGACCAGCTCAGTGAAGTTGACATAGCGCTCAGCTAGAACTGATCGGCTCGAATAAATCTGTTGTCGCTCTAATGAAGCCTCTGCAGCACGTTTGGAGCGCCTTTCACGTGCACGAGAATCACCTCCTCGTGAGGATTCGCCTGCTAGGCCTTTTCCTTTAGCAGCCCTCGTAACCGCTTCTTCAGTAGCTTCAAGTGAGCTTGCTTGATAATCTGGATCTGATCCTGATGACTCGTCGGCAGTACGAGTTCTTTTTGATTGTCCACGTCGTCCTCGACCACCACCACGACCACGACCGGCAGCCATAAGCACCAGAAGAAGGATCACGAGCGAAAACGCCATTCTCCTATATGAAAATAAGCCATTCATGAAGAAAATTTTGAAAAAATCTGTAAAAATAGCAAAAATTTTTTTAATAACATTAGAATGCATACAAATGCTATTTCTAACAAGATCATGCAACAATTTTATAAAAAAAATGACATTTTAAAAAGAAATCCCGAAATTACATGAAAAACGAAGCTTAGAACATGGATCAGCGAAAAATAATGTGTTTTGATGTGATTCAAGTATTCTAGAAGCAAGATAATGTCCTTAAGCAGTGATCTACAGCAAGAAATTGCATCAAAAACGATCAAAAACAGAGATCTAAGCAAGAACTCAAAATTTTTTGAAAAAATATGTAAAAACGAGGTTTGATCCATAAATCCGAGCAAACAACTTACAAATCCACGTGAAAAGCAGCAAATCTGAAGGAGATTGTCGCCTAGGAGCTTCAGGAGAAGATGCGGTTTTGATTAAGATTTCGGAGAGAATCGAAACATGTATCCGGTTATATAACCCGCGGCTACAGTAACTTGTACCGGTACGAGATTTTGTACCGGTACACTTACTCAGATTTTGAAAATTTAAATTTAAAAACCTTTTAAACTTAAATTAATTTCATATAAATTAGGAATTTTACTCCAAAAATCAGTATGATGAAGATAAAATATTATACGATTTCAAAATACATCGAAACATCAAAATTTCATAATCAAAACTGATTTCAAGTTTCAAAATTATCAAGATGTGAGTTGATGTAAAATGATTTTTAGAAATTCAACAAAATTGACACCAATTTTTTGCAATATGTTCAAAATAGAGATCTAACCAATATGATACCGGAGGTGGCTCTTTGAGCATCTTCTTCAAACTAACACCTTATTACTCCGAAATATTCTAAAATATTCAATTGTTTCTTTTCAATTTTTTTTCGGTTTAATCAATTCAATTTTCATGTGGTAGCTTCACACACTTGCCGGACGACCGGGGTGGTAGCTCTTTCCTACATGTGGTGGTAGTTTTCACACTCCTTTAAGGATGTAACTCTTTCCACATCTTTTAAACATAGGAGTTTCTTTCTCTCCTTTTTTTTTTAAATTTCAAAACCCCCTAAAATAGGCAATCTCACAATTGAAAATATTTTGACAAATTTTAGTCTATTAGAGAATATCCATCCATCATCTCCAACACACACAACCAAGATGAATTAATCACCAAGAGATCAAATTTGATTTCAAAACTTTGATGAATATATGCATTAAGAGATCATATATCAAATTATCGTCAAAATAATAAAAAGTGGAGTAAAAACGATAATTAATATGAATTTAACTTAATATGATTGTGAAGATAAAACCCGTTTAAACAATCTTTAAAAACTTCCTCTCCCAAAAAAAATTCTCAATCATCTCCTTTCTCAAAGATTTTGAAATTCCCAAATACCTTTCCTCAAAAAATGATTTTTTTTTTTAACCGAATAAAAGCCAAAGCACCAAAAATCGTCTAAACATGTAATGCAATGATTAAAAATAAACAACAAGCACCAATCAAAACATTACACTAAAGATCAAAAACGACTAAGACGAGGAGCAAGGAAAGATATCACCTTTTCGGATCCAAACTTGTCTGATCGTTGGTTTTCTCAACTTGTTGACGTTAGGTGCCGTTTGTTTAGACTTTTGATCAACCGTTGATGTTTTCTTCGGTTGAGGCTTAGGTTGAATTTGTCGTTGAGGTTTATGCACCCGGTTCGCATGAACTTGGCGTTGTGCATTAGAAATCCGATTCTTTTGAGGTACTCGACTAACTTGACTTTGCTTTTGATTCCGTGGGAAATGTCGAGTAGTAGAGGGTGCCACTTGACGATTAGAAGTTGCCGATTGATTCTTTTTGTCTTTGTTTGGGCAATTCCTTTTGATGTGTCCTTTGATGCCACATCGATGACACACTTTGCCTTTCAAAATTGTTGAGAGTTTAGATGTCGCCGTTTGATCCTTCTCAACATATGTCCGTTCATATCCAAGGCCCAATTTGCTCGTTTGACCCAATCCAAGCATTTTGTCCAACTTCTTTGATCCCGAAGAAAATTGTTGAAGATCGGATTGGAGTTGACGAACTTGGTTGGTCAAGACTTGATTGGACTTGTGCGATTCATGAAATTGATGCTCCAAAAACCCAATCTTGTCGTTAGAAGATTTGATCGTTGATTCCGCATCACTAAGCCTCTCTTGGAGGTCCGAATTAATCTTCAAACTTGAATCCCTTTCCTCCTCAAGAGCCTTATTTAAACTCTTTACGTTGTTGTTTTCCTCCTCAAGTTCCAACAAACGACGTCTCAACTTCTTGTTGAGTTTAGCCATCTTCTTAGATTCAATGAGAAGTTGATTGTACGCTTCCGCTATGTCGTCGTCGTTTGATTCCTCCTCACTTTCGCCATTGTTGCTCGATGAATCATGTGAAGAAAGAGAAATATTGGAGTTAGTAGCAAAAGAGGATAAACACACAACATTCGACGAAGGAGTATTAGCAAATAAGGCAATTTGATCATTCTTTTCTTCGTCACTTGACGATGATTCACTTGATGTTGAATCATCCCACGTCTTTGCTTGCATAGCCTTTTGTCTATACATCTTCTTTGAAGGACAATCCGTCGTAATGTGGCCGTAGCCTTTGCACTTGAAGTATTGGATCTCGCCTTCAAATACATCCTTTTTCTTTGAAGACTTTGCACGATTTTTATCCTTAGACTTTGAAGATGAAGATGATTTAGACAAAGATTGTCGCTTAGACGATGAAGCCTTGTCCTATCTATTCTTGTTCCGGAAATTTCGACGAAACTTCTTCGTAAGAAGCGCCAATTGTTGTTCAAAGTCCGCAATTGATAAATCATCGTCGGAACTCGAGTCTTCGTTCTTCTCCTTTGTAGATTTCAATGCAACACCTGTGCTTTTAGAAGAAGACTTGGAAGAAGATTGATTAGTAGCAAAGGTTATTTCGTAAGTTTGCAAAGCACCTACTAATTCTTCGACCTTCATCTCGTCCGGATGCTTAACCGTTTCGATCGCGGCAACCTTTACCCAAAAGCGTTCTGGAAGAGTTATAAGAATCTTTCTAATAACCTTAGAATCCGGGATTTTCTCTCCCAAGTTAGCACATGTATTCACAACGTCTTGTAGACGTGTATAGTACTCGGTAAAGGTCTCGTTTTCATCCATAGAAATAGAATCAAACTTGCTTGTTAGCATTTGCAATTTTTGGACCTTTACTAAGCTCGTTCCTTCATGCGTAACTTGTAGAGTATTCCAAATTTTCTTTGCCGTTTCGCAAGCCGAAACACGAGTAAACTCCGTTTGAGATAATGCATTAAATAAAGCGTTTATGCCCTTGCCGTTAAACGAAGATGTCTCGTTTTCTTCTTTCGTCCATTTGTTCCGTGGTTTTGGCTTTTCAACATTATCGACCTTTTCTATCGGATGTTTCCACCCAAATTCAATTGATTGCCAAACCCGCTCATCGATAGCAATTAGAAAAGCTCTCATGCGAACTTTCCAATAGGCATAATTCGTGCCGTCGAAGAGCGGAGGTCGATTAATGTTACCACCTTCGGCCATTAGATAACAATTTATCTAGATCCCTCTCTGATACCAATTGAAAGTTTTGAGGAGCCCAAGGATCTATCTACATTGTATCTATCACCTAGAGGGGGGTGAATAAGTGAACGGCCAAAAACTACAAATCTCGATGCAATAAAAATAAATGCGGAAAATAAAAAGCACACCGAGATTTACGTGGGAAAACTCCAACTTGGAGAAAAACCCACGGGACCAACACACGAAAAAACAATTCACTAAGAGAAAAGATTACAAGGTGATTACCGACTCCACGGACTCAACCTCTCTTAACCTCCTATGAATCTTCGCACTACCCTCCAGGTTGTCCACGCCCTCACGTTCGAGTCCACGAACGCCTTCACTTCGAATCCACGAAGCTCCACTCACGCCGAATCCACGATGCCACTCGAATCCACGAGCCCACGATCCGAATCCACAAACCGCCGTCAAATACGCCGAATCCACGACGCTACCATGAAGAATATCATGAATATGGTGATCCTTCGCTTTGGAGTATCGTAGAAAACCAGGGAATAGAACTCCAAGCGAAACGGAGATCAAATCGACATATTAATATCAAATTTCAATATCTCGATTTGATCTAAAAGAGGCTTTTTGTAGAAAATAGGTTTTTGATGAAATCCAAGCCTCTAGGATTTCTCAAATATGTATTTTCGTGATGCTTGATATGTTAGAGAAGCCCAATAGCTTATTTATAGACTTTAGAATCAATTGGAGTCGGATTAGAAAGATTTCACGATTTTACACTGTGTACCAGTACACTTTAAGCTGTCACCGGTTACACGATGACGGAACGAAAAACCTGACGAAACAGTGAAACCGGTTACATCCTTGATGGTCGTACCGGTACACAATTTGTACCGGTACACTTCTGATGCTGTACCGGTACACTTTGCAAATTTCCGCCGTTTCGGGTTTTGCAAAGTTCCGATGCACTTTCTTATCCATTAGACATTGATAACATGATTCTAATGTCTACAACTAAGTATGAATTACCATAACATGAATTTATACTTTACCTGAGCATCGTGATTCACGTCGTGAGATATTTTCTGACTTCTTCGAAATCTTGAATTTTTCGATCTTCGACGATACGCACCGGTCCTTCAAGACTCCGACTCACTTCACGAAACTTGCCAATACACAAGACTTAACACAACATGAACGAGTGGCATGTAAACTAGTTGAAACATTTACAACTAATGATTTGAACGAGTGGCATCGAATCTAGCATAGTGACACGTTATGACATGATTCTAGGGATAGTAGAGTTCCCGATTGTTGTATTGTGCATTTGGAATCAGTGCGGTAGAAGCACTATGACCCTTGTAGATAGGGTATCCTCGAGTTGTGAGGATTGGATCATACTCACTTGTCTGTTTACACTTGGCGTGGTCGCTCCACCCAAGTAGTGGTCTCCGGAGTACTTCACGACAGGGGAAGACGTAGTTGTCCCGAAGATGGTCTCGGTTGCGAGTGCAGTTTCTCCTCACCTATGAGATTGAAAGTGTCACAGCCCGCGACCATGCCTATTTGGCCGTGTCGTGCCGCCGACAGCGCCGAACGGACAGGGTTTCCCCTGTACCACGAACAGTGTCTCCCCTGTACGTCCAAGGCGTCGCAATCAATACAATACAAGAGGTTCCAACCAGGAACAATATTGAAGCAAAGATTGCATAAGGAAGTATCAAAAATATAAATACAACTACTGCTATTACAAGCATTCATCTCAGTTTTCATTTTACTTTACATTCAACTCCCAGATGCAATTAAGTTATTACAATTTACTACAAGTTTATTTCTTTCATTTCTATACCCCTAGCTAGCCGACTCGGGGTACTGCTATCTCTGGACTCTGGGGTAGGGCGCTATCTACGAAGCTACGCCCTTGCCTCGCGCCGCCACACCGCTCACGTGCGAACCTGTAACACCCCGAAACAACGTCGGGAGAGAACTAACTCTATAGTTCCCAGTGGATACGGCCACCCAAGGGAAAAGCTCGACCAACAGGTCCAAAGAAGGTAAACAACATATTAGTTCAACAAATAGATATAATATGAAATCATAAATATGCAACTAACATTTACATGCTTTTGCCTCGCGAACGCAATAATGTCATGCTATATGAAAATCATGCAACGATGCAACAACAGAAGTAGCTCTAACGATTCTACTTCTATCTGGCTATCTAGCTCATATCCAACTAGCTTCTAAAGTTTCTACTACCTTAGATTCTTTAGCTCAAGTCACTAGTGTCACGCCCCGAGCTCCGCCAATTTGGTCGGATTCGAGCACATGACAGACGCCGAACGGACAACACCTCTCCTGTCCGCCCAAGGCTCCAACATCAAGTATATTACAAGCAAATCAATAAAGAGAATTGCGAGATATACAAGGTTTGCACGAAGGCAAACAACAACCACAAGTGAAAGCATCGAAACTATCTAAGCATCCAATATACAAGTCATTTGATTTCATTTGAATCAAACACAAGTAGTCTATTACATTTACATTCACTTACCCATTCATTTACATCACGTTTTCCTTTAACCAAAATACATGATTTACATCATTCTTACATTACCCAAAATATAATTTGCATTTCTTGCTTTACATCATTTACAGTTCAACACCTACAGTTGAGTACACCAAAATGTAGGGTATGCCTATATTTCGAGGGCCGCTAGCTACGGCGCGATACCCTTGCCTCGATCCTCCGCTGCCCCGCTCGCACACGGATCTGCAGGGTTAGTGGTAATGAGAACTAGAACGAAGTTCCCAGTGGGTTCGGCCGCCGACCACGCCGATTCGCCCACTAGGTCTATTTCAGGCATATGTATTTCAATAAAGAAGGATAACAAACCAACCAATGCACTTCTAATACAATGCCTCCAAGAAAGCAATCCACAGATAGATATTTATATTCAAATACATGATGATTATGCATGCATGTCCATCTCTCATTTCTTTTGGCCTTTACCCAATCAACCCGGGGTGCTCCTGGTTTACTCCAAACTCACAATCCACATATCCCGTTTAACAGGGGAGGCACAAGGCTCAACCGCCTGAGGGATCTTCGCCGGGCACTCTCACCCGTGGTGTCTATACTCCGAAGTACACCGCTTGTGGAGGAGCGAACTCCCACAAGCCGGAACCAATACGTGTGAGTATGATCACATCCTCAATTTGAGGAGGTATAGCCAAATCTATCTAATGCCTCAATATCTCAATGCTAATGATAGGTTCTACCGTATCATATATATACCACCAATATGAGCCACAATGGTCCTGATGCCATAATACACATAATGTCATTTGGATTAAACCTTGTTTAACTATACTCATTTCAATGCCAATCGAGTCACTATCGTCAATGTCACCATTATTTACTATGGTCATAGTCTTTTCTCACATTCACATGCATATAGGGTTATTCATTTCCTTTGTTCACATGTGCCTATATCACTCACAATAATCTTAAGCAGATAATTGATGCAATCAACATATACCATTCATTACCCTACATGCAAGAATGCTACAATACCAACATGCTCAAAAGTAGTGACATAGACATAGAAAGAGACTCAATGTTTTCGGATAGCACCCCCCACCTTTGTGTGATACTAGGATGTCGTGGTTCGGTTTTCACGATTTTTAGACACTTTTGCCGCGAGCTGCGGCAATCTGTACCAATTCAGCTTCTTTTTCCAATATCTTCGCGCACGCTCGTCGTATCGCCGAACCGAGCGCACCGATGCGTTCGTTGACCTACCAATTAGGTTAGAATGAGATCAATCCCAAGCTTCGACCTCATGTTTACAAAACCCCAAATTTGGGTCCCTATACAACATCATCTTCTCCATTTTAGGTCCTCAACATGAAGAAAATGGAGAAAATCCACTATAGAGATCTCTAGATGCTTCAACTAGAAGCAAAAACTCAAAACCTAACTTAAAATCATAAGAACTCACCTTTGGAGTCCAGAACTTTCCTTCAAAGCCTTGCTCTAGCTTGCTCTACACCTTGGAGAGCTTCTTCTCCAAGCTTGCTCCTCCGAAAGCCCTCTTGGTCCAAGCCCTAGAGAGAGAAGGAGAGGGAGAGGAGAGGTGTTTAGAGAGAGGGAGAAGTTTTAGGGTTAGAGTGTGAGGGAAATGAGAGCTAACCCTAACACTTACCTCTATACATCCATCTCATGCGACATTTGCACTTAAATCCCTCTCAATTCTATTTTTGCAAACAGCCCTTACTGGGCAAATTTCGGGCTCGGGGACCGGTCTCTCTAGTAAGGGACCGGTTCCCGAGAGCTACCCCGCAGCCTTCGCAGAAGGGGACCGGTCTCCCCCCGATGCAACCGGTCTCTCGGAACCGGTCTCTCACCCAAGGACCGGTTCCCGATAGCTCGATTTCCAGGACTTAGCCGATTTTTCCCTCTGCTCGGCTGATATGCTTTCGGAGACCGGTCTCTCCCCTCAGGGACTGGTCCGCGAGAGCCCAAAATTTGGGACTTAGCCAGACTTTGAAATTTCACTCTTTCGGGTCCCTTTAACATTAATATAGGTTACAATGCATTTTTAGCCTATAGTAACTCGTTCCTTTCCGCGCTCCGCACATTTCGACGAAACTCGGCACGACTCACGGGGAATTGCTATGTTACAACTAGCCTTTAAGGTTACCACTACCTTAATCAAGCTATCCACCCGACTCGGCCTCGAGTCAATCATCTGCGGACTACCGCGCACTGGCTGTATCTCAGCTTGGCTGCGGTCACAGCCCACTGCACCTCTTGACTTAGCCATCTAGCGGCAAACGCATCACATCTCACCCAACAATGACTCAAGTCAATCCTGACGGCATCATCCAACAAGCTAAACGGGCGAGGAGAACCAGACATACCCATTTCGAGCTTATACCGGGCGAGGAGAACCATACATACCCATTGAATCACTGTCAGGCGAGGAGAACCACACATACCCGCAGTTATGATTCACTTGCATTCTGCAACAAGTTTATGCCCCCTCTTTTGCGGCCACATCACTAGGGATTACGGAATCCATTTCGCATTTCAAGGGTTGGTCTCAAACCCTATTGTATCGACCTATCTAGGTCCGTTGTCCTTTACACCCTAGGTCCAACTGACTCTAGGTTCGATGCCTCTATCGCATAACCTAGGTTCACTTCACTCTAGGTTTAATTCTTAACCTATGTTCTTTAACACTAGGTTCAATCCCACTCGTATTCAACCTATGTTCACGACAGTAGGTTAATGTCACTCGTATTCATCCTAGGTTCACGACACTAGGTTTATTTCCAACCTATGTTCAATAACACTAGTTTTAATGCCACTCGATCTACCCGACATCCTAATTGTCCACATCGAGTTTATAGTTACATGCTCACAATGCCAACATGCTTCTTATCTAACATGATTTCATAATGCTAAATACATCTAGCATATATTCCACTATGCATGTATATCAATATGAATCTATCCACTAGCATATATCTTCAATGCATCATTATGCAATTATCCACTAGCATGTATTTACATAATGCTAACATGCCTATATTTCCATCTAGCACATTTACAATGCCCACATGCACATACATATGCGTCAACAGGAATCCATATTCCACTTTGACATGCAGGCGACCTAGTCGCTTCGGTAAGCACAACCCACCTAATATCGCGTTCCGCGCTTGTAGCCACTTGCAATCGGCCTCCTGCGGTACACGCCGCCCGGTTCGGCTCGATCTCACGCTCGACCACCGAATGACCACCAATCCGCAATCCGAAAATTAAAGGTCTATAACTTGATGCCATGATACTCCGGATCCGTTCTTGTGATTTTTGGACGTCGCCTCAGCCCTCCAGGCGGAAACGAAGCTCTAATAGTCTTTTTTTCCCATAACTTCGTGTAGGCTCGACGAATCGCCGAACCGACTTCGCCAACGCATTCGTATACCTAGCAATTTGGTTTATATAGAGTTAATTTAGATCAAACCCTTAACTTTTACAAAATCCCCATTCTAAGCCCTAGATCACCCATTCCATCAAATACCATATGAAATTCATGGAGAAACATGCTTAGAATACTCTAGGGATCCATAAAACATCAAGCATTAAGGATTTATCCAAATCCAAAAAGCTTACCGAAATCTGAACGCCGAGACGGAATTACGTCGCTCAACCGGGCGCACGAAGACTCGAACTATCGCCTCCCACGCGTTCCCAAGCCTCTTCTTCCCCAACCCTCCAATTTTGGGCAAGAGATCTAGAGAGGTGAAGTGGAAAAGCTAGAGAGAGAGAGGAGCTTCTCTCTCTACCTCATGTGTGCGTGTGTGTGCGTTTTGAGCTGAGGAAGAAAAAGAAGGGGTGTAGCTCCTTCTTAAGTCAAACCCCCACCATTTTATTACAAGAATGCCACTCAACCTGTGCATTTTCCGAGCTCAGGGTCCGGACCTTGCACTCAGGGTCCGGACACCGTAGGCCCAAAAAATCAGCATTTTCAGACTTAGCCAAAATTTCAACCTTTTCGCCAATTTTGGTCCGTTTTCGCTCGTTTTTGCTCCGTGAGTCTCCGATTCGTCTCAAATCGCACCGAGACTCCCAAAACATGTTTTTGAGCGTATTTACCTCATCTTTTCATACACGCTTATGTCGGATTTAGTCCACGGTCCAATATAGCCTTTCGGGTTTCGTTTTCGCACTCTACGCGTACCGAAAACACCCGAATGCCTCCGAACTTCACCGGAATCATTCTAATGGCTTTCCAAACTAGCATATACTGTAACTTCATAACTTTAGAAGTTCAGTATGCTACACTCTCCCCTCCTTAAAAGAGTTTCGTCCTCAAAACTAACTCACTTCAAACTCAACTCACACCTGAACTCAATTTACTGAGTAATCGAGGGTTCCAATACACTTTTCTACTCCGGAGTGGCCTCACACTTATCGGAACTATCCAGAGGTCCACTACAGAGGATGTGAGACTAGATTCACTCACATTTGCTAAGTACAACTCCAAAAGTGCATTACGGCTCCGCGAGTCTCGATGGTAGTGTAAGTCGACACTCGGCGACTCCACACACTCCAACACTACTCGCTACCGAATAGAGGGAATACACTCCGATTTGATCACCGGCATTGCATAGAAGCAATATCATTGGTGCATCGACTCATCGCGAGTGTTCCAACTTTAATCAGATCCCGCTCTACTATGAGATGGCGCACTTCAGCACATCTCAAATTTCAATTCTCGAGAGAGCACTATCCTCAACTTCGCGTGGCTATCCATTAGCTCGATGTCTCACCAGAGCACTTCATCCTTTGATAACATTAGCCACGACCAACTCAGCTTCGTTGTCGCAACGAATTCACACGAACACTCCGTTCGTGATTCTAAGCCAAACTCATCAACAGAGTTATCGGCCGTACCGCTTATCGATTTTCATGGGTGGACCAAGGGCCACCAATTCTACGTAGGCCTATCGCCTAAACCTATCTCAACTACGCATAGAGTCACTCGCCCACCGGCGCAGACCCAATCATCACTGGGCGAAATTCTCATTGGAGAATTCGTACACACTCCAATCAGGAGCAACCATGACCTAAACCTCTACGAATCATTGGGTTGGGTCACAACCGCACTTTTAGTGCATCATCGATCACATGATCTAACACGTGGCATTCCACACTCCCGGGTCTCAACTCGGACAACCGCCCTGACCAAAACTCTGCCCTACCAGTAGGTACCGAGCCGCTGCCACACACAGCTGACTGCGCCTGCCCAAAGGGCCCAAGCTCCACAGTCCACAAGTGGTCCAGGCACGGATCGTCCTCAAGCAACACCTGCAACCGTCGTCTCACACGACACACTCTACCGAGTCACACGTATCACTATCGACTCCTAAGCACCTAGTGCGAGCCACCAGCGCTACGAGTGATCCCAGGCATGCTTCACACCTAGCAATGCTGAAGTGCTACTGCCAACTCACTCTCGGCTGAACTAATCCGTACTCTCCGAGTACCTGAACTCGAGCGCTCTACACAAGCCCGGCATTAGGCAACTTTGCCTAAGCGCACTAACCACACCGGCACGACTCACCTATCTCAATTCGAGGTACTACCAGGCCCACGTGCCCGTACTCAACAACTAACCGGCCATTCCCTCTCAGCAGTGATTCTACTTGCACTATTCGATCTACCGAAACTACATCCGAAACACTCGGATTATTCGTGTATCCTAAAACTCCATGGCTAAACTCTCACAATTATCTCCTCATTGCTTTGAGAGTCGCTTCACCATTTCATCTCTACCACGAGTCTAATTTCTCGTCCAAGAATCACTACTAGCATTTTGCTAGTACCACTTGGCTCTCTACCAGCGCCAGCAAGCGCCACACTCTCAACCTATGTTTAATAACTAGTAGAGATGGCTAAATCATACATTTAATTGTCATTATCCAATTTAAAGAGTACCTACACAAAGTGTAGTCCGACTTGTGCCATGCCCAATGGCCCCGTGGTAGTCAACATTCCCCTTCTAGGTATGAGCTTCGTCCACGGCAATCCACTTTGGCGCCCAATCCCGCACTAGCGAGCATGTTGTCGCATAGGCTATCTCCGGAGTGTCAGCTTGTAGGGAGCGACCCCCATAAGCTTGTGCAAATGAGCACAATGGTAGGCAAGCATAATCCACAATATAGAGTTCTCGATCGTCATGTCTAAAGTATGGTATGTCCAATAACGACCCAAGGTCGGATGTTATATCACAATGTAGAGGTTTAGTTATTTAACTAAGTCAAGTACAACCACATTAAGCTCATGCTAGCTATATCATACAAAAGTCATGTTCACTTGTCTAAACAAGTATGCTAAACATCTCATTTCATTATTCCTAACATGCTTTCAATTATGCCATAAAGGAAAGTCATTTTAATATACGAGTTCAATAAACATCTCTCTCTACTATATAGAGGGTATAATCTTGACATGTAATATGTATGTCCTATACATTCAAAAATTCATTTATGCTATATCTAGCATGAAAATGCATGAATTCCAATTTTAAAACATTGAGAATGACATAGGAGGAGTTCACCCATTTCAGTGAGGTCAAACCCCACCGGATACCCCTCGAACTCCTTCGTTTGTTCGAACGAAGTTGTCCTCTAGCCTCCTAGCACCGTGTAAGGACTGAGATTTTTGCAGTGTAGCTACACTTTCAATTGATGATGTTTTTGTGTGTAATTTAATTACAAAAGCACTCATCAAATTTCGGGTGAAAACGAGTTAAAACGGAGATTCTACGTGATTTCCAAGTTTCACTTAAAGTGAATAGTAACTCGGCTTTCCGGAGAAGCCACGGTGTGAAGTTGGCTGCTGGCTCGTATCGGACTCCGTTCATAGCAGTCCAATAGCTCGTTTCAAATGGTTTGGTTATTCTGGAACCGATGGCACTGACGGATTTTGGGTTTGACGCATGGATTTCAAGAAAATCTGAAAATACATATTCTATATGTAATTGTGTGTCATTTTGGCCTTTTGGTGAGAAAGCGGATTTCGTCGCGAATCCGTGACCGATCGAGGCGAACCAAAATCGTAGCTTTGTTGTCTCCGTCGTGCTAATCGCACTGGTGTGATCCGTTCGCAAAT
Source organism: Ananas comosus (assembly GCF_001540865.1). Lineage (NCBI taxonomy): Eukaryota > Viridiplantae > Streptophyta > Magnoliopsida > Poales > Bromeliaceae > Ananas > Ananas comosus. The sequence goes on along the minus strand of NC_033634.1, from coordinate 7,629,457 downwards.
CTGACGGACAGATCTACGAAAATTGCACGTTGATCGAGGAGAGGTCGGTGTTGGCAAAACGGTATTTTTGCAAAAGTTGCTACATTTTATGTACCGTTTCGCGTGAAATCACAGGTGGAGGGGTATTCACTCGTTTTTCTCGCGCTGTGAAGGACTCGGATTAAAATATCGAGTTTTAGGGGACTTATGCGCGATTTGGAGCTTATATATTTTGTGTATCCTAGGGTTTGCTCATTGAAAACCCTAACCCTAGCCTTGCCGCACCCCCCAGCCACCTTTACCTCGCTCCGCTGCCCTAGCCATGCACCCCCGGCCGCCGTCAACCGAGCCCCGGCCAGCCAATGGCCGCCGCAGCCATCATCCATCTTTTTCTCCATCTCTCTCTCCATATATCTCTCTCTCTTCTCAGGTTTGAGCCCAGGCCGAGGCTTCATTGCCTCCAGGCCCTTCGCCGGTGTCATCCCGAAGCCCCGGTGTCCCTCTCCTCCGACCGTCGTCGCCTCTGCGGGTCGCCGCTGCCGCTGCTACATCCTGCAACCGGGTTGGCCGAGCCTAGGCCGAGCGGACCGTGCGGCCTCCCCCTCGCATCGCTGCCACCTTGGGCCACTCCCATGGCACCTTCCCGACCTCTGGCGGTCGGTCGTCGCCACCCCGAACCGCCCCTAGCGCTGCTGCCGCCGCCGCCTTGCAACCTGCAGCTTGCTAGGATGAGCCCAGGCCGAGCCGAGCTACCGCCTCCACTTCGCATTGCCGCAGCCACCTAGTGCTACACCGGCGACGACCCCGAGACCTTCCGGCACCCCACCCCCGACCAGAGAGGTCGCCGCCGCCGCCGCGCGCCTTGGGCGCCGCCGCCCCGGTCTGCAAACCGAGCCAGGCTCGGCGCGGTTGTGCTCAAGCCGCGGGCTGCCGCCGCCGTCGCCCGCCGCCTCCTCCTGGAGCCGGAGCCCAAGCTCGTGCGAGCTTGGTTCGTTCCGCCGACGCCGCCGCCGCTCCCCGCCGCTAGCCGAGGTGAGCACTGTGCTCCTTCCTTCCCCCGCACCCACTTATGGCCCATGCACACCTCACCATGCCGCCGGAAGCCGACCGGAGCAAGCTTGCTCCGGCCAAGCCCGAAATAGGGTTTTTGTGTGTTGTTTGCTGTTCCGATCTTCCTGAGCCTCCCCGATCTCTACGGAAGGGAGCACGATGATCATGGCAAATTTCTGATCATCGTGCTCACTTTGGTCTTTGTCGGGAAGGTTCCGTTCTGCTATTTCGGCGGTGTCGACCCTGTAGAGCCTTTTTGGCTGCTGTTTCAGGTTTGCGCGTGTTTTTCTAGCGATCTGAGGCTGTCCCGATGCCTCCGGAGGTGAGCACGGTGATCGTTGGTCAGTGCTGATCACAGTGCTCACCTCACGTTGGATCAACGGATTTCGGTTAATTCTGTTCGGCGCGATTTTCCCCAACTGCGCATTGTTTGTAGAAATTTTGGGTCGCTCCCGCGCCTCCCATAATGAGCCGTTGTGCTCCGGATCATGAGCACGGCCTCCGGCACGTCGAGACCTGTCGGTACGTGTCTCGGCGGACCTTGGAAGTCCTCGGTTTGCATAAACGAGCCACTTAATCACCCGATTTACATAAAATGTTGGGATTCTATGTAAATATAGGGGCTTTTATGCAATTGTGCATCGTGTGGCTACTGTGGGCAGCGCGTTTGTGTGTGTGGTGACCTTTGGACTGATTGTCCATGATCCGATAGCTTTTGCGGAAATCTAAAAGTCGATTTCGGTGCGTTTTTCGGCGAAATTTGCCGAAAGAACACAGATTCGGGTCGGATTTCTTCTGACGTGGTTTGGTTGTCCTGTGAGTTGTCGCTGAGCCTTGTTGGCTGGTCACCATCATCATATTGTGGGTTCGGTGATGATGGGTGAGTGACGGTGGATTCCGGTGTCGAAATTGACACTTTCAGGAACCCGTATTCGTACAATTATTCGGCGATAACTGTGTAGTTGTGTTACCTTGTGTTTGCTGGCAAGATATCCAAATCGGAGTGTTTTGTGGTAGCGGGTGACTCATAACACGAGTTGGTGAGTTTCGGGACACTTAGTGGGTCCCGACGGCGTCCCGGTGTGGTTTTCGGGACTTCCGGTGAGTACGGTGATTGGTTTTGGGAAATCGATTTTGGGGCCTTGTGTGGGGATTCATGAGTCTCGTACCTTGGGTGAGTGGGTTGGTTACTGACTTGGTGGATCTTCTTAGGTCCGGTCGACTTGTTCGTACCCAGTGTTCCGACGCGACAGTGATAGGTGGGTGCTTCGAGCTGGTAGTCGGTGTAACATATCACTTCCCCGTAAAAATGTGCCGAGTTCCGTCGAAACGAGCGGAACGCGGAGTTGGACAAGTTAGAACAAGTTACAATGGGTTCTAAGAGTTTAGGGCCATTGTGTAGGGTATATGGACCCATGAGAGCAAGCCTGTGAAAATCTGGCTAAGTACCAAAATTTGTGCTCTCGGGGTCCGGACCCTAGCTGTAGGGTCCGGACCCCGTACGCGTGAAATGCCCTGCGCGGGCAGGCTGGTGGGGTTTTGCTCTCGAGGTCCGAACCCTAGCTGCAGGGTCCGGACCCCGTACACGAAATCTGCCCGGAGTGGGCTGTCTGGCTGAGGTGATGCTCTCGGGGTCCGGACCTTACCTTCAGGGTCCGGACCCCGCATGCGAAAAATGCCCAGTGAGGGCTGATTGTAAAAATGCAATTGAGAGGGGCTTAAGTGCTAATGTGACAAGGTAAACGGTTATGTGGGCTAGGGCTTGAGTGAGAGCTCATTTGCTCTCACTCCAACACAAATATCTCCCTCTCTCTCTAAAAACCCTTTTCTTCTCTCTTCCTCTCTCTCTAAAGCTTGGACAAGGAGGGGATTTGGAGGAGTTTGGAAGTAGAAGAAGGCGAAGTTGAGGGTGTTGTTTGCAAGAGTGCAAGAGATCAAGGAAAGCTTGGACTCCAAAGGTGAGTTCTCATGATTTAAGCTAGGTTTGGGTTTGTATTCCTTCTAGCATGCTTCTAGGAGCTTCTATGGTGTTTTTCCCCATGATTATCCATGTTAGGACCTAGTTGGGGAAGATGATATTGTATAAGGACCTAACTTTAGGGTTTTGTAATTTTGAGGTTCAATCATGGGATTGATCTCATTTTAACCTAATTGGTAGGTCAATGAACGCATCGGTGCGCTCGGTTCGGGAATACGACGAGCGTGCGCGAAGATATTGGAAAAGGAGGCTAAATTGGTACAGATTGTCGCAGCTTGCGGCGGAAGCATCTAAAAATCGTGAAAACAAGACCGTGGCATCCTAGCATCACAGAAAGGTGGGGGGTGCTATCCGAAAACACCAGATCTCTTTCTATGTCTATGTCACTCCATTTGAGCATATTGATGATAGCATTCATGCATGTAGGGTAGCTTGTTATGTGTTCATGGTTGAAATGCATTTAGATGCTTAAAGAATATGTGAAATGATAAAGAACCATGTGAACTATGTATAAAAGAACCCTATGTGTATTGAATGCGAGAACGGACTACGACAATAGTAAACAAAGGTGACATTGACATTGGTGACTAGATTGGCACCGAAAATGTAATGACTAAACAAGGTTTAGCTTAATGGGGCATCAGGACCATTGTGACTCAGGATTGGTGGTATATATATATATGATATGGTAGATCCTATCATTGGCATTGAGATATTGTGGCATGAGACAGGTTTCGCTATACCTTCTCAAATTGAGGATGGGATCATACTCACATGTATTGGTTCCGGCTTGAGGGAGGTAGCTCCTCCTCAAGCGGTGTACTCCGGAGTGTAGACACCACGGGTGAGAGTGCCCGGCGAAGATCCCTTGGGCGACAGTGCTATGTGCCTTCTCCGGTAGATGGGATGGATCCCTCAGGGGCGTTTCCAAATGCTAATCCCGATAGATGGGACATGTGAAATGTGAGTTGGGGTGAACATGATGAACCCTGGAAAGATTGGGTAAAAGCCGAGTAAAAAGAGGAATAGACATGCATGCATAAGATTCATGTATTTGATTATCTATCTATCTGTTGACAGTTGTTATGCAGGCATTGTATTAGTAATTGCATTAGATGGTTTGATATCTATTCTTATTGAAATACATATGCCTGAAATGGACCTAGTGGGCGAATCGGCGCGGTCGACGGCCAAACCCACTGGAAACTTCTTCTAGTTCTCATTACCACTAACCTTGCAGATCCGTGCGCGAGCGAGGCGGCGGAGGATCGAGGCAAGGGTATTGCGCCGTAGATAGCGGCCTCGGAGTTCATAGGCATACCCTATATTTTGGTGTATTCAACTGTTGTATGTTGAGCTAGTAAATGTAAATGTCAAGAATGGTAAAGATGTAAACTTCATTTTGGTTAAAGGCTAGTGTGGTGTAAATGAATGTAAATGTAATAGTTTACTTGTGTTTGATACAAATGTAATCAAATGACTTGTATGTTGAATGCTTAGATAGTTTCGATGCTTTCACTTGTGGTTGTTGTTGTTTGCCCTCGTGCAAACCTTGTATATCTCGCAATTTTCTTGTTGACTTGCTTGTAATATACATGTGGTTGGAGCCTTGGGCAGACAGGGGAGGTGCTGTCCGTTCGGCATCTGTTACGTGCTCGAATCCCACCAAATTGGTGGAGCTCGGGGCGTGACAGTCGGTGAGATCGTTTCACCTTCCTCTGTTATTTCATTCAGTATCGTAGTCTCTACATGTCAGCTGTTTGCTTATCATTCGTATATCGTATCTCTTTGATTGCATTTGGATAGTTGTGGATAGACATGTAGAGCAGGCTTATATTTGTATATTGCATCTCTGTGGACCTTGGGTCCAGACAACACATCAACTCTCTTGTCATGTGTTTCGATCTGGTTGATCGTGGTTCGGCGTTGTACGCCCTAGTATCTATTATGGTTCGGCGTTGTATGCCCATGTTGTTGGCTTCGGCCTAGGCACCGGCTTCAGCCGGTTTTTATTTTAGCATACCAGCATGACTTAGTCATAGCACTTGGGGGTATTCATGACACCAGATCAGTTTGGCCACCGATCGGAGATATACTTATCTGGATGGGTCGTCCTGTGGGACGGACAGATCAGGTCGATGCAGTTAGTGACAGGCAGCGCTTGAGGTCTGCGGACCAATATAGCAGGCACAGATTGGGTACAGTTTCTGGCTTATTACATTGAGGCATACTTGCATTATTTCTATACAGTAGCAGTTTTAGTTCTTGCTTCTTATATACCTGTTATAGCTACTATAGTTTCCTTTTCGCATCACAGTATATATATATATCTTGTTTATCTATCTCCTTTGGTTTCTGATGATTACGGCTTGCCTTCGTGGCTCTGTTGTACCCACTTGGAAACCATGGTTGCAGTTTCTTACCCCCCATTTCCCGAGGTGTTTCGGGCGTGGGTTGGTGTTGGGTGCGATGAGAGGACGATCTAGCTAGTTTGGTATAGCGACCGTCACCCTGGTTACTTTCATTTCTGCACTTAGTAGTTTTAATAATAAATGGTTCAGTTAGACGATCATACTTGATGTTTGAATATTATGAGCTGATTGAATTGGTTTTCTATTGCATGCAACTGGAGTTATGGATTTGTGGATTTGGTTTATGGATCTTCAGTTTTGGGACGTATGTGTACTTTGTGGTTCTCGGAATTGTATTTATCAATTTTCGAATCGTGGTTTTCTACCCCTCGAGGTAGTCGATTTTCAAAATAGAGTTTCCGTGTGGGAAACAGCTTTCAAAATATTTTTGAATGGTTTTCATGAATGAATAAATTAGAGTTTAAAATCAAAGCTTCCGGGTAAGAAGCATTTTTAAATAGGATGATTGTTGTACTGTGCATTGCATCATCCAACGCCTAAGGAGTGCTTAGAGGCATGCATCATCTCTAAGGATTGATAGTTGTATGAAAATGCATATCACGAATTAGTTGTTGATTGATAAATGTAGGTTATAGTTGAGATCCTGTTGTATGGTTGGTACGCCGTTCAAATACAAAGGAGACTCTGTCCGAGTGGACAGATGAACTTTGTATTTGTGGCGGGTCTGTACGTTACGTGGGCCAGGTTGAAAAAAAAAAAGAAAAAAAGAGGAAAAAAAAGGGCACACTTTCTGCAACTCTGTTTTCAAAATGGTAATGAATTTTAAAAAGACTTTTAAAATCGGCCACGAGGCGTGACACACCCTAACAAAAATTCTAAGTTGGTTAAAAGCTTCTAACAAGCTTCCCAAGAAATTCTCCAAAAATCATACCAAAAATAGGTAGAAAATATATTAAATAGAGGAAAACTTGTCCAAAACTTTAATTGAGGTTGAGATGCTTCAATTCCAACCTAAAAGAGAGTTTTGCAACAATCAATTAGGCTCCAAAGGCTCAACCAAGAAAAATTCCCAAATTAAACCCTAGTATTCCAAAGCTAGGCTTAATTCTACAATTCCTCCCAAAAACACAATCCAAAAAATAATTAAATTACTAACCTTCAAGAGAGCTCCAAACCAAGCCAACTTGAGCTAGGGTTGGAGATAGATACTCAAAAAAGCTCCTTTCTTCACAGCCAAGCCTCCTCCAAGGTTCAAGAAGTAAGCCTCCAAGGAAAAGAGGAAGAAAACAAGATCAATTCTCAAATTCACAAGAGAATTGGGGAAGAAATCTAGAGAGAGAAAGAGAGGGAGCTCACCTTCTTCTTTTCTCTGGTTCTAGCACAAAGGAACCATGAATGAGGATATTGGGGGTTATATACTAATGTAACAATCCCCAAAAGGACCCTCAACAACTCAAAAATTCAAAACTGCACAAAACACAGTTTGCAGCATTGAGTATCGGTACTCGAATTGGAGTACCGGTACCCAGTACTCAGTCGCGCAGAACCCAAGCGTTGAACAATCGGGTTTAATACTGCGTACCGGTACCAGCCCGATGCAGTACCGGTACTCAGCACCCAATTCCTCAAAACCCAAGAGCTATCCAATTTGGCACTCTATAGGGTTCCGGTACCCTACTCAGGTACCGGTACTCTTCACCAAAAACCTGCAGTTTGCAGATTTTAGTGATAGGAACCCTTTCTCGCGCTCACAAACCACAAGTAATGGGTCGATACACTACAAACGACCCTCAAAACATCTAGAATAGTTTAAAATACTATTCTTACACTAGAACCTTGCAATTTGCTAAAGTTCAGTGTACTTCGTTCTCCCCTCCTAAAAAGGAGTTTCATCCGCGAAACTAAGAATCAAGTACCTTAAGAATCCATCTGAAAAAGATGGTGTCACGCCCCGGGTTCCCTTTGGATTAAAAGCCAATGCGGAAGTGCCCAAATTTTTTTTTTTTTTTTTTTTTTAAATTTTAACTAGCATNTTTTTTGAAAATCTTAACCCCAGAGTGTGTCAAATCCGCCACAAATATAGGGAATCCACTGTTCACACGGACAGAGTCTCCCCCGTATTTGCACGGCGTTGCATAAGTACAAGATACAACCACAACAGTATGAACATTCGCATACATTCACCATTCACATTCACCATTCATTTCATCAGAGATATTCATAATTTTACATCTATTAGTTTAACATGTTTCCTACCTTGAAACTCATTTTGAAATACTAGAAACTAAGAAAATCAGGAAATCTTTTTTAAAACCGTTTCCCACATGAAAACCTTTTCTTTAAAACACGCTACCACAAGGAGTAGAAAATCATTTTCATCTCATAAGAAAACCACAAGTGCTTTAATTAACTTCACAAAGCCATGAATATTTCCTTTAATGAAACCACTGAACCATAAAGTGTCTAAATTATTTAATTTGAATAAGCAAGGATAAAAACTAGAATGAATGTCACCGGGCCGAAAACTCTATCGACCGCTACATACATGCCTCACGCACTGTCCCAACTCGGACCAACAATGTCACCTGAAAGGGAGGTAGGAGGTGAGAACATGTACACATGTCTCCCCTCCGAGTGGGTACCGCAAGCCGACGAAGGCGAGGAGTACTCACCGGCAGAAAGAGATCATCAAAGTCATAGGTAGATATCACAAATACAGTAGCTATAATGCTGGAAGGAAAGGGAATAGTAATAGAACATGTAACTACCGCTACTGTTAAATAGAAGAGAATGCATACATGGATATTATAACTACAGTAGCAATGATGTATGGATAAACAATAGTACATAGGAATATAACTAGCCGCTACTATAATACAGAACAAAGTGTAAGTATGCATCAACCGGACGATCAGTCCCAAAAATACCCAATCAGAAACCTGGCATGACGGTCCGCAGACCTCAAGTCTGTGCCACTGCCACTCTACCTGTATATAACCCAGCCTAGGCCGCTGGGCTCACGGGTTAGATGTACGACCACTTTTCCGAAAAAGAACACCTGACCGCGGTGGATCAGACCGCTTGTGTTCGTGAAATGCGAACGAGTATGTGGCGATCGATGCTGATATGCTCAATAGCCAACCATCAACAACTAGCCGACAGTCACAGCCCCTCCGGGGCATATCAACCAATAGGTCATCAAACCGTAAGGGATACAAGTACCGACCACTCAAGTCAACTAGGATGGAACAACTTAACATCCTTCCGAAGGTATGCAAGTATCGACCACTCAATGTCAACTAACATATATGCACAAGAACCAAACAATAGGTCACAAGAATGTCACATCATGCATCTGTATAATTCAGAACTAGCCGTCAGCCACTAGCTGACAATCCTACCCCTCAGGGTACACCGACCTCATAGGTCATCAGACGACAAGAGTCACAAAACTGACCGACTAGGTCACATAAATGTCAAATCATGGAGCAGTGTAATCTATAATCATCCGTCGGCAACTAGCCGACAATCCTACCCCTCAGGGTATACCAACCCCGTAGGTCATCAAACGACAGGAGTCATAGAACCGACCGAGTAGGTCACAACAGATAATCCACTCTACTTCTAAATCATGACGATAAATACAGAAAGTAACCAAGTAGAGCAATAAGTACGAAGTCAAGGGGTGCTAGGCTCATAACATGATATGTAAGGTAATAAAAGGAAAGGGATAGAGAGAACGTCACCGAGCGTGCACCACTGTACCGACTTCGGATCGAAGTACCCACCTGTACGAATGTAGTGCCTGTCTCCCGATTGTGGAAGGACGTCAACCGGACCTACGGAGGGTCCATCGGGTTAGTATCTAATCCACAAATATGAAACACTGAACCCATAACCCCACAATTAATCCCACGAGAATCGATTTCCCAAAACCGATTACCATACTCGCCGGAAGTCCCAAAAATCGCACCGGTACTCCGTCGGACCCACAAAGTGTCCCGGGACTCAACGACTCGCGCCATGAGTCACCAGCTGCCACACAACACCATTATAAAGGTGTCTTGATAGCAAAATACATAGGCTCACATCAAAAACTATTATCGTCGGATAACCTGTAAGGACTGAGATTTTGCAATGTAGCTAAACTCTTTATTGATGATGTTTTTGTGTGTAATTTAATTACATAAACACTCGTCAAGTTTAAGGAGAAAACGAGTTAAGATGAAGAAGTTATGCAATCACTTAAAGTGAATAGTTACTCCAATTTTTCGGAGAGGCCAATTAATGGAGATGGCTTTTGGTGCGTATTGGACTCCGTTCATAGTGATCCAATAGCTCGTTTTCAATGGTTCGACAATCCTGAACCCAATGGCGCTGACGGATTTCAGATCTGATGCTCGATTTTCGAGAAAAAGGAGGTTTATTGTATTTACACACACATATATATATATATGTGTGGTTTTTGGTATTTGGAGAGTGGATGGGTTTCGTCGTGAATCTGTGATCAAATCAGGCGAAACAAATCGTAGTTTTGATGTCTCTGTCGTGCTGATTACACTGGTGCAATCCGTTCGAAAATCCAACGAACGGATTGCCGGATATTGCATGATGATCAGGAAGGGGTCGAAAGTGGCAAATCAGAAACTTCGCAAAAGTCATAATATTTTATGTACCGTTTTGCATGATTTTGAATGTCGTGGTGCGTACGCATGAAATACATGCTTGGTGAAGGACTGGAATGAAAATAGTCAGCCCCGGGGGACCTTTTTGCAATTATACACCCTATATAAATAGTAGTTTTAGGGTTCCTAACAGGAAACCCTAACCCTAGCTGATCCACCTACCTCAGCTGCGCCCCCAGCCGACTCCACCATCTCTCAACACCCTACCGCACCTACCCCGGCCATCGTCAACCAGCTTCGACCGCCGGAGAAGGCCCACATTGCCTTCTCCCTCCACCTTGCATCCACCACTTCAGCAAACAACCGCTAAGAACCACTCTCTCACTTCAACCTTCTTTCCCTCGGCCGAGATCCTCTCCCCGACGCCGTCCCTGCTGCCCGCACGCACCACCGGCGCTGCCTGGGCCGCCCGCGGCCACCTGCAGCAACTCGGGCCGAGCTCGGGTCAGCTCGCGGCTGCTAGTTGCTGCCGCTTCGTGGTGGGCTGCTCTGCCCTCCTGGACCGCCGGCGACATCCCGCGCATCGACGCTCGCCGTCCCGTTGTCCCAAAGCGCCGCTAACCGCCGCTCGTGCTCCCTACAGCCACCCAGTTCCAGTGCGGGCTGAGCCGAGGCCCACTTGGCCTCTCTGCGTTGCCATCGCCTACCGCCGGGTGCACCGCCCTCCCTCGGCCTTCGGTGACGTGCCGCCGCCGCTCCGGTGCTTCTCCGACCACCGCTTGGCTGTCGCTGCCTCCCTAAGGCGAGCCGAGCTGTGCGGGCTCGTGCTTTGCCGCCGCGCCACCGGCCGGCTCCCGTCGCCGGCCAGCACCTGCGCGACCCTCTCCGACCGGCCGCAGCCTTCCCCGGCAAGCGCGCCCGCCGCCCGGCCGCCGACGGCCAGCCAGTGCTCGCTCTGGTCCAGTAAGCCTTTTAGTTTTTCCTGAGCACTATTTTGGGGTTCCGGTTGCCTTTCCGGCGATCCAAGGGCACCACGACGCTCCCGGAGGTGAGCACGATAATCCCTGCTTCGTGCTGAATACCATTCTCACCTCCGTTGGGGTCAACGATACCCAGGTTTGCGTGATAGACGCGTTTCAAGTGTTATGCATGCTGTTTCGCTGAAGTTCGCGTTGCTCGCGCGCTCGCCACAGTGGCCGGCCATGCTCCGAAGTGTGAGCACGGCCTCCGGCACATCGAGACCTGACAGCGGGTGTCTCGACCAGGTCAGAAAATCCTCGGTTTGCGCTGTCGGGCCGTAAAACCGTGAAAATCACATAAAATAATGTGATTTTATGCAATCGGGAGGGTTTTTATGCAATTGTTTAAATTGTGGTTACTGTTGGTAGCGTGTGCGGGTAGTGGGTAACCTCTGAACTGGTTGTCCAAGACCCCAGGCCTTTTCGAAAATTAGAAGTGCATTTCCGATGTGTTTTTCATCGAAATCCACTGACGGAACGCGATTTTGGTTCGGAATTCTTCCGACGGTGCCTCGTGATAAATTGTTTTGTCGCTGAGCCTTGTTGGCTGGTCACCCGCATCGTTTTCGAGGGTTTGGAAACGATGGATGAGCGACGGTGGGTTCCAGTGTCGAATTTGACACTTCCGGAAACCCGGATCGGAACGATTATCCGACGATAATTGTTTCGATGTAAGGCGGTGCGTTTGCTGCCAAGTCCCAAGAGTAATGGTGTTTAGTTACAGCGGGTGACTCGTAGCACGAGTTGGTGAGTTTCGGGACAATTCGTGGGTACCGGCGGAGTCCCGGTGCTATTTTTGGGACTTCCGGCTAGTTCGGCAATTGGTTTTGGGGAAACCGATTCCCGTAGGTTTATTGGTGGGGATTGTGAGTTAGTGTTTTGCGTTCGTGGGTTGGATTCTAGCCCAGTGGACCTTTTGTAGGTCCGGTTGTTACTTCATCCGCAGTTGGAAGATCGGTACCGTATACGTACAGGTGGGTATTTCGATCCGAAGTCAGTACAGTGGTGCACGTTCGGTGACATCTTCTTACCCTTGTTCTCTCGACTATATATATATATATATATATATATATATATATATATAGTGTTGAGCCTTGCACCCATATTGTTCCCGTTATACTCTACTCAGTTGTTTTTCATGTCTAGTATCATGAGCAGGAGTAGAGTAGATTTATCTACATGTGATATCTGTGACTTGGTTAGTCGGTTCTCGCATCTCATACTACGACCTGGTCCAGTCGGTTCGTGTATCTCGTATCTATGACCCATTCGGTCGGCTTTATCATGACCTATTTAGTCGGTTGGACTATTTGACGACCTATAGGGTCGATATACCCTGAGGGGTAGGATTGTCGGTTAGTTGCTGACGGTTGACTATTGAGCATATCAGCATTGATCGTCCGATACTCGTACGCATTTCACGAACACCAGCGGTCTGATACACCGCAAGAGGGTGTTCTTTTCCGGAAAAGTGATTGGAGGCGCCAACCCGTAAGCCCATAGGCTATTTTGGGTTATATGTAGGTAGAGTGACAGCGGCACAGCTTGAGGTCTGCGGTGGGGACCAATATGGCAGTTTCAAATTGGGTATTTTGGACTTGTCATCCGGTTGATAGATGCATACAGTATCGGTAGTTGTTTATTCATATATATATATATATATATATATATATATATATATATATATATATATATATATATATATATATATCGTTTATTTATTATTGTTGCTACTGTATTTCTCTTACCCATACTCTTGTTTATTCTCCTTGACTAGTGAGTGCCTCTCGCCCTCGTCGGCTTGCGGTACCCACTGAGAGGGGAGACATGTTTACATGTTCTCACCCCCCACCCCCATTACAGATGATGTCGCGGGTCCTAGTGGGACGGTTCGTGAGGAGCGTACTTAGCGATCGATAGAGCCATCGTCTCACCTTTTGGTTTAACTCTAAACTCAACTTCTTTGAATAAACAACTTAGACTGCACTTATGGTTCAATATTTGTGAATTGAATATTTGAGTTTTCGTGAATATAATAAAGAGTTTGTGGATTCTTGTGAAATGAAAATGGTTTTCTACCCCTCGTGGTAGCGAGTTTTAAAAGAAAAAGGTTTCCGTGTGGAAAACGGTTTTTAAAAGGTTTTCTTGGTTTCATGACTTAGTATTTTAAAACGAGTTTCCGGGTAGGAAACATTTTAAACTAATAGTTGTGGATTTATGAATAACTCTGGATGTGAATGGTGTGTGGATATGTGTATGTGCATATGTGGTGATTCTATCCTATGTTGTGATTGTTGTACTTGTGCGACGCCGTGCAAATATAAGGGAGACTCTGTCCGTGTGAACAGTGGACTCCCTGTATTTGTGGCGGATCTGGCATACCCTGGTGTCAGATTTTTAAAAAAAAATTTGGGCACTTCCGCCATGACTTTTAAGCCAAAAAGGGACCCCGGGGCGTGACATAACCGTTCCGATTCGGGTTCCCGAAAGTGTCAATTTTGACACTGGAACCCACTATCGCTCACCCATCATCTCCGAACTCACAATATGACGATGATGACCAGCCGACAAGGCTCAGCGACAAACCGCAGGGCAAACAAACACCGTCTGATGAAATCCGAACCAAAACCGCGTTCCGCCGGCGAATTTCGCCGAAAAACACACTAAAATAGAGATTCGATCCTAGCAGAAGGTTCCAGACCTTAGACGATCAGTCGAGAGGTCACCCACAACATATACTAACAGCCCACAGTAGTCCATAGTGAGACAATTGCATAAACACCTCTAATAAACCATACAATTCCAATATATATATATGCATATTGAGGAGATTAGGGTCGTTACCTCGATACGCAGCCCAACAGATTCATCTGACCAGTCAATTTGACTTGCTTCAGTGTGACGAAGCCTGTGCTCACTGTCCGGAGCGAAGTTGATGGCTGGACGGCTTCAAAACAGTAAGAAAATCCTCCGACAAAGGAGTCCCAGGAACGTCCAATCCTCGCACGCATACCGGAACTTCTCTGATTGCAGAAAAGGTGAGCATGGGTATCCACAAGGTGCCCGGAGTGCAGTGCTCACCTTCCGGATGATCGCGAAAGTCTCAGGCGGCTGGAAAAGGGAGCTAGGCCAAGATCGGTTCAAAAAAACTGCTCTAGCAGCAGTAGAAGAGCTAGGGCATCGAGTTCTTGGCAAAGGCGGTGCGGCGGAGTGAGCCCCAGCCAGAGATGGGTCCCTACCCTCAGAGTAACCGGCTGGGACCCTAGGCCGGCGGGGTGCGGTGGCGGTAGCGCGGCTGCGATGATGGGACTCAAACCAATGCCGCGGCTATGACTGAGCATGGTAACTCTCCGGTGGCTCGGGGATCGCCGGGAACGACGCCGGTGGTCCCTCTGGGATCGCCGGCCAAGGCCAGAGGAGGTTTTGTGGGGCGGCGGCGGCCGGGTGGACCCCCACGGCTGCACAAGGTCTGGGAGCATCCTCCTGGCCTCGGCGGCTTCGCAAGGCACGGCCGGCATCGAGACTTCACTAGAGGGGTCACCGGGGTCGGAGGAAGGCGCCGGCGGTGATCTCGGTTGGCGGCAACGCATAGGGAAAGGGTTAGGCCCGATCTCGACCCGAGCACTCTAGGGTAGCTGCAGGTTGCCTGGGGCAGCGGCGCAGCGCGCGAGGACGGCGGCGACCGATGAGGGGAGTCGCCGGAGGTCGGGCCCGCTGCCAGCGAGGGTGCCCGAGGGTGAGGGTCAACTTGTATGGTCCCACGGGGCAGAGATGGTGGAGAAGATAATGGAAGAGAGGGAGGAGCGGCCACTCCGGTGGCCGACGGCATGCGCAGGTGGCCGGGGTGCGTGCAGCGAGGGCAAGGGGATAATGAGGAAGGCGGCTAGGCTCAGCTAAGGGAGGAGACATGGCTAGGATTAGGGTTTCATGCATGGAAACCCTAATGCCTACATGTACCCAACATGTAACTTTGCATGAAAGCCCTCCAAAGTTTGATATTTTCAGCCGAGTCCTTCACCAAGCGTGTATTTTGCGCGTATGCACCTCGTCATTCGGTTTCACGTAAAACGACACATAAAATATAGCGTGTTTTGCGGAATTTCCGTTTTGCCAAAAATCGACCCCTTTGCGAACAATTTGAACTTCCGAGAGATCCGTCTGTCGGATTTGCGAACTAACTGCGCCAACGTGTTCAGCGTGACTGGGGCATCGAACTCACGATTTTGTTTCACTCGATATGGTCGCTGATTTGCGACGAAACCCATCCACTCTCCTGTTTCCAAAAACCACACACACATATATATATATAATCCAATAAAACCTTTTTTTTCTCGAAAATCATGCACCAAAACCTAAATCCGTCAGTGCCATTGGGTCCAAGATAGTTGCACCATTGAAAATAAGCTATTGGATCACTATGAACGGAGTCCAATACGCACCAGAAGCCATCTCCACTGATTGGACTCTCCGAAAAACTGGAGTTACTATTCACTTTAAGTGATTAGTACAGGTCGCGTAACTTCTCCATCCTAACTCGTTTTCTCCTGAAACTTGAAGAGTGCTTATGTAATTAAATTACACATAAAAACATCATCAACACAGAGTTTAGTTATACAGTCAAAATTTCAGTCCTCACAGATGGGGATAACACTCCTGAAGTGCACTTTCTATCTCCCAGGTAACTTCGTGCTCGTCGTGGTTGCTCCAAAGTACCTTCACATAAGGAATTTCACGATTCTGAAGCCTTCACCTCTGGAGCCAAAATCCTCACGAGTTGCTCCTCAAAGCTCAAGTCTTCCCATAGCTTCAACAACGTAGAACCCAAAACATGAGCTGGATCGAAAACATACTTCCGGAGCGCGAAAACATGAAATACATTGTGTACTCCCGAAAGATTCAGCGGTAAAGCAAGCCAATAAGCTACCGAGCCTACACGCTCCAAAATCTCATAAGGTCCAATAAACCAAGGACTGAACTTTCCTCGAATGTCGAATCTCTTAATTCCTTTCGGTGGTGAGACCTTCAAAAAGACGTGATCTCCTACTTGGAATTCCAATTGTGGCTGACGCTTATCCGCATAGCTCTTCTGTCTACTTTGAGCTGCAATCAACCGCTCTCGAGCAAGGCGAACCTTACTTTCAGCTTCCTGGACTACTTCTGGACCCAAAATCAGCTTCTCACCTACTTCACTCCAGTGAAAAGGTGATCTACACTTTCTTCCATACAGGGCTTCAAACAGTGCCATCTTAATGCTTGCTTGATAACTGTTGTTATAAGTAAACTCCGTCATAGGTAGATGTTGAGGCCATCCGCCTTGGAAGTCCATAACACAAGCCCGAAACATATCCTCAAGGATCTGGATAGTATGTTTAGATTGCCCATCACTCTAAGGGTGGAAAGCCATACCGAAATCCAGTCGAGTGCCTAGTGCCTCATGAAGACTCCTCCAAAAATGGGATACAAACCGGAGATCTCGACTCGATACTATAGATATAGGCACTCCATGAAGTCGCACAATTTCATCAAGGTACACTGGTACGAGTCACTCTCCCGTCCAAAAGTGTGAATAGAAATGAAATGGGCAGATTTCATTAACCTATCCACAATCACCCAAATGGCGTCATGAGCGAGGCAAAGCCACAACAAAATCTATAGTGATCTTTTCCCATTTTCATACGGGTATAGATAAACTCTGAAGCTTCCCCGCGGGTAGTCGATGCTCAGCTTTTACCTGTTGACAAGTTAAATATCGAGCTACAAACTCTCCAACATCCTTCTTCATTCCGGGCCATCAATAATGCAACTTCAAATACTTATACATCTTTGTACCGCCCGGATGCACTGCATAAGGTGCTCAGTGAGCTTCCAACAAGATTTTTTCTTTAATCCCTGACTCCGCCGATACACAAAATTCGAGTGCGGAATCGCAGCAAACCTTGATCATCCACATGAAAGTCGCCGGCGTGTCCATCAACGATTCTAGATCGAATCTTTTGCAATTCTACATCAAGAACTTGCTTTTACTTTATCCTCTCCATCAAGATAGGTTGTACAACCAAGGACATTAACCGCAAAGGCGTGTCGGAAGCCGCTACTTCCAATTCTAATCGTTTCATCTCTTCTATTAACGGTGGCTGCAAAGCTACAAGCATTGCCAAGTTTTCCATCGATTTATGACTTAAAGCGTCCGCCACCACGTTAGCTTTTCCTGGATGGTAGAGGATAGTCAGATCATAATCCTTGAGTAGCTCCAACTATCTGCGCTGCCTCAAATTCAGTTCCTTCTGCATGAAAAGGTATTTCAAACTCTTATGATCAGTATACACTTCACATCGCTCACCATAAAGGTAATGATACCATAGCTTTAATGCAAAAATTACGGCCGCCAATTCCAAATCATGTGTAGGATAGTTTTTATCATAATCCTTCAATTGGTGGGAAGCATAAGCACTCACCTTTCCATCCTGTATCAAAACACATCCCAATCCTTAAGTGAAGCATCACTATAGATCACATACCCTACTCCAGCAACCGGCAAGGCCAAGATCGGGGCAGTTGTCAACCATTCCTTCAACTCTTGGAAGCTTCTTTCGCACAAGTCATTCCACACAAACTTGGTGCCTTTATGCGTGAGCCGCGTAAGGGGAGTAGACAGCTTAGCGAAATCTCTTGACTCAACAAATCTCCGATAATATCCAGCTAGATCGAGAAAACTCTGAATCTCGGTAACATTAGTCGGTCTAGGCCATTCCTTGATTGCTTCAATCTTCTTAGGATCCACGGCTATACTTGCTCCCGAAATCACGTCCTAAGAATGTGACTTTACAGAGCCAAAACTGACACTTCTTCAACTTAGAGAAGAGCTTCTTCTCTCGGAGCACTTATAGCACCAATCTCAAATGATCTTCATGCTCCTCGTAGCTTCGAGAATAGACCAAAATGTCGTCGATGAACACCACAACAAACCTGTCTAAGGCTTAAAGATACGGTTCATTAGATCCATAAAGGTTGTCGGGGCATTAGTGAGCCCGAATGGCATAACAGTGAACTCGTAATCTCCATACCATGTTTGAAAAGCAATCTTTGACACGTCCTCAGGTTTGTTCATTGAGCTGATGATAACCTGACTGCAAATCGATGGAATACACCTTTGATCCTTGTAGTTGGTCGAACAAGTCATCAATCCTTGGCAATAGATACTTATTCTTAATTATGACTTTATTAATCTCTTGGTAGTCTACACATAACCGAAGAGATCCATCATTTTTCTTAACGAACAAAACCGGCGCTCCCCAAGGTGATACGCTCGGTCTGATGAAACCTTTATCCAAAAGATCCTACAACTGTGCCCTCAGCTCCTTCAATTCAGCTGGCGTCATCCTATAGGGTGCTTTTGAGATTTGGGTAATCTCAGGAACAAGATCTACCACAAACTTAATCTCCCTATCAGGTAGCATACCCGACAACTCTGCTGGAAACACATCAATAAACTCTCGTACCACCAGGATATCATCAATCTTAAGGATATCTCCATCCCTCACAATAATACTAGCCAAAAAGGCTACACAACCCCTCTTGATCAACTACTTAGCTCGCGAAGAGGAAATGGTCATCGCAAATAGCAAACTCTTGCACCCTCTGTACACTACTTTATCCTATCCCGATTCCCGAAAGGTTACCGTTCGATTCTTACAATCGATAGTGGCATAATACCTTATGAGCCAATCCATGCCCAACACCACCTCAAACTCTCCAAGCTTATGGAGCGCCAATAAATCAACAGGCATAATCCAATCCCCTACTCGAACAGTGCAACTAGGGTAGAAGTCTCGAATGTCCAAGATATGGTCGGGTAGAATAACTCTTGCCGGATGCAAGGTAGGTACAAGCTTAATGCTATGCAACTCGGCAAATAGCCGATCAATAAATGAATGCGATACACCGGTATCAAATAATGCTCTCACAGTCTGTCACTAAACAGGTGGACGTCCCGTCTGGTAATGTGCGGATGGAGTCCCCTAACTCGGAGCTAATGAAGCGGGTGCTGACACAGATGACGATGCCGGAAATGAACCCCTCGGGCACTCATCCTGGCCGCACAAAAAGCACTTGCCCCCACGCTGTGGGCAGTGTGGTGGAAAGTGAGGACCACCACAGATCACACAACGCGGTGCCCGACGACGATCCGGTGCTCCTCATGCCGCAGTAGAGCTACTCCCTCGAGACTAGCTCCTTGGATGCTTCGGCGACCTCCTAGAGTTTGACTTGCTGCTACCCTCAGCTGCTTGCCTCTTGCCTTTTCGTCGATCAAAGGCTTCTCTTTCTTCCTTTGTAATCTCCGCGCCTTTCTCCACAATTAGCACGCGATTCACAATTTTTCGGTATGTAAGCAGATTCGACGACTGAACAAAACGGAATATCGACGATCGAAGGCCCACCTCGAAAATACGGGCCTTATCCTCATCATCTATGACCACGAACGGCACACAATGAAGAAGTCAAGAAAACTCCCGCTCATACTCTACTACAGTCCTGTTACCCTGGCGCAAGCTGCGTAGATCCCTCTCCATCTGTCGCCTAACACTCTGGGGAAAATATGTCGACAGCAGTAACTCCTTGAACCATTTCCACATAATGGCCTCCAGATCAGTATTGGGGTCATTACGAATATTCGTCCACTAACGATAGGCCTCGCCGTCCAAATGGTGTGTGGTGAGCCAAACCTTGTCCTGCTCCTCAACAAAGGTGTCATAAAATAGCTTCTCTATATGTATGAGCCACTTCTCTACAATCCAGTGATCTGCCTTTTTCCCGTCAAAGATCATGGGATTGCACTTCTTGAATTCATTGGGCGATCCATCAGTCGATCCTGCTCCTCTCCTAATACCATCATAGGAAAAATTGTCCCTGTTGGGGGCATCTGAATCGGCGGTGTCACGACCGCCTCCTCCCTGGGCTCGGTGCTCGGGGTTGCACGTGAAGTGCCCGGCGCTGGTGACTGTGCTCTCACAGTCGTATCTCCTGCCGGCGTTGGCGGTGTAGGATCCTGAGCCACCGTCGTAGCTGCCTGCTAGAGTAGCAAATTGTAACATATTGAAATCCGGAAGAAATTATCGAACTTTACCCAAATTGGTTAAAGTTGTCGAGAGAAATAGTTGGACAAGTTGCATTTAGCATTCCAACAATGTTGGAAGGGTTAAAAATGAGTTTAAGAGATATTAGAAAGATTTTAGCATCGACCGGCGCGATGTAGAATCGAATCGGAGCTAAAACTGCAATCTGGTACATGTGTACCGGTACAACCATCGAGTTGTAACCGATATAGACCAGCAGGCCGAGAGAAAGCTGCTCTCGGGTTTGATTTCTTGCAGAAATGTACCGGTACACCCCTGGTGTGTACCGGTACACTTTGGTAAAAATCGAAAACCTTGCTCTCGGGTTTGCCTCTGCGTAATGGTGTTACCGGTGACAGCAGCCCGTGTACCGGTACACTTTGGTCTGGCAGCAACTTTGAAGTCTGTTGCAAATAAGAGTTTTTGGGGGGTTTAGTTGCAAATATTACAACATGTTAATACCCCAACCCTCTCCCTCTCTCATTCCTCTCTTTCTCTCTCTTGAGATCTTGCTCTATGGCAAGGAATTGGAGGAGAAGAAGACATTGAAGGAGATTTTGGTGGTCTAGAAGGTCAAGAAGCTCTCCTACAAGAAGGATCTTGGGAGGAGCTTGGGCTAAGGTAAGTTTTAGTGTAAAGCCTATCTAGGGTTTGGATTTCACCCTAGGTTTTGGGAGTTTTGAGTTTGTTTCTAGCTTTAGAAACCCTTTTGAGGCTTGAGCACCATGAAAACCATGGAAACTCAAGGTCCTCTCATGGTGGTTAACTAGGGGTCATGCTAGATGCCCTAGGAATGACACGAATGGCTTAGTGATGGTATTAGAATGCTTCCTAATTGATTCTAAGCTAGCTTTTGCTTAGAGATGAGGTCAATCTAGGAGAAATCCCGTTATGTCATTATTTAGGGCATGGATTTTGGGGCTTTTGACTCCGGTTGTTTTTTAGGTAAATTGACCTCTTGGAAATCTAATTAAGGGTATTTTCGATGCGTGGGATAACTCCGTTTGACGTTACGAAAAGACTAAGTAAGAGTTCTATGTATTAAGCCTAATTTGGCTTTATTTTTCGGTTTAGGTCACGGGATAGGCGTCCTAAAATCGCGAGAGTTGAACTACAACCCTACTACAATATTCAAGATAGGGGGTGCACACCGGAATAATCAGATTCCCCTTTATGTCTATTTCACTTTTGTTGAGCATATTTATGTACAGAACCATTTATGCATGATAGGGTGTTTGACATGTGGTTAGCGGTTAGAATTTCAATATTATGTTTCTAACGTAGATGAACATAGTGATTGAACAAAAACCATAATGGACATGTATGGTAGAACCCTAAAGATTGTATGAATGTGAGACTTGGACCAAGATAATAGTAAATAAAGGTGACATTGACATTAGAGACATGATTGGCATCGAGACATGAATCGTTAAACAAGGTTTAACTATTAGTGGCCTTATGGCAAGAGTGACTTAGAAAGTGACATGAACAAATAGGTAGAAACCTATTATGATAGTGGCATTGTGGCTAGTGGCTATACATTTCCTAAGTGGGAATTGGATCGATACTCACGATAAGTCTTGGCTTGAGGATGGTAGCTCCCTCTCAAGCGGTGCGTTCCGGAATAGTCACCACGGGGAACGAGGTCCTCGAAGACGGTCCCCAGGGAGGTTCGAGTCCCCCGTTATTAAGGAATTTTGGGTTGTGAGTTGTTTGGGTTAATAAGGTTAACCGGTAAGATTGGGTAAAAGCCAAAGTATACTTATGAAAAAAGCATGCATACATAATCATTCTTTATTTGATTATATATATCTTCTGACAGCTTTTTTGCAGGTATAGTATTAGCATTGGTAATGCTACTTTTCTTTTCCTTGAAATACTTATGCCTAAATAGACCTGGTGGGTAAGTCAGCGAGGTCGGTTGTCGAACCCACTGGGAACTTCGTTGTAGTTCTCACACAACTAATCCTACAGATCCGAGCGCAAGCGGGGCAGCAGAGGATCGCGGCAAGGGTATTGCGCCATAGGTAGTGGCCACCGGAGTTTATGCATTTAGTCATTCCCTTTTTGTGTACATGTATCAACTTTCTTTTGTTGATTTATGATGTAAAGTTGAAAAAAATTCATATATTTTTGGAGAATGATTATGATGTAAAAAGATATTATGAATGAAAGCAAATGGATGTAATAGTTTAGTTTACTAGTATTAGGTTTAAATGTAATCAAATATTATGTATGGTTGTATATTTTAGCTTAGAGCTTTCACTATCGTTATTGCTTGCCTTCGTGCAAGCCTTGTATAATTGCAAATCTCCTTATTTGATTGCTTAATTATACTTGTTGTTAGAGCCTTGGGCGGGCGGGGAAGGCCCTGTCCGTTTGGCGTTTGTTGACGTGGCCCGAACCCGACCAAATTGGCGGGGAGCGGGGCGTGACAGATATAATGGTATCAGAGCGTGGTGAAAGCAAAAGTCTAGGATGGACTTAGAGACTTTAGGATTGGAGACCTTAGGGACTTAGGAAACGTTTAACGTGGACTTGGATTATTGCAGAAGCTAATTAATTGGGTTGATTTTGGTACTTCTCTAGAAGGAATTAGAGATGAATTCAAGTGTTAATTTATTTTCTACTTAAGGGAATTGTGTGGGGCGGCCGACCACATAACACCGGAGGTTGAAAATAATTATGCTTGATTGCTTTTGCTTAATTGGGTAGTTATGTGGAACGTGTATGTGTCCCGTGTGTCGAGTACTAATATGTGTGCTACGTTTCAGGACGTAATGGCACCAAGAGGACGCCCTAGTACGCAATCTGCACCGGCACCGCCCCCTGAGGTGCCCGTGCAGACGCGGTCGGATGAAATACGCGAGCTGCAAGCCTAAGTAGCGGCTTTGGCCGGGGCTATGCGGCAACAGGGGGAGCAGATTGGACGGCTTCATGAGTTGGTGGCTCAGCAGGCAGCGGCGGCTGCACCTGTACCTCAGGATTCGCCCTCACCTATTGCACCAGTAGCACCACCTCCTGCGGTGGCAGCGGCACCGGTGACGACTATTCCTCCAACGACATCGGGTTCATCGGCTCCTATTCCCGATGTACTTGAGGCCGAGCAGAAGCGATCGTTGGTGGTGTTGACGGCCTTCAAGCGATTCAACCCTCCGACCTTCAACGGTGATGTGAAGGATTCGTGGTTGGTGGAGTCGTGGTTGGCCACGATGGAAGCGTTGTTCGAGGACATCTACACCCTCGAGAAGGATAAGGTTCACCTTGCGGCCCATTACTTCGAGGGGTCGGCGCGGCTATGGTGGACACATGCGAAGAAAAGTCACTCGTTGGATCTCGCTTCCGTCACTTGGGAGGCGTTTTGGGAGATGCTATTGATGGAGTATTTTTCCGAGAGTGACAAGCGAAAAATTGAGGATTTTTGAAAGTTAAGGTAAGGGAGCCGGACGATGCGAGAGTACGAGAGGGTATCCTTCGGAGAGGCTAAAGATGTCCAAAGTGCAAAGAGTGCTTTGGAGTTGGGTCCGCGAGAGCAAGTAGTGCAAAATTGCACTTGGTGAGGTTTGCTCTCGGGGACCGGTCCCCGAGGTTAATGGTTGCGGGGTTGCTTGATGCAACCGGTCCCTGGATCTGAGGGATCGGTCTCCCCGTGCGCGAAGTTGGCAAGAAGCGAGAATTGGTTAAGTCCCGAAAATGCAACTCTCGAGAACCGGTCTCTCGGAAAGGAACCGGTCTCTCGAGGACCGGTCTCTCGGGCAAGGACCGGTCCCCGTAGCTCGAAATTGCCCAGTTTGGGCAGTACACGTTCTGGAGTACGAATGCAATCCCGAACCTCAGAAGTGTCTTCTGTTAACATCTTTAAGATGCGGGGTTGTAAGTTCTCACCTGGCACGATAGTGTGCCCAGCGTGGCGAGGTAGGCGTGCGTACGATCGATTGCAGGGTCGTGTTGTAGGCGATAGCCTCTTCTTCTCCGAGACAGTTTGTGGGTGTGACATCCACGGAATGTGCTAGAGAGTGAGTGGTGAGGAAGTGACAACGGAGGGTTCGCGGCGGGCAACGAGTGTCCGTGAGTACGCGACCTTGGTCAAAGGACCTTGCATGCATTAGTCGTGTGGTCGCTTGCTATCGTCGATGCATCGATGTAGTAAGGACCAAAGTGACGGGTAAGTGTAGACGCCCGAGCATGCTTGTGCGTGAAAGTGTAGCACCGGCTGGAGCAGGTGGAGGGCTAGACGGTACTAGCAAAGTGCTAATAGTGGATTCTAGGTAGGAATTGAGACTCGTGGTAAAGACGAAACGGGGAAGCGACTCTCAAGACAACGGGTAGTTGGTTGCGAGAGTTGAGCCGTGATACTTGTGGATGCCCGAGCAATTCGAGCGTTTCGGATGTCGTTCCGGTGGGTTGATGGTGAAAGTACAATCACTGTTGAGAGAGTGGTTGGTCGGTTATCGAGTTATGGCCTCGAACTGAGGTGACTGAGTCATGCTCGTGTGATCGCGTGCCTAGGCAAAAGTGCCTAAGGCTAGATTTTGGAATAGGGCGCTAGAGAGGCGTACGACATGCGAGTGTAAGTGCTCGTGGAGTGCGGAGTGGATCAGCCAGAAGAGTGAGATGGCAGTAGCACTGTAGCATTGCTAAGTGTGAAGCAGACCATGGATCACTCGTAAGGCTGGTGGCTCGCACTAGGTGCTTAGGAGCCGATAGTGGTATATGTAACTCGATAGAATATGTCCTAAAGGATGACGACGGCGGGTAGTGCTTGGGGACGACCCGTGCCTGGACCATTTGTGGACTGTGGAGCCTGGGCCCATTGGGCAGGCACAGTGAGCTGTGAGAGACAGCGGCCCAATGTAGGGCAGAGTTTTGGTCAGGACGGTAGTCCGAGCTTAGACCCGGGAGCGTGGAATGCCACGTGTTGTATTGTGAGATCGAGGATACACAGAGTATGTAGTGACCCAACCCAAGGATTTGACGTGGTTTGGAGTCATAGTTACTTCTGGTTCAGGTGTGTGTGAATTCCCAAGTGAGAATTTCTCCCGGTTATGTTTGGGTCTACGCTGGTGAACGAGAGACGCTACGCGTAGTTGAGACTGGTTTAAGCGATAGGTCTACGTAGGATTGGTGACCTGTGGTTCACCTATGGATTTGATGAAAGTGGTTGCGCGAGTAGCCTCAGCGATGGGTGTGGCCTAGATTTACGAACAGGAGTTCATGTGGATTCGTTGCAAGAACAAGTTGATGATGATCGTGGCACATGGTATTCAAGGATATACTGCTCGTGCGAGACATTGAGCTATTGGAAGCCACGAGAGGTAGAGAACTAAAGTTGATGCTCCTAAGTGAATTGGAGCTTGAGGATAATGCTCTTTTATGGAAAGGAGAGATATGCCAAATTGTGCCATCTCGCAATAGAGCAAGGATCCGGTTGAGGATTGGAGCACTCGCGATTGGTCGATGTACCAACGATATTGCTTCTAAGCAATGCCGGTGATCGAATCAGAGTGAAATTTTCCTGTTGGATGTGTAATGCAAAGAGCAATTCTTTGCATGGTGGTAATGCACTTTTAGACTTACGCATGGCAAATGTGAGTGAAAATGGGTCTCACATCCTCCGTAGTGGGCCTTTGGATGGTTCCGATGAAAGAAAGGCCACTCCGAGGTGAGAATGTGCATTGGAGTCCCCGATTGCCCGATAAATTGAGTTGGAGTGTGAATTGAGTTGAAATGAGTTAGTTGCGGGGACGAAACTCTTTTAAGGAGGGGAGAATGTAAGGTGCCGAACTTCTGTAGTTATGAAGTTGCGGTGGAATGTAATATACCGGATTTTAATATAAAAAATAAAAATAAATAAAAATAGTATGAGATACTATTTTTATTGGATTTAGAGAAGTGAAATATGAGTTAGAAACGACCTGTGCTGAAATCGGAGCGAAAACAGAAGATTTAGAATTTTCTGTGAGAAACGGGAGGATATGTCAGTGACACCCGTAGAGTGAGAAATAAAATCCGACAGTTATCTGATAAAGATTACAGTTCGGTACAACTTTCGGTGACCAAACGGGGTCGAAACTGAAAACTTAAGATATATTCTTACTTAGTACGTTAAACCGAGCCTGCCTGTCAAATTTGAGCGCAAACGGACGTTCAGAAGGGCTCCAACAACTCCGAACTGCTAAACTGCTGCCCGAGGTGAATAGTGTAATAGTTGAGGGGCTGATTTGTAAAAAGGGATTTAATCCCTTTTCTTCTTCTCCTCCTCAGCCGAATGCACACACACACGCCACACACACGCCACACACACGCAAGGAGAAGGAGAAAGAGAACTCTCCCTTTCTCTCTCTAAATCTCTCCCAAAAAGAGAGGGTTTTGGTGGAGAAGGAAGCTTGGAGGAAAGTCATCTTCTTCATCTTCCTCATTGGCCATTGGAGAGCAAGCTTTGAAGGTAAGCTCCAAAAACCCTTTAATGGTATCTCCTTGTAGTTTGGGTTTTAAGCTTCAAGAATGGATTTAGAGCTATTCTAGCATACTAAAGAGATGATTGTTGCTTAAATCATGAATCAATTTAATGATTTATTGCCTAGTTGTAAACCTAGGGCTTGAAATGAGCTTTTTGAACCCTCTCATGGTAGATCTTTAAAGCTTCATTTATAATCAATAGAAATGGTTTATTTGGAATCCTAGCATGCTAAATAGAGGATAAATGCTAGAATCTTGGATCAATTTAGTTAATTCTTGCAATAGATGAAACCTAGGGTTCAAAATGCAATTTTTGGAAATATAAGGATTTGATCTCAATTGACCCTCTATAAACCTAATTGATAGGTCACTGAACGCGTTGGAAGCGACGGTTCGTCGATTCGTTGAGCGGGTGCGACGTTCCGGCTAAAACAAGTGTTGTAGGTTCGTATTGACCCAAAGAGCCGAGGCGGCTTCCATAATTTGTGGGATCGGATTCCTAGCATCGTAACGAAGAACCGAAGACCCTTAATTTCCGGATCGCGAATCGGAGGTCGTAAGGTGGTTGCGCGTGAATTGGGTCGAGCCGTGCGGCGTGCGCCGCGGGAGGCCGATTGCAAGTGACGACGAGCAATCGGAACGCTATAACAGGTGGGTGGTGACCATCCCGAAGCAGTTGAACTGCTCCCTATGTCTAAGTTATATATTGATCAATTTGCATATCGATGTCTTGCATTATAGGGTGATAATTGATGGTTGGTTCTATATATGTATTGCATGCTTCTTGGTAAAGTAATGTATTTGGCTTAGCAATTGTATCTAGCATGCTTGAGGTGTATATATATGTGATGTACAACCCTATAATGAGATGATAAGTATGGATGAGAACTTTGTAATGCATTGGTTATTGTATCGGAAACTCTAATCGTCATTGATCAAGTTGCATATTGTGATATTGCATTATAGGGTGCTTGATGGTATTGTTACATGTTATGTCATGCTAGTGGTATTGTAGTGTTAATGGTTTAATACTTGTACCTAGTGTGCATGGGATTGAGACATAGTGTTGTGAAACCCTATAATGGCATGATTAATGTGGATTAAACTCTAGTTGGATGACAACCTAGTGAACATGTGCAAGTAGAGTATTGAGAACCTTAAACTGTGACGAGTGGCATCTAGTTAACAATGAACACAGAACGAGTGGCATCTAGTTAACATTGAACATGAAAACCTTAGTGTAGTCGAAGCACTATGAGACTGAGTACTAGAATACCTGATTCTATGATGACATCAACCTTAGTTGGTAGGATATTCCCAGTTCATGAGATTGGATCGAGCTCACACAGCCTATCTGCGCCTGGGTGGTCGCTCCACCCAGGTAGTGCACTCCGGAGATTGTCACTCGAGGGGGGCCATCGTAGTTGCCCTTGGACCATCGTAGCTGTCCGCAGGCGGTCTCGAGGGTAGTCAAGCAGTTAGACTCCTCCCCTATGAGACTTACACACGTGAGACTGAGAGCGAACCTCGGTTTAGCCGAGAGATTGGGTGATCTAATGAAAAAGTTCATTGTCGAACATAGTAGACTAGTAGTCAGCCTTTACTATGATTATCATGCATGCATTACATTGGATTAAGGCATAGTTAGATACTTGCATTCGTACTTGCTTTATTACAATTGTTGCCTTCAACTATACCTATCTATCTATCTATTGTCTCTCTATGCCTACTTAGACCTAGTGGGGAGATCGGCGGAGTCGGCGGCCGAACCCACTGAAAAATATGGAAGGTAGTTCTCACCCCACATTTTTCAGGTCCGAGTTCGTGTGCGCCAGCTGAGGATCGCGGTAAGGGCTCAGCGCCCTAGAGGTTGTAGTAGCTTACTCTCCTATTTTGCATTAGAGTTACCCTATGTATATTTGAGAGTAGATGATGTATAGGATGTGAGCTATTTTGGGATGAATGTAAACTAAAGTTTATACTTTCGAAGATGTAAGCTTTATATTATGTTTTGGAAGCTCAATGTATAATCAAGTTGTAATATAATGGTTGAATGAATGTAATAGGGAGAATGTATCTCTCTTTTATTCACTTGTATGTTGGTTACTCATGATGCTTGCTCTTGATTGTTTAGCACTGTTTGTGCTCTCGCTATCGTTGTATGATCATGTATGTAATCAAGTGTATTTCCTGGGAACTTGTGTACATGATCTCATTGTTTAGCCTTGGGCGGACAGGGGAGGTGTTGTCCGTTCGGCGTCCGTTCGCCGCGCCCGAACCGGACCAAATTGGTAGCGGTCTCGGGGCGGGGGCGTGACATAACTACTCCACTAACGCGCCTTACGCACAAAGGGGTGAAGTATATTTGGAGCCCCGAATGTGAGCGGAGCTTCGAGGAGCTAAAGACAAGGTTGACATCGACCCCGGTGCTTGCCTTTCTGACGCTGGGGGGAGCTATGTAGTGTACAGTGATGCTTCTTACATCGGTCTCGGGTGTGTTTTGATGCAAAATGGCCGAGTTATAGCTTATGCTTCGCGCCAGTTGAAGAGTTATGAAAAGAACTACCCGATTCATGATCTTGAGCTAGCAGCGGTTATCTTCGCGCTAAAGTTGTGGAGGCATTACTTGTACGGTGAGCATTGTGAGATCTACACGGATCACAAGAGTCTTAAATACTTGTTCACCCAAAAAGAGTTAAATATGCGACAGCGGCAGTGGTTAGAGTTGCTAAAGGACTATGATGTCACTATTCTGTACCACCCCGGGAAGGCAAATGTCGTAGCCGATGCTCTAAGTAGAAAGTCGGCGGAAAAGTTGGCGACGACGATCAAACCCCAGCCGTCACTGCAAAAGGAGATGCAACGGCTTAGTCTTGAGGTTGTGGCGCCGGGAGTGCCGGCAACACTTGCCACGTTGATTGTACAACCGACCTTGTTGAAGAGGATTAAAGAACTGCAAGTTTCCAATTCATTTCTCCAAAAGGTGCGGGGTAAAGTTGAGAGCGGTAGTGCCGATGCTTTGGCATTGGGACCGACGGTGCACTACGATATCGGAATCGTTGTTGTGTGCCCATGGACGATGATCTTCGGAGGGCAATTATGCAAGAAGCGCATCAATCTCCCTATAGCATTCACCCGGGCGGCACTAAAATGTATCAAGACTTGAAGCTACATTATTGGTGGCCGGGAATGAAAAAGGACATAGGGAAGTTCGTGGCACAATGTCTCACGTGCCAACAAGTAAAGGCAGAACGTCGATTTCCGGCAGGAAGGTTGCAAAGTCTAGCTATACCCGTTTGGAAATGAAAAAATATCGCAATGGACTTTGTGACGGGTTTGCCTAGATCCCAAGGTGGACATGATGCGATTTGGGTAGTGGTGGACCGGTTGACAAAATCGGCACACTTTTTGCCGATCCATACTACTTGGTCGGGAGATAAGTTAGCTCAAGTTTATCTCGACGAGATTGTGAGACTTCACGGGATTCCGGTATCTATTGTATCGGATCGGGACCCGAGATTCACATCACATTTTTGGAAGAGTTTGCAAGATGCATTGGGCACACTGCTCAACTTTAGTAGGGCATTCCATCCTCAAAGTGACGGTCAATCTGAGAGGACTATTTAAATACTTGAGGATATGCGTCGAGCGTGTGTACTCGACTATAAGGGCAAATGGCATGGTCACTTACCAATGGCGGAATTCGCATAAAACAATAGCTATCAAGAAAGTATTGCCATGGCGCCATTCGAGGCCTTTTATGAAAAGATGTGTCGCTCGCCGATTCATTGGAGCGACGTGGGCGAGAAGGTGACTCTTGGCCCCGAGGTGATTCGGGAGGCGGAGGAGAAAGTTCGTCTTGCCCGCCAAAGACTTGCGACGGCGCAATTTCGGCACAAGAGTTATGTCGATAGGCGAAGGAAAGATAAAGAGTTCGCGGTTGGAGACCGTGTATTCTTGAAGGTATCGCCGATGCGAGGAGTAAAACGGTTCGGTGTCCGAGGGAAGCTAAGTCCCCGATATGTCGGACTCTTTGAGATTTTGGAACGAGTTGGCCCAGTGGCTTACAAAGTAGCATTACCACCGAGGCTTGCGGGGGTGCACGACGTATTTCATGTATCCAATCTCCGCAAGTATGTCCATGATCCGGATCATATTCTCTCGTATATACCGATAGAGCTTCAAGAGGATATGACTTACGAGGAGTTCCCGCCATTTATCGTCGATCGAGAAGTGAGGAATCTACGGAACCGTGAAATTCCGTATGTTAAAATCCATTGGAGTAACCACGACGATCGGAAAGATACGTGGGAACTTGAGAACGTGATGAGAGAGCGTCATCCTCACCTCTTCGAAGACCTGGAGTGAGGTATGAATCTAGATTGCAACCAAGTTAGTTTCGCGGACGAAACTAATCTTAAGGGGTGGAGAATGTAACATATTGAAACCCGGAAGAAATTATCGAACTTTACCCAAATTGGTTATAGTTGTCGAGAGAAATAGTTGAACAAGTTGCATTTAGCATTCCAACAATGTTGGAAAGGTTAAAAATGAGTTTAAGAGAGATTAGAAAGGTTTTAGCATCGACCGGTGTGAAGTAGAATCGAATCAGAGCTAAAACTGCAATCTGGTGCATGTGTACCGGTACAACCATCGAGTTGTAACCGGTACAGACCAGCAGGCCGAGAGAAAGCTACTCTCGGGTTTGATTCTTCGCAGAAATGTACCGGTACACCTCTGGTGTGTACCGGTACACTTTGGTAAAAACCGAGAACCTTGCTCTCGGGTTTGCCTCTGCGTAATGGTGTTACCGGTGACAGCAGCCCGTGTACCGGTACACTTTGGTCTGGCAGCAACATTGAAGTCTGTTGCAAATAAGAGTTTTTGAGGGGCTTAGTTGCAAATGTTACAACATGTTAATACCCAACACCCCTCTCCTTCACAGCCAACACCCCAACCCTTTCCCACTGTCATTCCTCTCTTTCTCTCTCTTGAGATCTTGCTCTATGGCAAGGAATTGGAGGAGAAGAAGACATTGAAGGAGATTTTGGTGGTCTAGAAGGTCAAGAAGCTCTCCTACAAGAAGGATCTTGGGAGGAGCTTGGGCTAAGGTAAGTTTTAGTGTAAAGCCTATCTAGGGTTTGGATTTCACCCTAGGTTTTGGGAGTTTTGAGTTTGTTTCTAGCTTTAGAAACCCTTTTGAGGCTTAAGCACCATGAAAACCATGGAAATTCAAGGTCCTCTTATGGTTGTTAACTAGGAATCATGCTAGATGCCCTAGGAATAATACGAATGGCTTAGTGATGGTATTAGAATGTTTCCTAGTTGATTCTAAGCTAGGTTTTGCTTAGAGATGAGATCAATCTAGGAAAAATTCCGTTATGGCATTGTTAGGGCATGGATTTTGGGGCTTTTGACTCCGGTTTTTTTCGAGATAAATTGACCTCTTGGAAATCTAATTAGGGATATTTCCGACGAGTGGGATAACTCCGTTTGACGTTATGAAAAAACTAAGTAAGAGTTCTATGTATTAAGCCTAATTTGGCTTTATTTTTGGGTTTAGGTCACGGGATAAGCGTCCTAAAATCGCGAGAGTTGAACTACAACCCTACTACAATATTCAAGATAGGGAGTGCACACCGGAATAATCGGATTCCCCTTTATGTTTATTTCACTTTTGTTGAGCATATTTATATACAGAACCATTCATGCATGATAGGGTGTTTGACATATGGTTAGTGGTTAGAATTTCAATATTATGTTTCTAACGTAGATAAACATAGTGATTCAACAAGAACCATAATGGACATATATGGTAGAACCCTAAAGATTGTATGAATGTGAGACTTGGACCAAGATAATAGTAAATAAAGGTGATATTGACAATAGAGACATGATTGGCATCGAGACATGAATCGTTAAACAAGGTTTAACTATTAGTGGCCTTATGGCAAGAGTGACTTAGAAAGTGACATGAACAAATAGGTAGAAACCTATTATGATAGTGGCATTGTGGCTAGTGGCTATATATTTCCTAAGTGGGAATTGGATCGATACTCACGATAAGTCTTGGCTTGAGGGTGGTAGCTGCCCCTCAAGCGGTGCGTTCCGGAATAGTCACCATGGGGAGGGAGGTCCCCGAAGACGGTCCCCAGGGAGGTTCGAGTCCCCCGTTATTAAGGGATTTTGGGTTTTGAGTTATTGGGGTTAACAAGGTTAACCGGTAAGATTGGGTAAAAGCCAAAGTATACTTATGAAAAAAGCATGCATGCATAATCATTCTTTATTTGATTATATATATCTTCTGACAACTTTCTTGTAGGCATAGTATTAGCATTAGTAATGGCTACTTTTCTTTTTTCTTGAAATACTTATGCCTGAATAGACCTAGTGGGTAAGTCAGCGAGGTCGGTTGTCGAACCCACTGGGAACTTCGTTGTAGTTCTCACGCCACTAACCCTACAGATCCGAGCGCAAACGACGCGACAGAGGATCGCGGCAAGGGTATTCCGCCATAGCTAGTGGCCACCGGAGTTTATGCATTTAGTCATTCCCTTTTTGTGTACATGTATCAACTTTCTTTTGTTGATTTATAGATGTAAAGTTGAAAATAATTCATGTATTTTTGGAGAATGATTATGATGTAAAAAGATATTATGAATGAAAGCAAATGGATGTAATAGTTTAGTTTACTAGTATTTTGTTTAAATGTAATCAAATATTATGTATGGTTGTATGTTTTTGCTTAGAGCTTTCACTTCCTTTGTTACTTGCCCTCGTGCAAGCCTTGTATAATTGCAAATCTCCTTGTTTGATTGCTTAATTATACTTGTTGTTAGAGCCTTGGGCGGGCGGGAGAGGCCCTGTCCGTTCGGCGTCTGTTGACGTGGCCCGAACCCGACCAAATTGGCGGGGAGCGGGGCGTGACACAAATCCTCCAGTCACTTCATCCTCGCCTCCTGTCGGCGCGCTGCATTCACTTGTTATTGAGCTGCCGCCGACTGTTGCGCCACCAAATCGATCAACACTACAAGAGCCGAATCGATCAACTCAGGATCTTACTAGATCCGAAGGTAGCGGAGGTTCCATCTCCTCGGCATCGGTTGCCTCAGCCACCCCGGCAGTCCTAGAGCGAGTCGAAGGCATCTCGAGCTACAACAAACATAACAAGCACAAGTTAGTAAAACCACGCCATCGCAACCCCGCTCAAAGAAACTAACATCCCAATAATGTGAAAGTAATGAAGTGAGCCTCACAACTAACTCCCGATGCCCTGTTGTCGACCACGAACGTGACCTTCCACGAGTTAGAAGTTGCACACTTCAATCATACCCCAACCATTCGGAGTTAAATATAACCCAATCTTAATACTTTCGCTCAAAAGTCATATTGTAACGCACTGGACCTTTGCAAATTGCGAGGTTCGAGTGTTTGGATGTATTTCGAGCTTGTCCACACTTGGTGGAGGGTTGTAGAATATTTTCCGACCCAAAAAGTTCGAAAACTGAAATTCTGGACAAGTCCTGAGAGTTTTCACTCTCGGGGACCGGTCCCTGGAAGGAGAGACCGGTCCCCCCAGTGAGCAGTGTTGAGGCAGCCTGAGGCAACCGGTCCCTGGCAGGCGAGACCGGTCCNTCCCGGGGCGTGACACATATAGACCCCGTTTCTTACGAGCCTATTTCCTATAGTCCAACCGGCCTAAGGTTTGCTAGGTCAATTAAGACTAAACCCTAGGCTCTGATACCAATATACATGGTGGTCTCTATACATCAAGGACAAGTACACCTCTCAATTAAAATAAAAAGAAAGGCGGCCACCTAGCAGAAGCTTCAAGCTAACTCTAGCTAGACACGACTCCCTTGTCGCGATCACTAGCCTCTCCCCCTGTGGATGGCCCTGAAAATAAAAACAACAACAACATAGGAATCAGAACTATTGAACAATAGTTCTCAGTAGCTAAGTCGCCGATAAAAGCGAATTACACCACTATATCAACTGAGGTATAAGTAGGAACATAAGTGACTAATGAGATAGCATGTATATTAAGCAAGTAATAAATTACTAATGCTACTATGCCTCCAATTCAACATGTTATTTAACAAGTTTAAGTACTACTTTATCATAAATGAGCATTCTAATGACATGTCCAACTAGCATACACTATCGAGTAGTGATGGCTAAATCATACATTTAATTGTCATTATCCAATTTAACGAGGACCTACACAAAGTATAGTCCGGCTTTTGCCGTGCCTAATGGCCCCGTGGTAGTCAACATTCTCCCTCTAGGAATGAGCCTCGCCCACGACAATCCACTTTAGCGCCCAATCCCGCACGGGCGAGCATGTTGTTGCATAAGCTATCTCCGAAGTGCCGGCTTGTAGGGAGCGACCCTCACAAGCTTGTGCGAATTAGCACAATGGCAAGCAAACATAATCCACAATATAGAGTTATTGATCGTCATATCTAAAATATGGTATGTCCAATAACGACCCAAAGGTCAGATGTTATATCACAATGTAGAGGTTTAGTTATTTAACTAAGTCAAGTACAACCACATTAAGCTCACGCTAGCTATATCATACAAAAGTCATGTTCACTTGTCTACGTATACTAAACATCTCATTTCATTATTCCTAACATGCTTTCAATCATGGCATAAAGAAAAGTCATTTTAATATACGAGTTCAATAAACATCTCTCTTTACTATATAGAGGGTATAATCTTGACATGTAATATGTATGTCCTACACATTCAAAAATTCATTTATGCTACATCTAGCATAAAGATGCATGAATTCCAATTTTAAAACATTGAGAATGACATATGAGGAGTTCACCCATTTCGGTGAGGTCAAACCTACCGGATACCCCTCGAACTCCTTCGTTTGTTCGAACAAAGTTGTCCTCTAGCCTCGCAGCACCCTAACAAAAATTCTAACTGGATTAAAAGTTTCTAACAAGCTTCATACGAAATTTTCCAAAAATCGTACCAAAAATAGATAGAAAATACCTTAAATATAAAAAAATTGTCCAAAATTTCAATTGAGGTTGGGATGCTTCAATTCCAATCTAAAAGAGAGTTTTGCAACAATCAATTAGGCTCCAAAGGCTCAACTAAGAAAAATTCCCAAATTAAACCCTAGTTTTCTAAAGCTAGGCTTAATTCTACAATTCCTCCCAAAAACACAATGCAAATGAGCAATTAGATTACTAACCTTCAAGAGAGCTCCAAACCAAGCCAACTTGAGCTAGGGTTGGAGATAGATTCTCAAAAAAGCTCCTTTCTTCATAGCCAAGCCTCCTCCAAGGTCTAAGAAGTAAGCCTCCAAGGAAAAGAGGAAGAAAACAAGATCAATTCTCAAATTCACAAGAGAATTGGGAAAGAAATCTAGAGAGAGAAAGAGAGGGAGCTCACCTTCTCCTTTTCTATGGTTCTAGCACAAAGGAACCATGAATGAGGGTGTTGGGGGTTATATACTAATGTAACTATTGGATCTTATTAGATTTTTGTAATTTAAAACTTGTTTAGGACTCTTGGAAGCCCAATAATTATTAATGGGCTTTGCTTAGGAGCTCAACTAAAATTTTCATGTACAAGGTTTAGTCCCACATTGGAAACCAAAAGGGTGTTGATAGTGTATATATATATTCTTTTATTCTCAAGTTAGTTTTTTTAGGAGGAAATAAGAGTTATGCTCTCGTTTAAACACACGCACGCACGGCACGAGCAGGAGCCGGGCCGGGCGGGCGACGGCCCGCGCGGTCCATGCACCCGGTTTATTTTATTTTATTTTTATTTTTTCGGTTTTATCTTTATCTTTATCCTAATCCTAATCCTTATCCGTATAATCTTAGGCTTATCTTGTTCTACATGGATTTGACAAGCAAGATTCTCACCTATATATATATTGGAGAAACCCAAGGATACCTAAACCCTCTCGTCTTTCCCGACTTTCTCGCCATTAATCTTTTCCGCCGATTTTCGCCATGTTTTATTTGCTGGATCTGAAGCTTGTTGGGTTCGTCTTGCGCCATCTTGAAAGCGTGCCGACGGGGTGGAAGGTGGCCATTGTATCGTTAGAAGTAATTGCGAGGAAGACTCGCACAAAGAGGGGCAATTTCACTTCTAGGACAGTGCTCTGCACGCCTCGATCCATAGGCCTTATCTAAACCTTTTCTTTACAGTATTTGTTATTTATTTTATTTTTCAGAATTTTTCTAAACCTGAAATTAAACTTTCGAATTATTTTTAAAGAATATTGTAATAAAAGATCAGAAAGATTTTTCCAACAATCTAGAAGCGAAATATTATTCTTTAATTTAATCTTTCTGTTTCTTTTATTATAGTAATTAAAATATTTCTTTTCTGCCAATTAATATCTATTTTATTGTTATTTTTTTGAAATTCAAAACAGTTTTGTGACATAACAGTAGAATTTAATTTGTTAACAGATTTTTTTTTATTATGGAGGATTCAACGAAACCTTTTATTTTTGATGGTCGTAATTTTAAAAGGTGGCAGAACCAAATGAGGTTCTGGCTCACCACACTTGGCTAGTTTCTGCTATCTCAGATTCTGCCGAGATCGGCAATGGATCTATACCTGAAGGTGCAACCCAGGCTGTGGTCAATAGACCGATTACTCGAAGCCAAGCCCAGGCTGGATCCACTCCTCCCACCACTGAAACTGCATCTACTTCTGCACCTCGAACTGTATCCTGTTGACCCTAATATGATCAACTACCATTGTTTAAACCGGATTCTTAGTATCTTATCTAATAAATTGTATGACATCTACTGTAGTGCTAAAACAGCTAGGGAACTTTGGACATTCTTAGAAAATAAGTATGGTCTAGTTGATCCTACCCAGAAGAGATACCTGGCGTCTGATTTAATTAATTTAAGTTGGTAGATAATAAGTCCATGTCTGACCAGCTTCATGATTTTGAGCATATAGTTGAGCAGCTTAGATCTAGTGGTGTAGATCTTATGAGAGTTTTTTAGTTGCCGCCCTTATAGATAAGTTGCCACCCTCTTGGTAGAACCTTGCAAACGATCTTAACCACAATCAAAGAGAGCTATCTCTGAATTAAGTCCTAAGATCCATTAGGATAGAAGAGTCAAACCGAGTTAGAGATAAGAAGCCTAGTGAACCTACAACCCAAGCCAACCTAGTAGAGAATCCTAAAAATAAGGGTAGAAATTTTCTGCCTCACCAGAACTTTAAGAAGAGGCCTTTCCACCGTAGGAAGTTCAACCCAAACTTTAAGAAACCTAAACCTGAGGAAAGTGGAGGCAACTCTGGTTACTTTGTGTGTGGGAAGACGAATTATTTTGCGAAGGATTGCTACTTCCTCAAGACTCGGTCTTCTGTACCAAAGAAGAAGAAGGAAGCTCCACCTGAGCTCCAGATGAATATGCTGACTGCTGGATCTGACCCTTCTGACTCCACTATCAGGTTAGGATCTAGTTTACCGAACGTTAACCTTACCTATAGTTCTTCTAATTGGTGGATAGATACTGGAGCTAATGTTCATGCTTATTCTGATCGTTCGTGGTTTTACACCTATCAGGACTCATGTGGAGGATCGGTGAACATGGAGAATGCAGCCTCTTCTCACGTGCTAGGGAAAGGTCGAGTGGACTTGAAGTTGACCTCTGGGAAGACCTTAACTTTGCACGGAGTCCACCATGTTCCCGACCTTAGGAAGAATTTGATTAGTAGTTCTTTTTTAGTTCAACGGGATTTTAAGCTAGTTTTTGAATGTAATATGGTAGTTATAACAAAAGCAGTGAATTTTGTAGGAAAAGAATTTTTGAGTGATGGCTTATTTAAATTATCTGTATCTTCTCCTTCTATCAATGAAAGTGCTCTTGTGATGAATGTTATTTCT
Source organism: Ananas comosus (assembly GCF_001540865.1). Taxonomy (NCBI): domain Eukaryota; kingdom Viridiplantae; phylum Streptophyta; class Magnoliopsida; order Poales; family Bromeliaceae; genus Ananas; species Ananas comosus. The sequence goes on along the minus strand of NC_033634.1, from coordinate 7,590,966 downwards.
TGTCACGCCCCGCGACCAACCGCCAATTTGGACCGGGTCGCGGCGCCGCCGACAGACCGCCGAACGGACCGGAAATTCCCCTGTACGCGGACAGAGTCTCCCCAGTACGTCCAAGGCGTCGCAATCCAAACAATCAACGAATGTTCCAACAAGGAACGGATATCAATCCAGATTGCATAAGGAAGTATCAAATACATAATCTACTTGCTATTACAAGCATTCATTTCACAACCACGTTTTACATCACAGTTTCAGTTTACATTTTTACTTCCAAATTACAATCTCACTATTACATCAGAGTTTACAAGTTGATACATTTTCTTTTCTTGTCTTCTAGACCCCTAGCGTAGACCTTGTGCTCAGCGGTACTGTACCATCGGTCTCTGTGGGGGGCGCTATCTACTAGACTACGCCCTCCTCGCGCCGCCGCGCGCTACACCGAACGACCTGAAAACCCCAAAACACGTAGGGTGAGAAGCCACTCATGGTCCCAGGTGGGTACAGGCCACCCAAGGGAAAAGCCTCGACCTTGATAGTCCGAGGAGGCTACTGCAAACTGTTCAGTTTTCAACAATATACACAAATATATATAATTCATGAAAATACATGACATGCCTCAGCAATATGCGATTTTAAAATCACTGCCCAGCAACTAGGTATGATCAGTTTGCAATTACTACTTTTACTTTGCTACTTTAAGCTCATTAATTACTCTTAAGGTTTCTTATTACCTTAGCGTCAAAACACCAACCACTAGCTTCAGTAAGGTTTCTATACCTTAGGCTCAAAGCCTCTAATTCTAAGCTCATAAGCGGTTCTCTACCCTATTCATTAGCTAACCACCCGACTCGGTCGTTCGAGTCAATCATTCCTGGCGGATAGTCCCGCGCATTCTGGCTCACCAGCGCTACCGCACTTCTCTCCTGACTCAACTCTTCTCGCGAAAATCGTCGCACACGCTGAACAGCGGCATCGCGTCACAAGACTTTGACATCGGTGCGACCGGCGTTGCACTTAACCCAGGTGAGAGCTCGAGACATGACATACCGTCTGCGGCGAACGGGTCGCACCACACCCAACAACGATCATGTCAGACCTAGTCACTGGAGGCACACCGCATCGTACTTACAGCATGGCTTCAGTCTGCTCTGGCCGGTCTGATCCTCAAACGGCTTAACCATCCGGCGGCGAAATCGTCGCACGAAGCACCGACAATGGTTCAAGCCCCGGCGCGTGATCTCCATATGATCGCCCCCAATCTGACCACAGGTACCAAGCTCGGCGGCGAAGTCGTCGACGAACCCTGCCAGTACGGGCGAATCATAAGTCCTGGGATCCCGGAATCGACTTACCACAGGTCCAGGGTTCCTCGCCAACCCTATACTGTCGACCATAGCTCATCTAGTGGATAACCACTATACTCATCAACTAGGTTCCAATACTCTAGGTTCTATGTCACATCACTTAACCTAGATACACTTGCTAGGTTCTTGTCATCTTCGCTAGATGTCCACTTCTAGTTTACTAGTTTAACCTAGGTTTACTAACATAGGTCAAATGCCACACACCTAGATTGTTCGATTCTAGGTTTACTAATCGAACACTATGTTCTTTAACACTAGGTTTAGATGCCACTCGATCTATCTGACAACCTAGTTGTCCAATCACTCTATTTACACTAGAGTTATCATGTCACTTACTTAGCTCTCATGATGCTATCTTGCATTCTCTACTTTAACTAGCATTATATACTGCTATAGCTCATTATGCTCTCTATTTAGCATTTCCATCTATGCATTAATTAATACATGCATTCTTTACAATCACTAGCATAATTACTATAGCATGCTTTCCATTTAGCATTTGCATCTTATATTAACCATGCTCTCTACTTAACATTTACTCAGCATGGCTCTATGCATCATTATTTAACATGCATTTACACTATGCATTATTATCATCATGCATTCCAATTACTTGCTTGCATTATTTATTTATCATGCTCATCATGCATTCTTTACTTTACTTGCATTTACTCTATGCATATTTATTAATGCACCATTTAGTCTTGTCTACATGCACATGCATCAACATGAGATTACATTGCTAAGACATAAAGGGCGACCTAGTCGCTTCGGTAAGCACAACCCACCTTAACTCGCGTTCCGATTGCTTGTCGACACTTGCAATCGGCCTCCCGCGGCACTCGGCGCCCGTTTAAGCCCGAACTCTTGCGTGACTTAGCGAACGACCTCCGAATCACGATCCGTCTTTTCCGGAGTTTATTCCTTGACTCCAAGATGCTCCGGTTCCGATCCCACGATTTTTAGGCGCTTATCCCGCGTGCTACGGCTATCTGTACCAAAATTGACCGTTTCGTCAATAACTTCGTGTACACTCGTCGGATCGTCGAACCGAGCATTTCAACGCGTTCATTAGGTCCCCAATTAGGTTTCCAAGCGGTCAAAATAGATCAAAATCCCATATGAGCAAAACCCCTCTTTGGGATGCCCTAATATGACATATGCTCAATACTCCGATATCGATCTATAAAACAAGCAAAAGAGAGCTTGTCCAAGTTCTTAGAGCTCATTTAGGACCATTAGAACCGTTCATAGGGTGTTTAGAACAAACCCTAGAAATCCACCATTAGAGCCTCATGAAGAACACCATGGATTTCATGTGTTCTTGGCCTCTACGAAGTTCTAAAGCTTGTAGGTAGATCAAAACCAAAGATCTAGGGTTTAAAACCCATTCTACAAAAATCTACCATAAGAGGCTTGGAAGCTTACCTCTCCTAGAGCTCCAAGGGAGAGAAGAAGATGAAGAGGATGATGATGGTGATGATCCTCTTCCTCTCCTCCATCTTCTCCTTCTTTTCTTCTTCTTCTTTTCTTCTTTTCCTTTCTTCTCTTCTCTTTTTCCTTCTCTTTTCTTGCAACCGGTTGAGAGAGAGGGAGAGACACGAGAGAGAGAGAGAGAGGGAGAGATCTGCTGTGAGGGAGAGGGGTTTAGGGCTATTACATTAGGTAACAATTGCTAATAAACCCCTCCAATCATTTATAATTGCAGCAGACTAATTCTGTGCTGTTCGGGCTCCTTGTACCGGTACACGGTTTCTTGTACCGGTACAAGGCCTGGCAGACAGCCCAACCCGAGAGCTGGCTCTCTCGGTTGCGCAGGGCTTGTACCGGTACAAGACCCCTTGTACCGGTACAAGGCCTGGCAGCTCCAAGCCTTAAACTTCGCTGGTTGTACCGGTACAACCATTGGTCTTGTACCGGTACAAGACATCCAGAACGTCATTTTTGACTTCGTTTCCACTCTCTTTCGCGCCATTCGATGCCAAAACCCTTTCAACTCTTTTAGAGCTTACATTTTAGCCCTTCCAACCGTGTTGGAATGTGAATTGGGACTTGTCCATCCATCTTCTTCGCATACTTTAGTCGACTTGGCTAAAGTTTGATAATTCTTCCGAAACCTCGGAGGTTACATTTCTCCTAATATTTGGCACGGAAGATTGGGACGTGAATTTTAATACTATCAAAAGATTGATGCATCTTAATTGGATTCCTAAATCTGATTTATCTAATCATAGATGTGAAATATTTGTGCAAGCTAAGAAGCCTAGGAAATCATTTAAATCTGTGGATAGAGATTGTGATCTTTTAGAATTGGTGCACAGTAATGCTTGTGATGGAAGTAGACCTAGTAGAGGTGGAAATAAATATTTTGTGACATTTATAGATGATCATTCAAAGTATTGTTATGTTTATTTGATCAAATCAAAAGATGAGGTTTTAAGCAGATTCAAGATTTATAAGACTGAGGTTGAAAATCAATTAGATAAGAAAATCAAGATTTTGACGTCTGATCGAGGTGGTGAATATACTTCAAATGAGATGACTGTTTTCTGTCAAGAGTTTGGAATTGTGCATCAAGTGACTGCTCCTTATACACCTCAATCTAATGGAGTTGCTAAACGTAAGAATAGAACTTTGATGGATATAGTGAATTCAATGATTATTAGTTCAGGCGCACCTGAGAATTTGTGGGGGGAAGCTTTGATTTCTGCATATATGATTTTAAATAGAATTTCCCACAAGAATTCTAATGTATCTCCCTATGAGCTTTGGAAAGGTAGAAAACATAATTTAAATTATTTTAAAGTGTGGGGGTGCCTAGCTAAAGTGGAGATACCTGAGAATAAGGAGAGAAAGATTGGACCTAAGACTGTGGATACAGTTTTTGTGGGTTATACACAAGGTAGCAATGCAAATAGATTTTTGGTAGTGAATTATGAAATTAGTGAGATTTCTAACAACACTATTATTGAGGCTAGAGATGCAGTGTATTTTGAGGATATTTTTTTTTTTAGAACTATAGTAGATAGACCTATTCCAGCTGAGCCTGTAGGTTGTAGATGGATTTTTAAGAAGAAGTTGAGACCCGATGGATCTGTAGATAAGTATAAGGCTAGATTAGTGGCACAAGGATTTGCACAGAATCCTGGAATAGATTAGTTTGATGTTTATGCTCCAGTTGCTAGGATTACTTCTATTAGAGTGTTGATTGCTTTGGCCTCTATCCATGATTTGATTGTTCATCAAATGGATGTTAAGACAACCTTTCTAAATGGTGATTTAGATGAAGAGATTTATATGAAGCAACCTGAAGGTTTTATAGTTTCTGAGTATGAGAACAAAGTGTGCAAATTGAATAGATCTTTATATGGACTTAAGCAAGCTCCTAAGCAGTGGCATTTGAAATTTGACTCTTTGGTTGTATCAAATGGTTTTCACGTGAACATGTCTAATGAATGCCTGTATTCGAAGGAATATAATGGACAGATAGTGATTTATGCTTATATGTTGATGATATTTTGATTTTTGGTACTAATATGAATGTAATATATGATGTAAAGAAATTGTTAAATAAAAATTTTGATATGAAAGATCTTGGGCAAGCAAATATTATTCGCAACATAAAGATCATTAGAAAATCGAAAGAAATTATTATGAGTCAATCCCACTACAGTTGAAAAAGTTTGGATACTTTGATGTTAAACCTGTAGTCATACCTTATGATTCTAATGTGCATCTTAAAAAGAATAGCGGAGATCCAATAGGTCAAAATGGATATTCACAGATTATTGGATCTTTGTGATATTTGGTAGATTACACTAGACCTGATTTGGCTTATGCTGTGAACCGATTGAGAAGATATATCCATAATCCAAATAGAGAGCATTGGAATGCCTTAGAAAGAATTTTGAGATATATGAAGGGGACTGTATCTTATGGATTACATTACACTGGTTTTTCTGCAGTATTGGAAGAATATAGTGATGCTAATTGGATTAGTGATACAGTCGATATAAAGTCGACTACTGGATTTGTTTTTCTTCTAGGAGGAGCAGCTGTTTCTTGGAAATAAACTAAACAATCTTTGATTACTAAAAGTACTATGGAATCTGAACTCATAGCCTTGGATACAACTGTAGCGAAAGCTAAGTGGATTAGAGAGTTTCTTTATGATTTGCCACTTATGGAGCGACCTTTAGCAACTATATGTATTTATTGTGATTGTAGATCTGCAATAGATAAGTGTGCTCAAGAGAATGTGGAGACAAAAATGAATAGATCAATGAAAGTGAGGGATAAGTTCATTCGACAGAATTTGAAGGAAAATGTGATTGGATTGGAATTTATGAAATCTATAAAGAATTTGGCTGATCAGCTTATGAAGGGATTATCTAGGACAGTGATCCTAGATTCGTCGAGGGGGATGGGGCTTAGCCCACAATAGAAGTTACCGGCGACGGCAACCCAACCTGTTGCAGGTTCAATGGGTAGAAACAAGTCGAATAGGTAGCTGTGAGGAGCATTGTTTTTATATCCTCATCCCTATGGCGACAGTGCTCATATCTATAAGTGGATAGAAGGGCGTTGGCCCTGAATGGCTCCGAGACCTATAAGGCAAGGTGTGACCTTGCAGATACCCTTTGAGGACCTATTATATGTGTGGAGTTGTGAGGCCGCGACTATGGAAAGAGGGTTGTTCCCTAAAACACACACGAAGCGATACTAGTGCATGGCCATAAAGGTGCTCACTCGCTTAGAATCTAAACAGCTGTACCATGTGTGTTGTTCGTGGAAATTTGATTCACCGGCCTTGGTTCAAGGCGTAGTCCATGTCACGCCCCGGGGCCGATTTTCAAAGCCATTTTGAAAATTCATTACCATTTTGAAAACTCAGAGTCGCGGAAGATGTACTTTTTTTTTTTTTTTCCAACCTGGCCCACGTGACGTAGCATACCCGCACAAATACAAAGTTCATCTGTCCACTCGGACAGAGTCTCCTTTTGTATTTGCACGGCGTACCAACTATACAACAGGATCACAACCACAACCTACAATTACCAATCACAACCAAATAATGATATGCATTTTCATACAGCTAACAATCCTTAGAGATGATGCATGCCTCTAAGCACTCCTTAGGCGCTGAATGATGCAATGCACAGTACAACAATCATCCTATTTAAAAGTGCTCCCCACACGGAAGCTTTTATTTTTGAACTCTAATTCATTCATCATGAAAAACCATTCAAAAATTTTTTAAAACTGTTTCCACACGGAAACTCTATTTTGAAAATCAACTACCTCGAGGGTAGAAAACCACGATATGTAAATACAAGAAAATCCGATATCCATAGAATCAACATCCAAATCCACAAACCTCATTCACATGCATAAATAACAAAAGCATCCAAGATCTACCAAAAAGATCACCAACATTCAAACAATCATAAAAATCAGCTAACTGAAATTATTTAAATGACTACTAAAGCGGGAAAGAAATACAACCAGGGTGGCGATCGCTATAAACCATACTAGCTAGATCGTCCTCTCGTCGAGCCCAAAATTCAACTCCTCGTCTATGTCACCTGGGGGGGGAATGGGGGTGAGAAACCGCAACCATGGTTTTCTCAGTGGGTACGACAGAGCCAGAAGGCAAGCCGTAATCACCGGAAACCAAAGGAAGATAGATAAACAAATATAGATACTGATATATGAAAACGAACTACAGTAGCTATAACAGTATGAATATGATATGACATAAAAGCAACTACAGTAGTAATAGAAACAGGATAATAACTGAGCAAGAATGAAACTACTACTGTAACCAAAAACTCAACTGATCAGATGCCTCAAAGGTGAATATCCAAACCAAATCAATCTGATACTGCTATGTTGGTCGCAGACCTCAAGGTTACCTGTCACAGAGCAGACACTGCGAGCTTATTCATGCGTCCCGACGACCTATCCGGATACGTACACCCCTTGGTTGGTGCCAACCAACCTGGTATCTAGAATATACAGTGCTGTGACTAAATCATGCTGATATGCTCAAAATGAAAACCGGCAAAAAGAGACCGGTGCCATGGCCAAAGCCAGGTGCAAAGGCGTACAACGCCGAACCACGATCAATCAGATCGAAACACATGACAAGAGAGTCGATGTGTTGCCTCGACCCAAGGTCCACAGAGATACAATATACGAGTGCAAGCCTCCTCTACATGTCTATCCACAACTATACAAATGCAATCAACGGAATACGATAAACAAGCGATAAACAATCAACTGACATGTAGAGACTACGATACTGATATGAAAGAACAGAGGAAGGGTGAAACGATCTCACCGACTACCAGCTCGAAGCACCCACCTGTCACTGTCGCGTCGAAACACTGGGTACGCACAAGTCGGCCGGACCTACGAAGATCCAACGGGTCAGTAACCAACCCACTCACCTGAAGTACACTATCTCACAAACCCCCACACAGATCCTCGAATCGGTTTCCCAAAACCGATCATCGTAACTCACCGGAAGTCCCGCAAACCACACCGAGACGCCGTCGGGACCCACTAAGTGTCCCGAAACTCACCGACTCGTGTCACGAGTCACCTGCTGCCCTAAAACACTCCAATTTGGATGTTTTGGCAGCAAACACAAGATAGCGCAACTACACCATTACTGTCGGATAATAGTACGAATCCGGATTCCCGAAAGTGTCTATTTCGACACAGGAACCCACTGTCGCTCACCCATCATCATCGAACCCACAAAATGATGATGGTGACCAGCCAACAAGGCTCAGCGGCAATTTACAGGATAACCAATCCATGTCAGAAGAAATCCGAACCGAAACCGCGTTCTTTCGGCGAATTTCGCCGAAAAATGCACCGGAATCGACTTTTCGATTTTCGCGAAAGCTACAAGATCATGGACAATCACTCCAAAGGTCAAACACGCTCATACACACTGCCCACAGTAGCCACAAGGCGTATAATTGCGCAAAAGCCCTTGTATTTATATAAAATCCATCATTTTATGTAAATCTGGCGACTTCTATGACTCATTCTCACAAACCGAGGACTTCTAAGTTTCGCTGAGACACGTACTGACAGATCTCGACGTACCGGAGGCCATGCTCATGATCCGGAGCACAACGGCTTGCTGTGGGAAGCGCAGGAGCAACCCGAAGGTTCAGCAAATAGCTCGCAGTCGGGGAAGATCGTGCCAAACAGGGCTAACCGGACACTGCTGATCCAAAGTGAGGTGAGCACTGTGATCAGCACTGACCAACGATCACCGTGCTCACCTCCGGAGGCATCAGGACAGCCTCGGATCGCCGGATAAGTGTGCGCAAACCCAAAACAGCAGCCAAACAGGCTCTACAAGGTCGACAATGCCGAAACAGCTGAACGGAGCCTTCCCGACAGAAACCAAGGTGAGCATGATGATCATAAACTTTCCAGGATCATCATGCTCCCTTCCGTAGAGATCAGGGAGGCTCGAGAAGCTCGGAACAGTAAACCATCCTATCTAAGCCCTATTTCGGGCTTGGCCGGAGCAAGCTTGCTCCGGCCGGCTTCCGGCGGCACGGCGGTGCGCGCGGAGGCCAGGGATGGGTGCGGGGGAGGTGAGGAGTACCGTGCTTACCTCGGTTGACGGCGGGGTGCGGCGACGGCGTCGGCGGAGCAAGCTAAGCCCGCACGAGATCGGGCTCGGGTTCCAAGTGCAGCGGCGGCCACGGCAGCCGGCGGGAGGCTACGGGACGGCGGCGGAGGGTTGCTGGAGGCCGGAGAAGGGTAGCTAGGCCGTCGTTGGGCGGCGGCTGCGCGCGGGGCTGAAGCGGGCCAAAGTTCGGCCAAACTGATGCAGGGCGGCCGCATGGCGGTTGCAGAGCGACGGCGGCGTTCGGCGACGGCAGCGGGCGGTGGGGAAGGACGCCGGGGCTCCGGGAAGTTGGCCGGGGTGGTCCACGATGGCGGCGGTGCAGAGAAAAGGGCCGCAGGCTTGCCTCGGCCTGGGCTCGGGCTGGGGCGGCTGCTGCTGGCTGGAGCGGCTGCGGCGGCGCTCCGGGCGGCTCGGGGCGGCGGCGGCTGACGGGGAGGGACACTGGGGCTCCAGGGGAAGTGCCAGAGAGGAGAGCAGCCTCGGGCTTGCCCCTATCTCGAGAAGAAGAAAAGAGTACGTGGAGAGAGAAATGGAGAGGGAAAGAAAGAGGCTGAGGTGGTGGTGGCTGGCCGGAGATCAGTCGGCGGCGGCCGGGAGGCGCACGGCTAGGGCAGGGAAGAGGGATGAAGGTGGTGGGGTGCAGCTACGGTTAACTAGGGATGATCTAGGGCTCGGATCCCAAGAAAACCCTAGAAAACAATATAAGTAAGGCTCAAAATTGAAGAAAGTCTACCTAGACTTACTATTACAAGTTGAATCCTTCCCAGCCTGAGTAAAACGCGTGAATACCCCTCCACGTGCGATCTCACGCAAAACGGTACATAAAATGTTGCGACCTTTGCGAAATTACCGTTTTGCCAACACCGACCTCTCCTCGATCAACGTACGATCTCCGCAGATCCGTCCGTCAGATTTGCGAACGGATCATATCAGTTCGATCAGCACCTCGGAGACAACAAAGCTACAATTTCGTTTCACCACAAACAGTCGCAAATTTGCGACGAAATCCACTCTCTCTCCAAAAGGCCAAAAATCACGCACAATTACATATAAAACACGTATTATTGGATTTTCTCGAAATCCGTGCGTCAAACTCAAAATCCGTCAGTGCCAGTAGTTCCAGAACAGCTGAACCGGTCGAAACGAGCTATTAGACTGCTATGAACGGAGTCCGATACGCACCAGAAGCCAACTCTACTTTGTGGCTTCTCCGGAAAACCGGAGTTACTATTCACTTAAGTGAAAACTAAAAATCGCGTATCTTTTTCATTTTAGCTCAATTTCTTCTGAAACTTGACGAGTGCTTATGTAATTAAATTACACATATAAACATCATTAACTGAGAGTTTAACTACACTGCAAAAATCTCAGTCCTTACAGTCCACCATCATGCTCTTGGATGTGCATTGACAAGCGCTAAGTAAAGGTTCAAACCCGAAAAATACCTTTACCGAATACGTGGTATAAGAGATCCAACATTTTTTTGAATTATTTTGAATTTCAGTTTATTTGCTTTTTTTATTTCCAGTTTTAAATCATGTGGGAGAATATTAGATTTTATTGGAATTTTGTGATTTAAAACTTATTTAGGCCTCTTGGAAACACAATAATTATTAATGGGTTTTGCTTGGGAGCCCAACTAAAATTTCTATATGTGAGGTTTAGTCCCACATTGGAAACCAAAAGGGTGTTGATAGTGTATATATATTCTTTTATTCTCAAGTTATTTACTTGGTAGAAAATGAGAGTTATACTCTTGTTTAAACACACGCACGAGCACGAGCCAAGCGGGCGGCGGTGCGCACGGTCCATACACCCGATTTATTTTATTTTATTTTTATTTTTCAGTTTTATCTTTATTTTTATCCTAATCCTAATCCTTATCCGTATAATATGAGGCTTATTTTGTTCTACACGGATTTGACACGTTGAAGCAATATTCTCGCCTATATATATTGGAGGAGGTTGCGTGAGTTCCAGAAGAACCCGAGCATACCTAAACCCTCTCGTCTTTCCCTACTTTCTCGCCATTAATCTTTTCCGCCGATTTTCGCCAAGTTTTATTTGCTGGATCTGAAGCCTGTTGGGTTCGTCTTGCGCCACCTTGAAAGCGTGCCGACGGGGTGGAACGTGGTCGTTGTATCGCTAGAAGTAATTGTCGGGAAGACTCGCACGTGGAGGGGCAATTTCGCTTCTAGGACAGTGCTCTGCACGCCTTGATCCACAGGCCTTATCTAAACCTTTTCTTTACAGTATTTGTTACTTATTTCTTTCTTGGAATTTTTCTAAATCTGAAATTAAACTTTCGAATTGTTTTTAAAGAATATTGTAATAAAAGATCAGAAAGAATTTTCCAATAGTAACAATCTCCAAAAGGACCCTCAACAACTCACAAATCCAAAACTGCATAAAACACAGTTTGCAGCATTGAATACCGGTACTCGAATTGGAGTACCAGTACCCGATACTCAGTCTCGCAGAATCCGAGCATTGAACAATCGGATTTAATACTGCGTACCGGTACCAGCTCGATGCAGTGCGGTACTCAGCCCGAGCATACAATTCCTCAAAACCCGAGAGTTGTCTAATTTGGCACTCTATAGGATTCCGATACCCTACTCAGGTACTGGTACTCATCACCAAAAACTTGCAGTTTGTAGATTTTAGTAATAGGAATCTTTTATTGTGCTCACAAAGCACAAGTAATGGGTCGATACACTACAAACGACCCTCAAAACATCTAGAATAGTTCAAAATACTATTTTTATAATAGAAACCTTATAATTTGCTAAAGTTTAGTATACTATAATGTACACCCTCTATAGAGGTGTACTAGTAGCACTACTCTTTCCTAATAGGGGTATACCAGTAGTAGGGGTGTCAATGAGCCGAACATGAGCGAACTGGGGTTGGCTCGTGTTCGGCTCGTTTAATAAACGAATCGAACACGAGCTAGCTCGTTTAATAAACGAGCCGAACACGAGCTGACCAATTAAAGTAATTTGAGTCGAAACAATAACGAGCCGAACACAGAGAGCTAGCTCACGAAGCTGGCCAAACGAACAATAAATATAAAGGATTAGATTGAATATATATAAAAAATAAATTTATAAATCTTATCCATTAGATTTTGATCTAATAGTTGAAACTTTATATATAAATGAGTTTTTTTAAAATTGAGTTCGTCTTCATGTTTTTATTTTGCTAAAAATTAAATAAGAAAAATATATATATTATATATATAAGTATTTATTTATATAAATAAATATAATTTAATAAATTATAAAATGTAAAAATATATATATCGACGCGGTTATCGAGCTGAATATGAGCGAGCTGACCCAGCTCGTGTTCGGCTCGTTTATTAAACGAGCCAAAAAATTTAGCTCGTGTTCAGCTCTCGTTTACTAAATGAGCGATTCGATGTTGAGCTCGTTTCGAGCCGAACACGAGCGGGCTCACGAAATGGCGGAGTACTGGATTGCGGCCCCTAACCAGTAGCACTACTCCTTCCTAAAATAGCATGCCAACGTTCTCTTGAGATTATTCTAATCAAACCTTCCCTAACTCTGCCTAAACCGCAACACCCCCCTCTCTCTTGTATGAGCCAAGAAAACAAATGCGAACCAAGAAAACCATCCGCATTCTTTTCCTACCTTCCCTCCCCTCCCTCCCCCTTCCCCTCCAACCCTTTTAGAGGCCAGTGACTATGCGAGCGAGACCCTCGTCGCCTTCTTCGCTTTCTCGGGATCGGCTCCTGGCGGTGTTGTAGGTGGCTGTTTGGATCGTTCTGTGCACGCGGCGCCGTCCAATCGAGCCTCGGAAATGGGATCTATCTGGGACTCCACTGTCGCTGGCGGCCCCGAGCTGCGCCATTTCTCCTGGGCCGTCTTCTTCGCCGTCGCCTTCTTTTGTGCTCGCTTCATCCTCGACCGCCTCATCTATCAGGTAATAACAGCGCCCAACAATGGCGAGTTCTTGATTCTGTAGATGTGTGTATCTTGATTGATTGACGTCCAGCAGTTTTTGGTGTTAGTGGATGGTTTTTTTTTTTTTTTAGCCTGATGATCCTTTGGTTTGATATTTTTCGGGGAAGAAACTTGGATTACTAATTCTTCTATGATCTGCAGCGTTAGGGACTCACATTACTGAATATTCATTTAGTCCCTCACATTGCTGAATGTTCATTTAGCTCATCATATCGTTAAAGAAGACCTACCCCTCCCCCCATCCCCCAACCCCCAAACCCCACCAAAAGAAGAAACAAGGAGAAAAAATGGAAAAAAAAAACTGACATTAACAGTTTTGTGATCATCTTACAATGGAAAGTAGTTTTGAAATCACAAAGTCTTCAAAAGTTCTTAAGCCACTTTGTTTTTGTTTAATGAATATGTATTAGCTGACGACGGCTTTTTTTTTTGATGTTTTTGTAACCGCATATATTTCCATGCATTTCTTGTATCTTATTTAAAATGATTTTGGTGGCGCATTTTGTAGAATCTTACTAATATTGAGAAGTAAGTTCTTGAATTAGTGGATGTGGAAGATCTTGATTAATTTTAAGCAATATTTGACGTTTGATTTAATATCCTTCTTGTGGGTTTAGGATGATATTCGGAGAACAGATGCGGTTGGATTTAATCTTGTTTACAGAGAAAACCTAATTCTTCCTTTTTCTATGATGATCTCCAACATTATGGAGTTGCATTCTTATAAGCCCGTTATATTTCTACAGATACATGAAGTATATTCTTGCCTACAAAGAAGGAGTTTGCTCATATTTTTAGCGTTGCTATGCTATGGCACTCTTTTGGTTAGAAATATATATGGTTCCCAAAGTTCTTAATCTACTCAATTTGTAAAGGAAGATGCCTTTGAACTGATTAGTTTACATGCATTCTCCTTCTCAAGTTTCTTATGGCTGCGTCTTTCTTGGGTCTATTGGATCAATAGTTTCACTCTTCTTGTTGTTCCCAGTGATATTAAATGATAAAACAAGAAGGTAGAAAAGAAATGTTGAAGTTTTTAACATCCTTAGTTTCCATTATTATTATGATATTAGTAGAGTTAGAGATCATGATAAATCTAGAGCAAGTTGTTTCTGAGCTATCAAAAACCACCTTTAATCCCCATTTGTTGTATATTGAATTGCATAAATGTACACTTCTAACAGATTATTCTTCTTTCAGCGACACTTGTATTTCAATACGGTCTAAATATGCTTCCATGTTGCATCACACTATCTTTTCTGCTAAAACTCTCATGATTCATCACTTCCTAATGTGTTATGCACATTGTTCTGGTTTGCAAATTTAGTCCTATATGAGCCATGTAATTCGTTTTAGCTGTCATTGACAGAAAACCTGTAATAGTACCATTGGTAACTTGATGTACTCATAAGATAGATACACATTTTGCAATTCTGTTGGCCTTTGGTTATCCTGCACTGTAAGGAGCAGTTTGTTTAATATAATGGGTGGGATTTCCCTTATGCTTGACTTATTAAATATGCAGCTTACTTTATCACCAAAATGTTCTGGAAATCCTATCTTGTCGGAAGACTTAGTTGAAAGGATTTCCGGTGGAGTCAGAAATTCGCTCTATATCCGAATAATCTTTTTGGCCTTGGAGTTTTGAAAAATCATGTCAATCCCTTTACATCCAAGCTTTTTCTCAACCAAGAGTACAGTACAATAAATTGTTTCCTTCCCTTGAAACTATTCTTGGAAAACCGTTGTGTTAAATATCAATAATGAGGACAAAGGACGATAGAGTTCATCAAACAGTAGAGCCGCCGGCTTTGTGGCATGTGTTTCTGTTTGTGGAAGTATGAGCTGTAATCATGAAGCCAAACTGTCACGCCCCGCCCGTTGCACAGTGGAGGCAATGTGAGCGCGTGCACAAACGCGCTGAATAGACAGAGTTTTTCCTGTCCGCCCAAGGCATAAACAAAACATGTACATTGCATTCCACCCAGGAAAAACAACATCACATAATTTTGCACGCGAGGCATATCATAAGAGCGAGTATGTAAACCTAACTATTACAACATTGGAGCATTAACATTTTACGCACATTTCTCAAATTTAATACATATTACATGATACATGCCATTTCCTCGAAATACAACTTTTGCTCTCAATTTCATTTTTCTTTACAAAATAGTTTTACATTCCTTTGCTGTACATAGGGTGACCTACACTTGGTGACCCTGCTATTTAGGGTCCGGTGCGGCTTCGCTAGTGGTTGACTCTGCAAAACAGGGGGTGAGAAGTAAAAGAAGTTTCTAGTGGATTCGGCCGCCGACCTAGGCGACTTTCCCACTAGGTCTAATCAAGACATAAGTAGATACAATAACCAAAAGTAGTAAACAACTATACTATGCATAAACTGGAATAAACACTATTATGCCTTTATGAAGTGAAATAAGGCTCGAGACCCAATATGCTCATAGTATCCCCTTACTTACATTTGACCCGATTAGGATGGCTCACCATGGGGTCGAGCCTAGCTCACAACACTAAGCAATGTGGGTAGGCGATAAAGCGACCCAATCACCCACCTTGATTGTCTGCGTAGTTCATAACCACCTAATGCATAAACAAAAGCAAATAGCCACTACTATGCCTTTACAACATGCAACAAGATCCATGATCTAATATGATCAAATCAATGCTTCTATACCTCTTGACCCAATCGGACTGGCTCACCAATGGTCGAGCCTGACTCACACCTCTAAGCCGTATGGGGAGGCGAGAAAGCGACCCAATCACCTAACTTGGCCATTTGTCGGGGAGGCGAGAATGCGACCCAATCCTTGTACGCGTGACACTCCGGAGCTCACAGCTTGTGGAGGCGCGACCTCCACAAGCTCTAACAGACTATGTAAGTATGATCTAGTTCTCTTTATCCAAGAGAACTCACCACCAACCATGGCGACACTATCCTGAGATCTACCAATCCCTAGCATGCTCATCTCACGGTATATGCAACTATGGCAAAAACACTTAGAACAAGCCACTTGTACCATCTCAACACACAATGTCATAGTACTATACTTGTACATTAGGTTACACCCAATCCATAGTTCAATCCATCATTAGGTTCATGTTTGACACTCGATGACGCCTAGTGTTCCACTATATGTTCTATGTCCATACAACTATTTTACTCTACTAGTTCAGTGCATCTTTAGGGTTCACATGGCACTAGAATCATGCATCCTAAGTTCAAAGTTCTCAACAATAGTTGTATACGTCTAATTTAGGAAGCATGCAAATTACATGGCAATACACACACTTGAACCCTAACATGCATAATTATACATGTATATGCATACATGTGGTCTAAATCCATTCACTAACTTGTTTTACTATTTCTTTTGTATTTCTAGGGTTTCCAATGTTCAAATGGCCTATACCCTTACATGCTAGGTTAGCAACTTCCATCAACGATTATCTACTACCAAGATCAAGCAGCATGCAATTTATATAGCAATAAACATAATTGAACCCTAGCATGCATAACTACACATATACACACACACGTACATGCACAAAAATTAGAATTGGACATGGGGAGAAATCCAACCGTTTCGGAGAGCACCACCCACCTCAGTTAATCATCAATTGCTAGGATTTCAAGCAATTGGCTTCCTAGCGTCGATTTGGTATGCTTTAAGCCTAACGAATGAAATTCCTTAAATTTCTCCAATTGGATGCCCTAACCTCGTCGTAATCCAAGTCGAAGTTGTCCCTTGTGTCGAACTATCCTCCAATTAGCGATTTTCAAGATCAATTTGGCCTAAAACCTCATAAGGACAAAAGCCTCAAATCCAAACCCTAGGTTTCTTAATCCTCAAGAACACCCAAAATAATGGTGAATCTTTTGTTTACATTAGTTGCGAAACACCTAGGGATCTTAAAAACACCAATTTTAAAGGATTTAACCCAAATCCTAACTCGAATCATGAAAACTCACCATGGCCACTGTGCTCTCCAAGCTTGATCCACCATTAGAGAGCTCTCCCAAGCTCCTCCAACTTGAAGCTTCCAAAATCTCCAATTTTTCCTCTTTGGTGGAGAGGTTGCAAGAGAGAAGGAGAGAGGTGTTAGAGTGGAAGAGAGAAGAGTTTCCCCTTCCTCTCTTGTGTGTGGGGTGGAGAGGAGAGAGCTATGGGATTCCCTTTTTAACCCCCAAATAGCGGAGGGCCGGACCCTCTATCAAGGTCCAGACCCCGAAAGGCATTTCGGGTATTTTGGCAGCGAAGGTCCGGACTTGTCCTGCAGGGTCCAAACCTTAACACTATGAACAATATTTTTAGTCTTTTTATTTCTTCTCATTTTCGCACTAAAACTCCGATTTTCGTTCCGTTTTCTGTCCAAATCAAATCCAACACAATCGAAACTCCTCTGCACATATGAAACACTTCCCATATTTGAAAATTATAGTTTTTCCTTATAAACACAACTAGATTTCGAAGTACAACCATTTCTCAAAAGTTTTCATTTGCTCCCAACTTTCTTCTAAGTTTCACCGATACTTCTTCTAATCGTTCCGACACCCTCAGCACCCGACGTGGACCTCACCAAATCCACTTCTTGACTATACTTCATCCAATTTGCCTTGAGCGCAGGAAAATGTGCTAAAATTTAGTTTACTACACAAACCATGTCAATAAATCATCTGGACTAAACAGACAAATTAATCTTTTTGTAGAAAGTGTGAGTACCATTTTATCTGTTTGCCTATAATATCTATATTAATTTATTTGACATGACATTCTAATATGAAAATTGGAGTCAGTTATTTCAGACCTCAACATAACGACGTATGGAACAAAATTCGAGTATCGGTATTTCTTTCTTTGCTCTTGAACTTTAATATCTAATGGGAAGCATATTAAAATATTGATGCTACAACTCTGATTGACTTCATAATATCATACTTAAAAGGTTTATATCATGGTTCGATCAATCGACAATATTGTTTTTGCATGCATGAGCTTGATTACATCATGAAAATCATACAGTAGTTTTGGATTTCTATAGTCATTAATTGTCTAAGCTTTCATGCTTCACATAATTTATCTATACTAACTGTTAGCCTATTCATTTCCTGCATTTTGAATATTGTCAGTCCCAAGAAGAGCTTTCTTTTCTTCAAATTATTTACCATCCATTTTGGAGAAAATTTTCTCTGAGATATTATGTCATTTTGCAACACTTAGGATGCCCAGACCTGTAACATATTTGGCGACCATACCCCTTTAATGAATGTATTTGATTTCAGCCATTGGCTACCAGAATGTTGAGTACTAAAGGTGCTTTAATGATGAATGAGGAGGCTAGACTGGCAAAGATTGTGAAGTTTTCTGAGTCAATGTGGAAGCTGACATATTATGCAAGCGTTCAAGTGTGGGTTCTTTCTATAATAACGCAAGAGCCTTGGTCGTTGGATACAAAAGAGTACTTCAAAGGGTGGCCAAATCAAGAATTGAAGTAAGTGCTGTCTTCCTCATGCCTTCCTCATCCCTTTCTTTGGGAAGCTTTTCATATTCTTTAACGCATAAAAGCTCAGCAAAGAAACACATGATTACATGAGGCTAAAATGTTATAATCCTTTATGTTATGTAAGTTGGTTTCAGTCGCACAACTCCTATGTTTTACTTGTTTTGTTGGTTATGCACGTCATGATAAGAAAAGTACCGTACACGGGCCTGCATTGTGTTTCTTCCTATATTTGTTTGATTATTGTGTTCTAGCAGTGTTTCTCAACAAGTAGTAGATGGAGTACTTTGGAAAACTTAGAAATCATGACAAGAACTGTGGTTGGAATAGCCAGTACAGAGCTACTCTGCTACTTCCTATATTTACTTGGCTAATGTAGCTTGTTAACCCTTTCGAGGGTCCAGGTGGTGCCCTAGCTGATTTTATATTTTCTGAGTTAGGCTTCCATTCTATTTTTGTCAGATGGCTTTCTTTCTGCAATGATTTCTTGAGAAACCTTATATATTACTAGCTTTACTCATTTTCCGAACTCTGTCATTCTCAATAGATTTTCATTTCTAGAATGTTTTTTGTTTAAAGATTTAGACTTTAGAAATCCTTGATTTAGAGGATTGTATCCGCATATTATTTTGATCATCTCTGTTGGATCTGCAAGTACCTGCTTGACTTTGTTTAATCATAATCTCTTCTGACATAGGTCCTTACTGATGCTGTTCTACATGTGCCAATGTGGGTTCTACGTTTATAGCATTGGTGCTCTCGTTGCGTGGGAAACCCGCAGGAAAGATTTCTCTGTAATGATGTCTCATCACATAATAACTTCATTTTTGATTGGGTACTCATATCTAACAAGGTAAATATTTACTAAAAGCTTATAAACCTTGTGATATTCTGATTATCTACAAGCGAACTTTGTTTCTTTTTTACTTGTTCTCGTTGAAAGTTTTCTGATTATCAGAATGAAGCTTCAAAGAGTGAAATGTTTGGTTTTACATCTGACCGTGCAAACATTTTCTCAAGCAGATATTTATATGCAATTTATATGCATGTGGTCAGACATTACAAGTGGCAAATATTCCATTTTTTGGTGTTACTAATGCCTCAATGCGCATGCCTTAAAAGACACATTAGCAATCATATGAACCTTTTTAGATTTTTTTTTTTTTTCGTCAAATGAGTTTGTCCAATCAATACTATTTTATGCCATTCTATGTGGTTTTGAAAGTCAGTCCTCTAAGAATCATGTTTCATAGTCTCAAAATTCTTCAAATTCTTTCTTGGTGCTGTCTGACTTAGTTTCTGTTCTGATCATCTTACGTGAGTAACTTATAGTGTAAACTCTTTTCTAGCTCATTGGTGGTGTTTCTTTGGCATCCTCTGCTCATGAACTAGGGCCAAAATAAGAAATGTTGGATGTATGTATATCACGCTTGTTCTTATAGGGATAAGATAAAGGATTATAATCTTTAAATTAATAGTTATGTTGATAAGTGTTTTGGAAGAACAAAACTTGATAAATCCTCCTGATAACAACAAAAATCTATCTTCAAGAAAATGTGCATGCAAGCTATTGAGGTCACACCCTGGCTCGGAAGCTTAGCTAGGCTCATGATAAACATGCCGCAAACATAGGGGTTCAAGACCATTATGCCTGCGAGATGGTGGAATAATGTAACCTGTTGATGACTACATAATAAAAACTTATAAATACTATGCCAATCTAAGTGAACAAAATAGACAAAAATGACTTTAACTAGTAAATCTCGAATTAACTTCATGAAGTAAGGTTCATAACTAGTTACAAATTTCTAAATGTTTAATTGTTTAAGCTTTATTCTACTTAAACTGAGCTCAGCACTATGGAACGCTTATGGCCCCATGTTGTCTCACCCATCTCACCCATCCACACTGGCAACTGTATCCAAAAAGTATTATCTACAAGAGCACAATACGATGATAGACTCTGAGTAGTTTTCTAGCGGGTACAACGAGTTGACAGAGGTAAGGTGTATGGTGTACCTACTAGTCTGAAAAAAGGAAGTTGGATAACTAATTAAGAATAATGGCATAAGTACATGAGATTAACAATGAGCATGTAGGTAGGAACAACTAATGCTACCAATATCCAAGAATATGGAATATTAATTAATAGTATTTAATTTGATAACAATTTAGTAATTTATGCATTAAGCTTTCTATGAAGTTTCAAATTATGGTCAACCCAACCGAAATATCCTTTCGAGTCTCGGTCCCATACTACCAAATGGAGCTATCCATACTTATTAACCAATTCTACCCATTCAGTGCTAAACATGCATATAACTGCATCTATGCAGTTAGAGCATAAAGGAGACCAATTGTGGTCACTCTTTCCGAAGAACTCACCCTACCGCATAGTTGCAATACTATGTGGTGTATTTGATAAGTAGCGAATTGCTATGCTCATGGTTAAGACTCTTATGAAGACTCATGAATCCACAGTAGGCCGACAACAATAACAAATCAGGACAAAGACTAATTTCGAATGCCAAATACGTGAACAACTAGAACTGGGTATTATGCGTACGAATATCTTTAAAGCAGTACTTTACTAGTGTCTTCAACAAAGCATGCTTACTACTTATGAACAAATATGTAACAATTTAAGGACATCATAAGTAGCAAAATAGAACAAAAAGACTGAGCATGCTATCAACATTTCATAATAAAATATCTAGGTACGACAAAATAGAAATTTCAACTTGTAAACCTAAAGCATGCAAGAAAAAAAGGCTAGTTTAAGTATATGCCAACTTCAAAATTTGAGCAACCACCTCAAGGTTAAGAGCAACTAAGCCTGCAAGTTCGAAATGTGCTTTGATTTCTGAGTTTCATTTCAAATCCAAAAGAAAGGTGAATCTAAGTTAAAATCCTATTTAATCATGTTTAGTTTAACATTAATAATACTCAATTTCCATTTCTAGGATCATGATCTTAGTAAACAGATTTTCCAAATAAATCCAACCAAACATAATTACTCCAAGGCCTCAATCCAAGCTATAACAAAATATTACAAATGTTTTACAATTTGGTACAGTGGTCCTTGAGTAAACTTTCAATAATTAGAGTTTACCCTTGATCTTAATACATCAAACTCAAATAGCTGTCTTGAAGCCCAATAAAAAATATGTCAATCGAACGGTGCCTTAAGACATGATGCAACAAATAAGAGAGAGCATAGCAATATCGCTGACCCATCTGGCGGTACTGATGGCAGCAGTGGTGCTGCAGCCACAGTAAGGTTGGCTATTGATGCAAACTGAGGGGTTGCCAAATCTGAATTTTTAGCTTTGTTTTCGTTTAAATGTATTTCTTTGAAATAAACTAGTTCAATTTATCGATTCCGTCGGAATCTATTGAATCATATGAATCCCCAGTTGAATTGGGTCACATCCAAGTAAAATGATAGTCACGTCACTAATCAAGCAATGCACTAATGAGAACTTGCCAAATGTCCCTTAAAAATTTGGATGCACCTATTCTACTGTAAGCCGACTTTAAAATATACATTAAAAATAAATTTATATTATATAATAAATTATTTTATATTATATAGTACTTTAAAAATAAATCTGTATTATATAATAAATTATTTTATATTATATAGCTTATTTTATTTTATTTTACAATACTAATTTAATATATTGTGCGGTGTATGAAAATATAGTATACACTAGATGCAAGTAAAGACTTATTCTCTTTCTTTCTTAAAATTATGAGTGCTTTTTATTGAACATTCTCTGCACCGGATGTATGTATATACATACATCACATACTTACGCCTTTTAGTTGAGACTTTAAAATCTGATTCAGTAAATATAATTTAAATTATAAAACTTCGTAGATCACATATATTTAATAAAGTTTTAATATTGAAACATTTGTCATTTAATATAAGTTGCGGTATATGCGATGTTAACATATTTAGGTTCACGTATAGTTTTTTTTCTTTTCAATCAATTTTAACAAAGTAAAGACACCTTTGCATTTCCAGTAATTTAAAATAAGTCCTCCAATTTGAACTTTTTAGTTAAAAAAATTTATTTATAGAATAGCTACGAAAATTATTAAATTTGAGTGAACTTTAAAATAAAGTTGTTAGAATAATTTAACTCTTCAAATTCTGAAAGTTAAAAAAAATATTAATAAAAGTATTATTTTTTATGATGTACATAGGGCTAATTGATATTTTTTTTCCTTAGTATAAGTTTTTAATCTTAAAATTTTAATAATTATATATCTTAATTAACTAAAATATTATCTACCTGCTGCGAAGCGCGGGTCCTACACTAATACTAAAATTAAAGCAAGGAAGCAAAAATTTCAGCAAGATGAAAAATTAAAATCGAATTGAAGTAATATTAGAATGGTGATAAACCTTTAATATATGAGATAAAAACAACTAACTGAAAATACATATAGTAGTTCCAGAAAGGTAAATTTGGTTTTATCGGACTTAAAGCTTTTAGATTAGTTGATTTGGCTAAGTTGGTTGGTAAAGGTGGAAGATTAGATTGAAAGGAATAATGGGATATCAGGAGATGAGGGAGAAGATAAAATGCAAGAAGTGCACCAATCACACAATCGATGAGGAGGGTGGTACACCATTGGTGGAACTTCGACAACGGGGAAGATGATGAGGAGCCAGGGATTCGAATGAAGAGGAGGGGCAGAAGAAGAAGCCAATCTTGCCACGAATATAGTGTGCTATGATCAAATTGCTAAGGTCTACCTAACGGGATCACATCCATAGGTACAACATTAGACGAAACCTTATCAGTATAAGTCTTCTCGATAGAAAATTCAACAAGACATCGCCTTTATTACCTGAAACTCATCCCCGTCCTTAAACTAAGCTATTTTGTAGGGTTGAGTAAGTTTTTCATTTTTCAGTTTGAGTTTTTCAGTTTTCGGTTTGAGTTTATCAACCATTTCTCTGGAGATAGTTTTTAGTTTTCCCACTGTCAATGACAAGAGAGCAAAACTTATCCCCCAAGCTACAGATGGTTCTAAAAAGACTACGACGCTACCAATCACCTTGGATGGACTTGGAGGTTGATAGGACTCGATGGATCATGAGATTTGTTTCAGTTGCATTAGGAGATTCTTCAGGAATTTCATCTACATCTTCTTGTTCTACAGTTTCTTCCCTAATTTCATTTTTTTCTGATTTTCTATTGGATTGGCTCTAGAATCAAATTTTCTCAAAGGGCAATAAGAGGATTTATGTTTTGATTTGTTACATTTATAACAAATGATGCCAGAATTACTAGGTTTAGCATCTCAAATTTCTTTGCCCTTAAGTTCTTGAACAGGTGTTGAAGAGGTTTGACTATTATTCTTTGGGATAGGCTTGGTTCCTATGGTGTTCTTTACACTCGCACTGTCCTCACAAAAAGTTTGTCTTTTAAGTTTATTCTCAGTCTTAAGTTGTTACGCCCCGCAATCGCCACTTTGGTCGGTCCGGGTGCGCGCACAAATTGCCGAACAGACAAAGCCTTCCCTATCCATTCAAGGCTCAACAACATCATGTATATAGAGTTTTGCCTAGAAAAAACAAACAATCAACATACATGAATTGCACGAGGGCATATCACAAGAGTGAGAATGTAACCTAACTTTATTGACTTAGAAAGTTAAAGATAAGTCGGAAATGACTTGTACTAAAATTGAAATGAAAATGTATGATTTAGAATTTTTTGTAAGAAATGAGACTGATATTTCAGCTGAAAAATTCACAATATTAGAAAATTATGAAAATTTGAGAATATGTTGAAATGATTTTTTTGAGGCTAGATTTAAAGTTTCATATCATTCCGACACCCGAGCAGTGAAAACAGAGTCTGACTGCAATTTGATAAAAATTTTAGTCGGTAGACCTTTCGATGACCAAATATGATTCAAAACTGAAAAGTTTAGATCACGTACTTCTGATTGACTTTAATTGAGCCCGACTATCAAATTTGAACGCAAACGGACATTCAAAAGGGCTCCAACTAAAAGTATCAGATCAAAATAGGACTAAAATGCAAATTGTAATAGTATTGGGGGGCCCTTATGTGAACCTACACCATATCTCTCCTTGGCTGTGCCCAACACGAGAGAATCTTGGAGAAGGGTTCTCTTTCTCTCTAGACCACACTCCCTGTACTCTCTAACACTTTTTTCTCCCTTAGTCTTGTAATTTCTCCATCAAAGAGGAAAAAACTTGGAGATTTGGAAACTTCAAGTTGGAGAAGAAGTTTGAAAGAGCTCTCTAATGGTGGAAGAAGTTGGAGAGCATGGTGGCCAAGGTGAGTTTTCATGATTCGAGTTAGGATTTGGGTTAAATCCTTTAAGATTGGTGTTCTTAAGATCTCTAGATGATTCTAAACTAGTTTAATCAAAGGATTCACCATGATTTTTGTTCGTGAGGTTCATGAAACCTAGGGCTTGGATTTGGGGCTTTTCTCCCTAAGGGATTTGGAACTAAATTGATCTCATAACTCTCTAATTGAAGGGTAGTTCGACGCGGGGGACAACTTCGTTTTGATTACGACGAGGTTACGGCTTCCAATTGGGAGATTTTGCCGAATTTCATCCGATAGGCTTGGGTTGAGTCGAATCGCTGTCGGAAATCAAATTGCTTGGAAGTCCTAGCAATTGGTACTTAAGCACGGTGAGTGGTGCTCTCCGAAATGGTTGGATTTCTTCCTATGTCTATAATGCCATTTTGTTCATGTGTATAAATGTGAAAATTCCATGCATATAGGGTTATTATTGTGTTTGAGCTTTTATTTCCTTGCATGCTTCCTACAGTAGGGTTGGTCAAATTGGATTGGGAACTCGGTACTTGGATGCGTGAGGATTGGGTCATTGGACATTGGAAATCCTATGAATGCAATGAACTAGAATGTGAACTTAGAAAATATTGTGGAACATTGGTGGCATCTTGACTAGTTGTTTGGACATAGAAAATAAACTGTGGACATTGGAACAAAGTGAAATACTAGGTGTCATTGTGAGTCTAAACATGAACCTAGTGGTAGAAATACGGATTGGTTATCCTGTTGTGCAAGTAGAAAACATGAACATTGTGTGTCATGAGTGTACTTGTGGGTTGTTGCCGTAGTTGCACAGGATTTGAGACGAGCATGCGAGGGATTGAAAAAGATCCTCTGGACCATGCTAGGGATTGGTGGAGGATTCCCGTATGTTGTTACCCTGGTTAGTAGGGTGTCCTCGGGATGAGAGGACTGGATCGTACTCACATTGTTTGTTTGGCTTGTTGGTGTTCGCGTCACCATAAGCAGTGAGCTCCGGAGTTGTCACACATGGGTTAACGTATCTATCCAGCAGGCGGCCCTAGATGGGTTAAGTGGAATTCTTCCCAACTGTTGGCCCTGGTATTGTGAGTTTGGCTTGACTTTGCGTGAGCCGGCATGATTGGGTCATGAGGTAAAAGAGAAAGTTGGTTGAGCATAGTAGATCATGTCTTTGGTTACCTGGTGAAGTTTTGTAGTAACGTCATATGACAGGATGAGTCGATTGTGCCTCCTCTGCGGACAGTCTGCATTGGGTTGAGCGGAATTCTCCCAAGTAGACGATCTAGAGGTGGGAGTTGGGCTTGACTTTGCGTGAGCCGGTATGATTGGGTTAAAAGGTAAAAGTGGTAAGCATCTTGAGCATAATAGCATTTATTGTTTACCTAGCTTCATTTCGCAAAGGCATAGTAGTGTTTATTCCAGTTGAGCATAGTGTAGTTGTACTTTCTTGTTCGTTTATCTACTTATGCCTTGATAGACTTAGTGGAAAAATCGGCGAGGTTGGCGACTGAACCCACTGGGAACTTCTTTTAGTTCTCACCCCTTGTTTTACAGAGCCAACCATTAGCAGAGCGGCACTGGAACGAGGCGTGGGCGTTGCGCCTAGATAGCAGGGTCACCAAGTGTAGGTCACCCATGTACAAGTAAAAGAATGCAAATGTATTTTGGAAATGGAAATGGAATTAAGAGCGAAGTTGTATTTTGAGGAGTTCATGTTTTATTGTCTACTGCAAATTTTTATATTTGCTAATCAACATTTGCACAACTTTTCCATCCAATTTTCACTATTAATTACCATTGATGCGCAACTACACTAACTCCAAATCCTTCTGCGTAACAAGCCCATCAATTTGGCCTGTTAAAGAGTGTACGTCATACGGTACGACTCTTTCCTCACATCCACCAATCTAATCCGGAGCCCATCTAGTCCGTTCTCCGATATTGCTTACAAGCAAATCCTATTTGGCGTTTCCTTCCATTACGAGTGGATCCTACCACACGTAGCCCTCTAGCTCCAACAATGAGATAGCACATCCTTGAGCCCTTATCCATTCCAGGACATAGACCCCATTTCACACGTGGCTTCTACTATCCCAACATCTCACACAGAGCACATTGCACCACTTCCACATGCCACAGGTTGGCATCATGTCATTCTTATGACGAGCCCATTTGAACCCCAAGTTTGTAATTCTGATTCTACTTCCGCAATAACGCTAGGCTCTACGATTTGGTGACTCTACCAATGAGGTGAGCGGCATGACCGAGCCTTTGCCCTTTTGGTCAATACCCTTAACCTTCTCGCATGCCACTAACGCTCTCTTTAGAAGAGCCCTCGGCTTACCTGTTTAATCCAGATTGCCACGGGAGGTCCACCGACTGACAATCCTTCATAGGCCTACAACTTAAAGTCTGACGCGACATCGTGCAACGTCTCTCACTCTTATGTGTGGACCTAATTATCACATGATGGAGTCCCCATTAGGGACTTAGCATCAAAACCCCAACCAGGAGTAATTATATTCCAAGACGTCGTAATCCTATGGCCAGTTCGCATCTACCCTCTAGATGCACTAACAAACTCACAATTCCACACGTGGCATTCCATGTCTTCGGGTCATCGCTTGGACTACCGTCTCGACCATGAATCTTAGCCAAGCCCTACCCTCAGGTTCAGAGCTGCTATCACATGATACCAACTGCGCCTGTCCATAAGGCCCCAGGCCCACAGTCCCCACATGGTCTAGCACGAGTAATCCCCAAGCAGTGCCCACTAATCATCGCCACTTGACCAAGGCGCTCCAAGCGCAATATTCTTTGGCCATCCAACACTTTGGTATTCAACTGAAACCTCACCTCACAAGGAGGATTCTCAACACGGTTCGAACACTTGCATACCGAGTTCATGCTTCCTTAACTGAGGCTCTGCTCTACCGAGCACACGTCTGCCGATCACTAGGCACCCATAAGGGACTACCAACCTCTCGAGCGGTCCTCGGCATCCTTCACACTTGGCCAACGCCCGAGTGCTACTGCCAACGAACCCTCTTCGGTTGAACTTTCAGTTCGTGCGCCACGGCCACTCTACAGTCGAGCATACCTTGCCTCCACTTGTCTCGGGTTAGCCATAACCACTAAGCAATGCTGCTTCATCATTCTTTACCGACCATGAGTGCTCCCTCATCGTGAGCCACTATACGTCAAGGCTAACTCATCCAGATCTTGCAGTCATCGCACCAATTCTATGGCAGCGCAATTATTACCATCACCAACCCGTCAAAGGGTTCCAAGGTTAGAGTACGACCCAAAGTCGTTACTTCTTCATACACGGTTACTACCGTATCCATGAAGGGTTCACATCCCTTGTTCACTTACCTTTTTACCAACATTTGAGATTATCATCTCAAGGAAGGATTCTCTCAACCACCATAACCTATCTCCGTTACCATGGCTCCAAGGCTATTGCATACATCCATTGTACGTTCAAGTGCTTCTAAGCTCATGTTCAGCCTTGAGCTCTGACATCACCAAGTTCCACCTTAGGGTTCAACTTGGGTACAATGCCACTACTCTCACCTGTTAGATTCCATTCTAGGCTAAATACCACGAGTATTCTAGCCCGCTTCGAAAGCCCACATGTCACCACTTGTACTTAATCATTTATCCATTTCCACACAAGAGGGTTACAACCCTAATTCTTCCTGCCACACAACTGAATCATATTTAGCTTAATTGCTAGCCACAGCATATACTAATATCTCAAGAATCTAAGGACAAAGGAAGATCAAACCACGTCGAAAGCATTCCCTCTCCTCTTCTTGGATCTTCCTTAAGATTGAATTAAGCGTAGGTCCATACTAACATGTCACTCCAGCCTTTAAATTTCTACACAAGATTTTCCACGTCGTGACTTTGTCTAGATCCTATACCCTTGGTCATAGGTACATTCCAATAGTGCCTTATTCATCATCAATAGCATACTGCATATTTCATTCTCGGATCATCGACACTCTTCAACATAACCCAAATTAGGTGTGCCAGAAATACATCTCATTAGCACAACAACTGGGCTAATCACTCTATAAGCCCACTCGGCCACTTCATTCTCGTCATCCTATAATAGTCCGGTCTTACCTACGCCATTACCCGATGGATCGTGCCTGTGCACCCATCATCAAGGATTGTGCTCCACATCCATCATTCACGGCCGCGCTTGCATCCAACACCCATCTTAGCTGGGGCAAACACGTCCATATCCTCCAAAATGAGAATCATTAGATCTCGACAGCTTCCAATCCTGACACTAAGTTAGGGCACATATCGACTTCTATAGACCACGCATTTCGGTTACAATGAGAGGTCTTATGCCCTTAGTGAGACCTAGCTCGCAACATCGGAGGGCTCTCTAGTCCTCTGCAACATCCATCCCGCCAAGTAACTTACTATCGTCACTCGAGGGCTAACACGCTTACCTAGGTGACCCAACGATAGAATATGATTCGCCGCACATAATAGCTGACCCAATCGAGCGAAAGTCATAGAAGGGCACCCCTACTTCACTTTCGACATCATGTTGTCTGCAGCCAACATGATCATCTAAATAGAGCAGTTGCAACACCTTCAATCCGCCTCCAAAATACCATTGGAGACACACCTTGACCCAATCATTTCACTTTCGTCATAAGTTTCGTCCACTCACGAGCCTAGGTCCTTGCGGCTTTTCAAGCCTAAGTTTTTCTAGATCCACCTAGACCATTTCTACGCTCTAATACCACTTTATCTGTCACGCTCCGCGACCGTTACTTTGGTCGGTCCGGGCGTGCGCACAGATTGCTGAACGGACAAAGCCTCCCCTGTCCGTTCAAGACTCAACAACATCATGTATATAGAGTTTTGCCCAGGAAAAACAATCAACATACATGAATTGCAGTATCTCACACTATTTTTATTTACACTTGCTTTTATTTTAAAAATCCGGTGTACTACATAAGTACATGATTATAGACAATGTCGATCCTATGAAAAGTTAAAAGGGCTAAGTCGTCTTGGATTTGGGTTCGAAGATTGACTAGATAGAGAGCTATCTACTGTTCTTCATCCTCTTTAAGTTCATTGCGAGCTTGAAGGGTGTAAGTTTTTCAATATATTCTTATACCGACTTAGACCCTTGCTTAAGATTGTGAAATTTTTGAAAAATGGTTTGGCAATAATCAGTTGGTAAAAATTTTCCTTTTAAGTTTTTCATTCACTCTTTCCCACAAGATAAACTTTTCTTTTCCCTTTCTAACTCCAATTTCGACTTGTTTCCACCACACTAAGGCATAACCTTTCAATTGAAGGGAGACAAATTTAACTTCTTTTGTCATCTGGTTATTCTTTTCATTCAAAAAAAATATTCTTTTTTGTTTAGCCACTCCACAAATTCTTCAGGTTGTAATTTACTCTCGAACTCACATCTAGTTTAATGCCCTGATCCTATCGAAGTATGTTTCTTGATTTTGAATAAGAGGATTTCTTCTAGCAAATAAAGTACGATTGTCAAAATCAGTGTCACTTTCTAAATCTTCTCCTGCCACATTATGTTGTTGCATAGTTAACCTTTCTAATAGTTGTTGAATGTTATTCATTTGATTTTGTATGTTTCTCATGCAATCTTGTTGTTTCTCATACGATTCTTTCCAATCACGAGGAATTTCACTATTATCTGTCGTTACCAAATGCTTCCAACTTGATCAATGAAGAGATTTTTTTTTTGAAAATATTTGGCCCAAAAAGAAGAACAAGAAAAAAAAAAAAACTTCAGCACCAAAAAGTTGTCTAGATCAAAACAAACGTTCCCACGAAAAGAACTTGCTCCGATGCTAATTGATGCGAACCGAGGGGTTGCCAAATCTGAATTTTCAACTTTGTTTTCGTTTAAAGGTATTTCTTTAAAATAAACTAGGTTCAATTTATCGATCCTGGCGAACTTTACTAAAATTAAAGCAAAGAAGCAAAAATTTTAGCAAGACAGAAAATTAAAATCGAATTGAAGCAATACTAGGATGGTGATAAACCTTCAATATATGAAATGAAATAATCAACTGAAAATACATATGATAGTTCCAAAAAGATACATTCAGTTTTATTGGACTTGAAGCTTTTAGATTTAGTTGTCTTGAAAAGATGGTTGGTAATAGTGGAAGGCTAGATTGAAAGGGATAGTGGAATATCAAGAGATGAGGGAGAAGATAAGATGCCAGAAGTGCACCGATCACAAGATTGTTGGAATTCCACAATTGACGAGGAAGGTGGTACATCATGGGTGGAACTTCGACAACGGAGAAGATGATGAGGATGCAGGGATCTAGATGAAGAGAGGTAGAAGCAAAAGCCGATTTTGCCACGAGGAAGAAACGGCAATGATAAAGTTGAGAAAGAAGACGATCTCAGTGCGAGGAAGTAGCGGCGATGATCACACCGGAAAGAGAACACCACTACGAGGTTAAAGAACAAGAGTAGAAATTTCTCTTCATCAAATCTGCTCCTCAAAGCATCAATAGCCAAGTATTTATAATGTTAAGAGTCTATCCTGTAATAAATTCTTGTCCTTTCGTCTTCAGTACAACACGGTCACCCAAAGGTCATGCATAGAAGATGAGGCGTTTTTCGGAAGCCAAAAGGTCTTTTTGGGTTTATTTCTATGTTTATTGGAGAAAAGAGGTTTAGCTTACCGCACCAATTAAAACTAAACGATTTAAGCCTGAATCAAACACGAACTTGCAAAATAAAAGAAAATTGCATTCAAAAATAAAATAAACGTTTATTTGCTCCATCAGCTATGGTTTGGATGGCGTGTGCATTATGTCCATTTTGCAAACATATCCCCAACCAACAGTGGTGGCACAATGATCAGACCAAACAGAGAGGGAGAGACTTATTTGCTTCTCCTCCAAATTATGGATCATCATGGCCAACCTCTTCCTTTATTTTAATCCTATTTGCAAGAATAGAGACAACCAAATTACATCCAAACCTCGACCATAAGTTGGAGCGGATCTTGTTCGGATAGTTACGGTCATACCTAGGGGGAAACAAATCTTGTAGAAGGCCTTTCAACGGGATGGGCTGGCTTCTTCATTTTGTATCTTATTTACAAGCCAGGACATGTCTCCTGCAACACTAAATCCAATTTTGAACGATTAATTTAATGTTACATTCTGTATCTTATTTACAGGCTAGGACAAGTCTCATGCAATACTAATTCCAATTTCGAACCATTAATTTAACAGTAAGGGGCCGTTTGGTTCAGGTTTTGTAATATTTCGGTAATCCTCCGTATTTTGTATTGAAAATATTCAAATTATTATCATTTAACTCAAGTTTAGTTGGAAAAGTTGTTAATGAAGTAGTGGAATCATTATAGATTCGTAGGTGGCAGGAATACTAGATTATTATGCGTTGAGATATTCTCATTTCCATTCTAGATGGGAATTATTAGTAGTCCATTAATAAGAATTTACTAGTTTTTAGCAACCACCCAACCCTAGTAGCTTGATAAGTTAATGACAGACTTGCCATTCCAAATATAAAATATACAACATTCTTAAAATATTACAAACCTTGAACCAATTTGCCTGTAACTATTATTTGCCATCAATTTCTAAGATAATAATACTCTTTATATCCTACATCAGGATTGCAGAGAGCGTGAGTTCATCTTATCCTTCTCTCTATATATACGGAAATTTAATTCCAAAGATTTATGTTTTTAATTAAACAATCTCATCCTTGCTTAGCAATCCTAATCTCTCTGGTGTTTAAATTCCTCTTTCTATGTTTAACAACTTGAAACTTTCTTTTAGAGACGTTAAAATCCCATCCATGCATACTCCCATCCAACTCTTATACTTACAATTAAATTCTTCGAAGGACTTGTCATTTCATAGCAAGCCACTCCTTTAAAGAGAAACCAAATTTGACTGATCCAAGAATCTGATTTGGCCCAAACATATATCATTACATCTCGATCCCCCAATCATGATTGTGCAATTACTTTTTCTATTGGGTTTAATTCCTTCCATAAATTGTTATCTCGAAGGTTCCAATACTCGTAGTGACTTAAACTCGTGGTCGTGTCTATTTAACTCATCTCTAAGTCAATTTAGTCCCAATTTTCAGGCATAGGCCTGAATTATGGCCAATAAATTAGTGCTAAAATTTTGTATCATTTTGTATTAATTTCACATATGAAAGGTCATCTTGAACCTAGTTCCCAAATTTGAAATAAATTTCATCTTGAACCTAGTTCCCAAATTTGAAATAAATTTGTGAGTTCCTCTTAACAATATTCAGATTCCACCTGATACTGTTGTTAAGCTAAATTTTTTTTTTGTAAGACCAACCTAGGTTCCATTAATTCCTATCCATTTTTATCACACTCTGATATTATGTGCACATAACATATCTAGCCAATCATATCACACCCAATTTAAATTTTTATCCACTTAATATTTTATATTTGAATCATATTTAAATGCAAGCAATTTAAATCCCAAAATTCTGGGGGTATGGGTTATTCTTGAGTTCAGTTCTGTTAGAAAAAAGTTTGGACAGTTAACAGTTAAAAATATTTGTAACTAGTTATAATCTTAATTTGTGAAGTTACTTTGGGATATATTAGTTAAAGTAAAACTATATTTGGGTATTTTGCTTATTTAGGCACAGTATTTGTAAAATTTCATTATGTGGTTATTAAACAGATTGTCTTGTTCTGAGGCCATGCATCCATGAGAATTGTAAGCCCTTATGTTTGGCGGGCTTGTCATGCACCTGGCTAAGCTTTTGGGTTGGGGTGTGTATGTCCAATTTATACTGTTTTATGCCATACTTCTTTTCTTTATCATCATATAATTTTTTTTCCCTTTATTTCGATGGTAAATAATCTTAAATTTTGGCTTCACAATCATTAAATTTTCCAAACTCTTTTGTTGGTTTCTTCAAACTTAGTATCTACCCTAATAATCTTACATAAGCAATTTCCAGTGTTAACTCCTTTTCGGATGTTTGGCTGTCTTTCTTTTGCATCCTTTGCTCCTGAAAAATAGAGCCAAAAGGAGTTATGTTGGATGTATGTGCAATGTTCTTGTAGAGACAGCATAAAGGATTATAGTCTTTAATTGATAATTCTGTTTGAGAAATGTTATGCAATGAAAAAACAACTTGGCAAAACCTCCTCATAATATGCAAGTCACTGATGCTGAGGATAGGGCATGTTGTTTGCTATTTTATACTAATTTTCCTTTAAGGTCGCTCTCTTAAGATATATACTCTTTTTTTTTCCTCCTTGGTCAGTCAAAACCCTCTATTCTTTAAAATTGTTTAAATTAGTAAGTAATTTCCTCAATAAAGTTCAAAAGATGGGATAAAAAGACATAATAAATAGTTAGAATATTTTGTTGCTAAAGAAAATAAATATTTCATGCTATTATGTGTCGGCACACAAGAATTTTTTTGACAGGCACGCATTGGCACGGTTCGGCATGCACCGTGCTGTACCGTGCCGGCAAGTTTCTGGCACGACCCCGTGCCACGGCACTTAAATCCTTGCTTGATCTTAATACTTCTTCAATATTGTGAATAGCAAACCATTTTGAAACATTCCATTTGAATGGATATCGGGGAGCGATATAATCTTACACCACAGGAAAGCTGAAAGTGGCAGAGTTTAAACAACAAGCAACAATCAATACTCTCGTGGTTTGAGAATTAGATATTCTTGTGATATTTGCCTTACAGCTCTAAAATACAAAATTTGAATCAGTGACAACATTAAATGAAATTCATGCTGATCTTTGATTATAAGACATATTAGTTTGTCCGACAAAACTAATCAAAGCTGTTCTTATTGTGCAGATTTTTTCGGATTGGTACTATCATCCTTGCTTTGCATGATACAAGTGATGTTTTTCTTGAGGCGGCCAAATTGTTCAAATATTCTGAGAAAGAGATTGCAGCTAGCTTGTGCTTTGGACTCTTTGCACTCTCATGGCTTTTGTTGCGTCTAGTTTACTTTCCCTTCTGGATAATTAGAACCTCATGGTCTGTTTTGCATTACTTTCTCTGCAGCCTTTCTGATTAACCCTTTCTTCTCTTTGTTTTTTGTCAAATCGTATGTTTCTTATCATTTTGGATGCTGAAAAATTGCAGCTACCTGTCTATTGAAGCCTTGATGATACTGGAAAACTTTCCCACTTCTCTGTACTACATTTTCAACACCATGCTCCTCACATTGCTTGTATTCCACATCTACTGGTGGAAGCTAATATGTGCCATGATCATGAGACAGCTGAATAACAGAGGACAGGTGGGAGAAGATGTTCGATCAGGTACAAAGCACTTTATGTTTACTTTTTGCTTGATGACCTACTGAGGGAAGAATTCTACTTATTGACACAATTGGATTTTAATCATCTGGAAAATTTCTTTTATTGATAAATTTTAGGGTAAACTGCAATTTGCTTT
The DNA here is from genome assembly GCF_001540865.1 of Ananas comosus. Taxonomy (NCBI): domain Eukaryota; kingdom Viridiplantae; phylum Streptophyta; class Magnoliopsida; order Poales; family Bromeliaceae; genus Ananas; species Ananas comosus. The sequence goes on along the minus strand of NC_033634.1, from coordinate 7,555,583 downwards.
CTAGTGATTTAGCGTATTTTCACTTTGTCACCTGCTTATTTTAGAAGTTACACTTTACTGCATTGTGGCGTTATTTTTTATTAAACTGTAAAACTTACCATAAAAAAAGCTAGCAAAGTGCTACACTACAAACCAGAGTGGTAGCATATATAACATTTTACTAGCATGTAATCTGCAGGGTATCAGCCTGTTACCCTGTTTCATGGCAAATATTTATGGTGAAACAAATATCAAATTAGAGGGTATCAAAGTGCAACTTTTTAAACCATAGGTCACGTGTCAAAATGAAAATGTGCTGAACCACAGGTTGGGAAATTGAAGCTTACCCTAAAAGGCTTTTTTTGCATCTAGGCCCCTACAAAAAATTTATTTTAAAAATAGCCCCAGCAAATTTAAATTTGCACTTTTGGCCTTGACCCTGCCACGTCAGCGCCAAAGCGAGCGGAGCTGGGCCAGGGTGTTAAGTTGAACACGGCAAACCATTTATCGTGTCCAAATATGGTAAATAATTTTCCGTGTCTAGAGAAAATACAAATATATGTATTTTTCGCAATATAAATATTGAAAAGAGGAATAGGGAGTAGGGATGTCAATGGTTATGGATACCCGAAATATTATCCGAACCCAAATCGGAATAAATTATTTATATACATAATTTATTTTTATTTATTTATACAATATATAAAATAGTTAATAATTTATATAAAACCCGCCGTGTTTGGGTCCGGGTTCGGGTTTCGGGTTTTTGGTCGGGTATGGATGTGGGTATGGATTTTTAAAACCCACCGGGTTTGGATTCGGGTTTGGGTTTTAATTTGATTTTCGCATTCGGATTCGGGTTTTTAAAAATCCGATCCAAATCCGACCCGTTGACATCCCTAATAGAGAAGAAGAGGAATATAAATATGAAACACGGTGAACTATTCACCGTGTTTGAACACGGTGAATCAAGTGAATGATTCACCATGTTCAACTTGCCAAGCAGGCCTCCAGTCCGCCCACGTGGCGCTTGCATGGCGCATGCGTGGCAGGGCAAGGGTCATTTTTACAATTATAAATTTGTTGGGGCTAGTTTTAAAATAAATTTTTTTCAGGGGGGCCATTTGCAAAAAAAGCCCTACCCTAAATTATATCTTATTTTATTGCAAACGAATGTCTTACTGACTAATCAAATGTAGCTAGGTCGGAAGTGCTGACCACCCAAAGTGCATTTTGAATTAAATTGCTCGAGTTGTTAACCGACATACACACATCTTTGCTAGGTTTCTCTAAGGCTTTTTTCTTTTGTTCATTAAGAACAACATAGGGCTCTACCTGTTTTCTTGTAGAAGAAATCAAAATAAATTGTTGACTTGTCCATTCTTCTTCTCAGCTTGTAACTTGGAAACTTTGGTCAGATGAATAGGGGAATTTCTGTGATTCTTTTCCTTGGAAACTGTACTGTTGTATCCAAACATTAGGTCCATGGTGTGATTTTATTGATGACTTTATATTACAGATTCAGAGGATGAAAAATGATCAAGCTCACAGTTGGGGAGTAACAGCTACCAATTCTGTGGATTTATTACTCAACTGTATGGATGGTGCAGGCGCGTTAATTTATCCTCGTAGGCTACTATGATAGTTTATAATCTTCTGTATCTACATTTTTTTTTTTTTTTTTTTTTTTTTTTTGATCTCAATGATGCAGACATGAGCCAGATCAGGAAGAGAAGGTGAACAGGAATTAACGTAGGTAGGGAATGATGTTTTCATCGGAAAACCTTGTTATCTATTTTAATCCTTCTTTTTTACAAAACATAATGTTTCATAATCCCGGTGTGTACAAGGGCTGTTTGTGACCGGGGTTCTCTTGGGCTTCCTCTATGAAGGCTTTGGCACGACGAAAGAAAGAAAACAATCAGCTGATGAGTATGAATTTTGAGCATCATTTTTTTGTTTTAATTGTGCGAGTTATGTAGGCCTTTTTTCTTTTTTTTCTTTCACCTCCTGGGAATGCTGTTTTATAACCAAATAAGCTGCATAAATGCTGTTGTAGCAGCAGGCGGCGGCGGCTACTGCTGCTTCGTTATTGTTGTTGTTGTAGCACAACTTAGCGGAGAAAGTCTTGGAGAAATTAGTTCTTTTGATGTAGCTTGTCGAAATTTATATGGACGTTAATTTTCTAATTGTTTAATGCAAATACCTGGGCTTAATACGAGTAGACCTTTCATTTTGATCGTAATTGGTTAGATTTACTTGTAATAAAGCGCCGGTTTTTCTTATTTGAGCGTATGAAAATATTAACTTTCTGAAAAGGACAGGATTTGATGTGTTGATCTGACGAATTGGCCGAGGAAAACCGTAACTGGAAAACTGTAACTGCAGCTTACTGTAGCTTGTCACGAGTGCAGGGATAATGGTTTGTACTTCTTTTCTATAAAGAGTGGCATAACATGGATACCTCTAATTGGTCCGTGCATCCCAAACAACATAAAAAAAAAAAAAGAAAAAAAGAAAAAAAGGAAAACAAAAAAAGAGAGAACTTTATTTATTTATTTATTTATTTAAATCCTCTCGATTGCTGACTTTTATGAGGTAGGTGATTTTGGTCAAATAAAATAAGTGTAATAAATTTAGGAATGATTCCTTCTAAATCTAAAGGCTTTCTTTTTTGTAAATAACATTGTAAAAATTAACAGATAATAGCTACTAGAGCTATCAAATTTAACAAAATCATTAACTTAACTTTCTAAAATAACTTGATAAATAAAATTAGAAGGAAAGGAGTTATCAATCAAAAAATAAAGTTAAGAGGGACCTGTTTAATATGGCAAGGTGTCTCAGTAATTTTACTTTTCAACAATTTGGTATTGTGTTTATGGAAGGTTATCAGTCTTATAATCTACATTCCCAAATTGAACTATCAAATTTCCTAGTTACTATCCTGTCTTAGCATTACTCACATATCTTAATTGATCAACAGGGCCTTATTTGGCAATTGGCACAGCTACTAGCTTTTCTTTAAATAAAAAATTTATTTAAAAGAGTGGAGATGATGATAGATTACTTGCTAGTTTGCATCTAACATGTTTATTTGATAGCACACCTAAAAAAGAAAAAAATAATTTTATTTTTTGCTTCACCGAAATTGTGTGGACTGCACAAACCACAAAATTACAAATCAGACTCTTCTAAACAACACTAAAGTGGTACAACGTTCTAAGAGGTGTAGTTCAGATAGCTAAATAAGCTTCAAGTATTATCGACTTTCCAACTCCCTATTCTAATCACAGGAAACTCGAGTGTTTTTTTTTTCCCCTCTAAACTGCAAAGTAAGATAAACACTTGCCAAAAAATCGGAAACATGAAAAAGCATAACTAAATCTTAAACCAAACCGAGCACAAAAAACAAAAGCATAAACTAAAACAGCATAGTAGGGAGAATCAATATAAAGATCAGGTCAGAGCAGCTATATCTAGATTGTTTGTTATATCGAGACTGCCGCAACAAACAGAACAAAGCAATACAAAGCAAACCAACAAAAGTTCAAGGGAAGCATGACTAGAAGTAGAATCGGCTGCGTAGAACAGAGAGAGGGCCCAACTGTACACTAGTCACATATGAAGTATAGCCACAACCGGCAAACCCATGGATCCAATTCAGGTACTTGCTAACCACCAGGTGCTTATGGACAATTGCACACCCACAAAAAACGCAAGAAGGTTTAGCATAGGGCATAGAGACAGAGAGTGAGCCAAGAGAGTGCCGGAAGGAAGGTAGTAAGTTAAGGAGGCAAATCGGCACAAAGCCGTACAACTACCCTTCCAGCTGTGCGTGCTGTACGTGAGGGCACTCATCAGCAATAAAGGCCCCCAGTTGCACAGACGAGGCAGGAGAAGGGAGGGTGCATATGGCCTCACAACTAGCCCATCATTAGCAATCAAAGGAAATCGGAGAGAAAGGTAAAGGTGAGGTTAGAGAATATCAGAGCAGGCAGTAGAGAAGTACCATCCACAAAAAGACGTAGCCCATCGGTAGAACTTTTTGTTATGATTGTCCTTCCAGTTGTGTATGTTCTCCACTGGAGCATTTATTACCAAGCCAGTTGCACACGCCAGCCAAGAGAAGTTGTGTACGGCCCTATACCGAGGCCATCATCAATAAGAAGAGCGGATGGAGGGAGGGTAAGGTAGGAAAGTGTTGGAGAAAGCAAGAGAAAATAGTGCCCCCTAAACAACGCGACCCATCAACAAAGGAAACTATCACTACTGCCTAAAAGTGAAAGAGTAGGTAGTAGAGAAGTACAGCCCCCTAAACTACGCGTTCTATCGGCAAGGATGAAGAGAGAGGAGAGGGGTAGACTTGATCGGTCGCTATCATTAGTAGGTAAAAATATGAAACATAGGAGCAGCAGCTCAGATAAAGGAGAAAAGATGGAGGAGAAAATATAGAGAAGAGAAGGTTTATTGTGTAGGATAAAGGATGGGGGAGGAGAGGGGCCCACCCACCACCCACCACCTACCCTGCCGCCTCGCTGCTCCTTCCCCCCACAACACTGTTGTGCTCCCGAAAACAAAAAAAGCAAACTTTATTTATTTATTTAAATCCTTTCAATTGTTAACTTTTGTGAGGTAGGTGATTTATTCAAATAAAATAAGAATTTAATATGTTTAAGAATGATTCTTTTAAATTTAATGGCTCTTAATACTTTAGTAAATAAAATTGCAAAAATTAACTGACAGTTAGCTTGTAGAGCTATCAAATTTAACAAAATCATTAATTAAACTTTCTAAAATAACTTGACAAATAAAATTAGAAGTAACGTTGCTATAACCAAAGAATAACTTTTAATGCGCTATTTAAAACGGCCTATAGTTGAAGATATCACAGTAAATATTTATCGTTCAATAATCTGTGATTATGTTTAAAGAAGGTTATCTGTAGTGCACTGAACTTATGCAAATTGCGGAGTTCCAGTGAGAGAATAGTGTTTCATACTATTTTGAAGGACTTGACTGAGTTTAGAGAGCTCAGGAGTGTTTTCGAGGCTTAATAATCGCGAAAACGGACTCCGGAGATCAAATTCTGCAAAAGTGTAGTATTTTTGTTGAGTACCGGTACTGGATTTGAAGTAGCGGAACTTAGTTGAGTGCCAAATTGGGTAGCTCTCAGATTCTGCGGAACCAAGTGGTGAGTACCTGTACTACATCGGGCAAGTTCCGGAACGCAGTGGAAACAGAATTTTCCAATGTTCAGGTTTTGCGATACTGAACCCCTGGTGTCACGCCCCGGAGCCGCCAATTTGGTCGGTTCGGGCACGCGAACAGAAGCCGAACGGACAGCACCTCCCCCGTCCGCCCAAGGCTCTATCAACATGTATATTATAAGCAAGTCAACAAGAAGATTGCAAGATACACAAGATTTGCACGAGGGCAAACAACAACTGTCACGCCCCGCCCCGAAACCACTACCAATTTGGCACGGTTCGGCCGCGGCTGCGGGCCGCCGAACGGACAGCACCTCCCCTGTCCGCCCAAGGCTCAACAACAGGAATGTGTACAAGAATTTACCCAGAAAATTAAATTCTAAGCATACACATTCACAAGGGCACAAACAGTGCCAATAATACAAAGAGCAAGCAATCCACAAGATAAAACAAGTGAAATAGAGAGAGTACTTTGCTAACTATTACAATAGTTCCATCATTTTCATTTTCTTTAACGAATACATTTTTTATCCAAAATACATAGCTCTCCAAATCCTCACCTACAATAAATCTCTCTCTCAATACAAAGGTGACTAATGCAAAAAGAAAAGCTACTATACTACCACGGTCTCACTGGTCGGGCGCGATGCCCTTGCCGCGGTCCTCTCTCTGCAGCCCCGAACCTACCACTGGAAATAGAGTGGGGTGAGAACTATCTTCCATAGTTCCCAGTGGGCTCGGTCGCCGACTCTGCCGATCTCCCCACTAGGTCCAAGTGGGCGCAAGCAACAACAGATAGATAGATAAATAGATATGTATCTGAAAGCTGTAAATGCGATAATAAGAAAACTATGCTACTATGCCCATAATCATGAATATGAATGCATGCATCATATAATAAAGGTTTGCTACCATGCTAACAAATTCGATCCATGTTCGAATAGCAATGTTCAATGACATTCTCAAACCTTTACTCTTTCCATTTACCCAATTTGTGGTGAGGCCCTAGGGCTCGCCCATAACTCATCTTTCAATCCCAAAGTAGGGAGGGAGCTCCATGTGCTCCCAAGCCCGGGACCGTCTGCGGACCTCCATGTGGTCCGGACCTCCAAGTGGTCATAGTCGCGCGACACTCCGGAGTACTCGACGACAATCCCCTCCATGTGGGGATTGGATGGCTATACCACCCCAAACGCAGACTATGAGCTAGATCTATCCTCTTCAAGTGAGGATACACTATCACTAGGGTCAACTACCCAATCCAATCCTCTCCAAGTGAGGAAGCACTATAACTAGGGTCCACAACCCAATCAAATCATCTCCAAGTGAGGAAGCACTATAACTAGGGTCCACAACCCAATCAAATCCTTTCCAAGTGAGAATGCTCTACAACTAGAGTCAACAATTCTCGCGGGATCATAGGTTCCCGACATTCATGCAATGCTATTTAGCTTTTCTAAATTCATTGTTCACAAGGCATTTTCTAAGGGATCCACCTATCCCTAGGTTCTCAAACCTCTAGTGTCATTTACACTACATTAATGCCACTCGTCATCATTCAATGTTTGGATGCCACTCGTCATCATTCAATGTTTGGATGCCACTCGTTTGTTCTTTAACAATAACACTACTTTCTATGTCATCAACACCCCCATCGGGTTCATCTCTACCTTTCGCATCATAGGATCCACGTTCCGACCCAATCCTCACCTATCTAAGTTACCAAGCGTTCCAAGTACACTAGGTTATCATTTAGAAAGCATAAGGAATGGAGCTACTATGCAATCCTACAATGCAACATGAAGAGATGAGATTAAATGCAATCTAAGACATAGAAAGGAGTTCGAAAGCTTTGGGATGGCACCCCCCACCTTTTACCGATGTAGAGGCTTTGGAAACGCTCATCGGCGAACTTTACGAAAAGGGCTTTAGCCTTCCTTGCCCAAATCCAAACTATCCCGGCCCTATTTTGCCGAGAACTTCACGTCGGCTCGCCGAATGCTAAAATCGACTTTGCCCCCGCGTTTTGTGACCTAACAATAGGGTTTCCAAGGCTTCAAATGAGATCAACCTCATACTTTCACGAAAACCCCGTTTTGGAGCCCTAGGTTTGCACCTATAGCAAACCACCCAATAAATCTCTCGATTCTTGGGATTGATCTATGTAGAAGCATGCTTAGGGTCCATTTGACCCATTCCAAAGCATAAAAACCCAAAACTCCAAAGTTTAGAAGCTAGGGTTTAGTAGCTTACCTCAAGAGCTACACCAAAGAGAAGAGGAGAAGGAGATGAAGGTGTTCAAGGCCTTCCTCTTGATCTCCTTCTTCTTCTCCTTCTTGTTCTTCCTCTTCTTTTCCTTCCTCTCCTTCTTGTTCTTCTCCTTCTCCTTTCTTTTCCAGAGAGAGAGAGCAAGAGAGAAAGAGAGTGTGAGAGAGGGAAATGAGATGAGTATGAGGGAGAGAGAGAGCTCAGCCCACTCTAATAAAGGTCATTTTGCATAAAAACTCCTCAACTTTTCATCCATTGCACAACCCTTACTGCGCAGTTTTCGCGCGGAGGGACCGGTCTCCCCGACTTGGGACCGGTCCCCGCGAGCTTCCCTCGGGCGCACGCGTTCGGGAACCGGTCTCTCCCCGGGAGACCGGTCCTCGGGAGACTGGTCCTCGCCTGAGAGACCGGTCCCCGAGAGCTCGATTTTCAGGACTTAGCCAATTTTGGCATTTCTCGCTGGGACCACGTTCGGGAACCGGTCCCTCCCTGCCAGGGACCGGTTGCACCAAGCAACCCCGCTACACCCAGCCGAGGGAACCAGTCTCTCACCTCCAGAGACCGGTCCCCGAGAGCAACATCAGCCCAAAAATGCAGTTTGCACCATTTGCTCTCGCGGACTCAACTCCAAAGCACTTTTTGTGTTTTGGACATTTTCAACTCCCCCAATGGGTATTCTCTCGCCAGTTAGTCGATCCTGGATGAAGTACAATCCTCGGATTTCGAGAATTCACTTCCTTATAAAAACATAACCACATGTGAAAGCATCGAAACTAATTAAACTTTTATCCACATACATGTCATTTGATTACCTTTGAATCAAACACAGTAAACTATTACATTTACATTCATTTTTATCCATCCATTTACATCACATTGGCCTTTAACCCAAAAAATAGGATTTACATCTTTTACATCACTAGTTCAACATACAAAAGTTGAGTACACAAAATGTAGGGTATGCCTATACTCTGAGGGCCGCTAGCTACGGCGCAATATCCTTGCCTCGATCCTCCGCCGCCCCGCTCGCGCACGGATCTGCAGGGTTAGTGGTAATTAGAACTAGAACGAAGTTCCCAGTGGGTTCGGCCGCCGACCGCATCGATTCGCCCACTAGGTCTATCTCAGGCATATGTATTTCAATAAAGATAGATACCGAACCATCTAATGCAATTACTAATACAATGCCTGCAAAACAACTGTCAACAGATAGATAGGTAATCAAATACATGAATCTGATGCATGCATGTCCATTTCTCATTTTACTTGGCCTTTACCCAATCATATCGGGGTTCATCAAGTTCACCCCAACTCACATCTCACATGTCCCATCTACCGGGATTAGCATTTGAAAATACCCCGGAGGGATCCATCCCGTCTACTGGGGAAGGCACATGGCACTGTCGCTCGAGGGATCTTCGCCGGGCACTCTCACCAGTGGTGTCTACACTCCGGAGTACACCGCTTGTGGAGGAGCTACCTCTCACAAGCCGGAATCGATACATGTGAGTACGATCCATTCCTCAATTTGAGAAAATATAGCCAAACCTGTCTCATGCCACAATATCTCAATGTCAACGATAGGTTCTACTATATCATATATACCACCAAATCTGAGTCATAATGGTCCTGATGCCACACTACTCATAATGTCATTCTGGGTTAAACTTTGTTTAACTATTCACTTTTTGATGCCAATCAAGTCACTATAGTCAATGTCACCATTGTTTACTATTGTCATAGTCTGTTACACATTCACATGCACATAGGGTTCGTTTCATACATGGTTCACTTGGTTAATTACCATTTCATATATTCTTTAGCATCTAAATGCATTTCAACCAGGAACATATTCACACTACCCTATATGTGCTTCAATATCAATATGCTCAAGTAAAGTGACATAGACATAAAAAGAGATCCGGTGTTTCCGGACAGCACCCCCCACATTTCAGTGATACTAGGATGCCGAAATCCAATTTTCCCCAATATTTAGAACTCTATGCCGCGAGCTGCGGCAATCTGTACCAATTTAGCCTTTTTTCTTGATATCTTCGCGTACGCTGGTCGTATCGCCGAACCGAGCGCACCAACGCGTTCATTCACCTACCAATTAGGTTAAAATGAGATCAAACCTGAGCTTCAACCTTATAATTACAAAACCCCAACTTTGGGCCCTTATACAATATCATCTTCCCCAATCTAGTCCCTAACATGGATAATCATGGGGGAAAACACCATAGAAGCTCCTAGATACTCATACAAGAAGCTACTACCAAAACCCTAACTCAAAATCATGGAAACTCACCTTGGAGTCTCAAGTTTTCCTCCAAAAGCTCTTCACAAGCTAGCCACCACCTTGGGAAGCTTCTACTCCAAGCTTTTCTCATCCAAAAGCCCTCCTTGATCCAAGCTCTAGAGAGAAGGAGAGGGAGAGGAGAGGTTTTTAGAGAAAGAAAGAGGGATGTTTTGTTGGCAGGTGTGAGAGTAATGAGCCCTAATACAATCCCCTCTCACATATAGACCTATCACATGCCACTTTTGCACTTAAATCCCTCAACTTTCCATTTTTGCAATAGCCCAACCTGGGCATTTTTCGCATACGGGGACCGGTCTCTCCCCGCAGGGACCGGTCCCCGAGAGTACACCTCTCAGGACTTAGCCAAATTTTCATCTTTTTGGGTTGACCACGCGCACGGGGACCGGTCTCTCCTCCAGGGATCGGTTCGCGAGAGCAACATTTTTTCCACTAAGCCATTTCCCAACTTTTTCACCTACGGGGACCGGTCTCTCCCCGCAGGGACCGGTTCTCGTAGCCTGGTTTTCCAGGACTTAGCCAATTTTCCAGCTTTCTGGGCAGGCTACGCATACGGGGACCGGTCTCTCCCCGCAGGGACCGGTCCCCGAGAGTCCAAAATCTGGGACTTGGCCAGATTTTCTAATTTCACTCTCTCGGGTCCCTTTAATGTTTATATAGGTTCCAATGCACTTTGAACCTATACCAACTCGTTCCACTCCGCGTTCCTCACATTTCGACAGAACTCGGCACGACTTACGGGCAAGTGATACGTTACATTCCCCACCCCTTAAAAACAGTTTCAGCCGCGAAACATAAACACGTACCTTAGTCCTCTTGCTCAAACAAGTGAGGGTAGACCTCGCGCATCTTCTCCTCGATCTCCTACGTGGATTTACGCCTCGAGTGATTACTCCACTGCATCTTTACATACGGAATAGTCGGATTCCGTAGCTTCCGCTCCTCTCGAGCAAGAATGCTCACAGGAAACTCGTCATAAGTGACATCCTCCTGTAACTCTACCGGCTCATACTCCAACACATGTGCGGAGTTTCAGAAATACTTGCGAAGATTCGAAACGTGGAATACATTATGCACTCCCGCAAGCTTCGACGGCAATGCTAACTTGTACGCCACCGGCCCAATCCGCTCAAGGATCTCATAAGGGCCAATGTACCGGGGACTAAGCTTCCCCCGAATGCCAAATTGCTTCACCCCGCGCATTGGCGACACCTTGAGAAACACACGGTCGCCAATCACGAATTCCAAATCCTTTCGGCGCTTATTCGCATAGCTTCGTTGCCGAGATTGTGCTGTCATCAACCGTTGGCGAGCAAGACGGACTTTCTCTTCCGCCTCTCGCACCACATCCGGACCGAGGGTGACTCTTTCACCCACTTCGCTCCAATGGATAGGAGAGCGACACTTACGCCCATAATGTGCCTCAAACGGCGCTATCGCTATACTTTCTTGATAACTATTATTGTAAGCGAACTCCGCCATCGGCAAATACTCATGCCACCCTCCACTATAGTCGAGTACACACGCTCGCAACATATCCTCGAGTATTTGAATTGTCCTCTCTGATTGGCCATCACTCTGAGGATGAAACGCTGTACTGAAATCGAGTCGCGTGCTTAGAGCATCCTGCAAGCTCTTCTAGAAATGAGAAGTGAACCGGGGGTCTCGATCTGACACAATCGATAATGGAACCCCATGCAATCTCACTACCTCATCCAAGTAGACTTGTGCTAACTAGTCTCCTGACCACGTGGTGTGGATCGGCAAGAAATGAGCCAACTTCATAAAACGGTCCACAACCACCGATATTGCATCATGTCTGGCTTGCGATCGGGGTAATCCGACCACAAAGTCCATTGCTATGTCCTCCCATTTTCACACGGGGATTGGTAAACGCTGCAACTTTCCCGCGGAAAATCGACGCTCGACCTTGACTTGTTGGCACGTTAAACACTACGCCACGATCTCTCTAATGTCTTTCTTCATACCCGGCCACCAATAATGTAGTTTTAGATCCTTATACATCTTAGTGCCACCCGGGTGAATACTATATGGGGAATGATGCGCCTCTTGCAACACTATCTTGCGGATTTCATCGTCCTTAGGCACACACAACCGGTTTCTGAACCGAAGTACACCGTCGGATCCCACGTCGAAGTCACCGGCGTGCCCGCCATCAACGTCATTCCGCACCTTTTGGAGATACGGATCATCAGCTTGCCGCTCTTTAATCTGCTCTAATAAGGCCGGTCGAACCACTAGTGCCGCCAAAATGGTCAGAACCTCCAGCGCCACTACTTCAAATCCAAACCACTGCATTTCTTTCTGCAACAATGGTTGACTAGTAATTGCCGTCGCCAAGTTTTCAACTGACTTTTGACTCAGCGCATCGGCAACAACATTAGCTTTCCCGGGGTGGTATAGGATAGTAAGGTCATAATCCTTCAACAGCTCCAACTATCGCCGCTGGCGCATGTTTAACTCTTTCTGGGTGAACAAGTACTTGAGGCTCTTGTGATCGATATATACCTCACAATGCTCACCATAGAGATAATGCCTCCATAGCTTTAGTGCGAAAATGATCGTCGCTAATTCGAGATCATGTATCGGGTAGTTCTTCTTATAGCTCTTCAACTGGCGCGAAGCATACGCAATGACTCGCCCATTTTGCATAAGAACACACCCGAGACCACTATAGGAAGCATCACTATACACTACGAAACTCTCTCCCGGTGTTGGCAAAGCAAGTACTGGGGTAGTCGTCAACTTCTCTTTCAACTCTTGGAAGCTTTGGTCGCAACCGTCGCTCCACACAAATCTTACTCCTTTGTGCGTAAGGCGTGTGAGAGGAGTAGTTAACTTTGCAAACCCCTCAACAAAATGCCGATAGTAGCCTGCCAATCCGAGGAAACTGCGGACTTCCGCCACACTCGTCGGATGAGGCCAATCTCTAATCACCTCAATCTTCCTTGGATCCACCGAGATTCTGCTCCCGAAAATCATATGGCCTAAGAAGGTTACCTCTGAAAGAAAAAACTTGCACTTCTTAAGCTTAGCATAAAGCTTCTCGTTCCGGAGTATTTGCAACACGGTTCTTAGAAGTTCCTTGTGCTCTTCTTCACTCCACGAGTACACCAATACGTCGTCGATAAATATCACGACGCACTTGTCCAATAATGGTCGAAAGACCTGATTCATTAGGTCCATAAATGCTGCTGGGGCATTCGTAAGCCCAAACGGCATTACCGTAAACTCATAATGGCCATACCGTGTACGGTACGCTGTTTTGTGCACATCCTCCTGTCGGATCCTCAACTGGTGATATCCCGACTGAAGGTCTATCTTCGAGTATACCTGTGACCTCTGCAACTGATCAAACAGGTTGTCTATCATCGGCAACGGATATTTATTCTTGACCGTCACTTTGTTCAACTCGCGATAATCAACGCAGAGTCGAAGTGTACCGTCCTTCTTCTTCACAAATAGCACCGGAGCTCCCCACGGTGACACGCTCGGCCTAACAAAGCCTTTGTCGAGCAAGTCCTGTAACTGGGCCTTTAACTCCTTAAGCTCTGCTGGTGCCATTCTATACGGGGCCTTCGAAACTAGCGCCGCTCCAGGAATCAAGTCAATCACGAACTTGATCTCCTGATTCGGTAGCAATCCCGGTAACTCCGCCGGAAACACATCCGGAAATTCACATGCAACTCGGATATTCCCAAGTTCAGGGTGTTCCTTCTGAGCCTATATCATGGTCGCCAAATAGGCCACACATCCGCCTTTGATCATCTTTCTCGCCCTCGCCGCCGACACAGTGGCAACGAAACATAAGCTTTTGCACGCTTGCTACACCAACTCCTCTTGACCAGACTCAAGAAAAGTGATCACCTTACTGTCACAGTCGATGCTGGCATAGTACTTGGAGAGCCAATTAACTCCCAAGATGACATCAAATCCCCACATCTGCTTCAACACTAGCAAGTCCGCCGGCATGATCCACTCGCCGATCTGAACAGGGCAAGCTAAGCACTCCTCGTGAACTCTAAACGAATGCTCTGGTGCGTTAACCCACCAATAGTCATAATTATGCACTATCTCCACGCCATGAGTCTTAGCAAACGATGCACCAATAAACGAATACGATGCACCCATGTTAAGCAATGCTCTTCTCTAATGCCATTAATCAAAATAATACGGCAGGATGTTCCTCCACCTGAGTGGCGAAAATCCGTCCACTCGGTGCACGTGATGCCTCCGACTGACGCGGTGCTGAAGCGCGCCCAGCAGACATAGCAGGTGGCAATCCTGCAAGCTGTCGTGGAGCATACTAAGCCGAAGCAGCTGATGGAGCAGGTGACGCGCCGCCCGGGCAATCCTAACTCAAGTGTCCCGTTTGGCCGCATCGGAAACACCTCCCGTCACGTTGAGAACATTCATTGGGCCTATGATTCCCGCTGCAAATCACACACGGGAAGGAAGTCGCCTGACTCCTCGACTGGCTTCTGCCTTCCCGCCACTGCGGTTTAGGGTACCGAGGGGGTCGCTTAGAACTCGACTGCCCTGCGAAACCACGAGCCGGTCGCTTCTTGGACTTCTCCTTGTCCTTGTCCCTTTCAAAAGCCTCGCGTTCCTCACGCACAATGGTGTTGTCGTGCTCTACCCATAGCGCGCAATCCAACACGTCATCATAGGTCTTCAACCGGAGCTGTCACGCCCGGGTACCAGCGGAAGCATATCCGGCACGTGTACAGACCCGCCATACACCTGCAGTATATAAGGCGTCTACAAGCAACAAGTCGATAGGAGTAAAAACATATAATAAGCCTATCCTGATATCAGAGCATAGTAAAAGCCACAAAGACTATCAATAAGAGAACAATAGTATAAACCCAAAATCTCAACCATCAACGAAGTCTCACAACTATAGTGACTGTCCAAAAGTACAAATACACCACTGGGTTAACAAAAGAATAGATACAACGGTGGTCTCTCTATACATAGGGACATCACCCTCGGCCGTAGCCCGAGTAGCAAGGTGATCGACTAGCACGCTCCTAGTAGTCCCTAGCTAGGCGCGACTCCCTTGCCACGATCCCTAGCCTCTCCTGTAACAGGCTCTGTAAAAACAACCACCAAAAGGGCGTGAGAACTATAAACAATAGTTCCCAGTGGGTAAGNCTGTAACAGGCTCTGTAAAAACAACCACCAAAAGGGCGTGAGAACTATTAACAATAGTTCCCAGTGGGTAAGCCGCCAGCCTCGGCGAATTACACCACTAGGCTCATGATGTACTAAATGGAAATAAAAGCAGTAATTTGCATGATATATTTTCAATGCTAACAATTAATGAATATGTAAGCAACATGTAATCATAGTCTCAACAGTAATGAATCAACTGATTAATAGAAGCATAGCAACTACTATAAACATGAACAAAAGCATAAATGTGTAAGTAATTACTGTACACTGTAACTGGTAATCATTCATTACTGTCCAATTTCCTTTCATTCACAGGGACCTACCCAAGGTAGTCCAGCTTGCGCCGCGCCTAATGGCCCCGTGGTAGTATACACTCCCCACGGCAATCCACTTCGGCACCCAATCCCGCACGGGCGAGCAACTGTCGCGTAGGCCAACTCCTCCTATGCAATTATAGATATGCATATTATACCAATGTACATATTATACCAATGTACATATTATACCAACTGTCGCGTAGGCATACTCTACATAGTAGAGAGATGTGATGATAACTAGCATATTATACCAATGTAAGTGTACGACGACATCGAACTTCTCCTATGCAATTATAGATATGCATGTAGAGATGTGTGGTAGTATCATTTGGAACACAACATGACTAGTTCTACTAGTAGGATTGAACTTGAATATAGTAAAGCTTTATTTGCTATCGTTAGTAAAAAAACAGGACATATTACATGTTAATGACAAGATGTAAAGTTACGCATGTTGCACTTAATTTATTTGAACAACTAAGTGGGCATTATGACATTGTACTCGACCTCTAGGTCGTTAGTTGCATTCCATTCTAGACATGACAAAAGAGATTTCTACGCTTTTGGGCGTATACAGGGCAATTGCCTATAATTGCTTAGTTGAATGAAAATTGCTTGCATGATGACCATCATACTCCATGTAATGGAGGCTTGTGTAGCAAGACATGTGCATGACCTGAATCATGATCTAGTTGACATCCTCGTAGTTCATTGAATATGACATTGGTAAGTTGTTCACCTTACACTATAGTGAAAATAGTATATTTATGAAACCCCTTTTGGGTCATGAATGAAATAGAGAAACGTCCTTGATAAGATAAATGAGATATAAACCAATACATGCTTAAGGCGTGTTATGTATCGGTAGAGACATACCACTTAGTTAATTGAGAATGAAACATGACATATATGATATAGTACCCGACCTTTGAGTCGATGATTGTGATTCCATGTTTTAGACATGATGATTGGGATATGCAGTCTTTGGACCTGATGCTTATGATTATACTTGCTTGCCATTGTGCTCATTCGCACAAGCTTGTGAGAGTCGCTCCCTACAAGCCAGCACTCCGGAGTTAGCCTTCGCGACGACTGATCGCCCGTGCGGGATTGGACACAGAAGTGGATTACCGTGGAAAAAGCTCATTCCTAGCGAAAAAATGTTGACTAACATGGGGCCATTAGGCATGGCACAAGCCGGGACGTTACCTTGTGTAAGTCCCTCATTAATTGGGTAAAAGTAAAAAACTTGACATAGTACATCACACTAGATGATGCACATATAGTAGAAGAACATACTAGTGGGTTATTACCTTGTGACACTACTTGATACTGTCTGCCACCAAGAATGACGCACCTCGCATGGTCGATCGATTTTGCCGCGTGGGGTAGTATTCATGATTCAGGTGAGTATGTATATGTATATG
The DNA here is from genome assembly GCF_001540865.1 of Ananas comosus. Lineage (NCBI taxonomy): Eukaryota > Viridiplantae > Streptophyta > Magnoliopsida > Poales > Bromeliaceae > Ananas > Ananas comosus. Next base: position 7,538,866 of record NC_033634.1, on the reverse strand, counting down.
AGTATCAGGTATTGCGAGTCCATGACTTTCAATAGATGCAAGCATCTATTGTTAATTACCCCCGTGGCGTTGGGGCACCTTCGATTAAGAGACCTTCATAGAGAGGATAGGATGAATCATGTCTTGATTTATTAAATCCTAAGTATGTGTATTAGGATTCAGTTGGATTTGAGATTGACTAGGTCCTAAGTATATGTGTTAAGACCTAGTCGATATTAAACTCTATGTATTAGAGTCTAATTGGTTCTAAGTATATGTCTTAGAGTCCGATTATATTCACCTTGGTCGTATATTCCAAGGTGGAGATGTGACCATACCCCAAGTATATGTATTGAAGTATGTCAGATTTGATATTACCCGAAAGTTGAGAATGGCTAATTCCTGAGTGAATGTATCAAGATTAACCGAGTTTAATATATTTTTCACTCTAGTTATATGTGCTAGAGTGAGGATCTGACTAAGCCCTGAGGTATTATGTTAGGCTTCGTCGGGTTTGATTTACATAAGCTCTAAGTATATGTATTAGAGCTCGATCGGGTATGGATTTCACTCTAGGTAGATGTGCTAGAGCAAAAAGCTGACTAGGCCCTAAGTGTATGTGTTAGGACTAGTCAAGCTTGGTTTGACTTCCGCTCTAGGTATATGTGCTAGAGTGAAAGATTGACTAGATCCCAAGGATATGTGTTAGGGTTAGTCGGATGAACTCTAAGTATATGTCTTAGAGTTCGAATGAACTTGATATCATTTGACTGAATTCTAAATATATAATTTAGAACTCTGTCGGTTTGGAGATGGTTTTGACTTAGTATATGTGCTAAGGCGGGTGGGGTTGACTTAACCCTAGGTACATGTATTAGGGGTAGTCGATATTTGATTTTTACTCTAGGTATATATGCTAGAGTAAAAAGGTTCATGATGAACTTGGTATGAGCTTGATACATGGTTCATTGGTTCGTGAGATTTGGTTTATGGATTTGGTTCATGAGATTTGGATATGGTTTGGTGTATAGCTCATAAGTGTATGGTTCACGAGATTTGGTATATGGTCCATTGGATTTGGTCCATGAGATTTGGTTATGGGATTTGTTTCATGAACTTGGATATAGTTTATGAGGTTTGGTGTATGAACTTGGTTTATGGACTTGGTTCATGGTTCATGAACTTGGGTCGTGGTTCATGAGGTTGGGTATATGGGATTTGGTTCATGAACTTGGATATGGTTCATGGACTTGGTTTATGGTTCATAAACTTGGTTCATGGTTCATGAGGTTGGGTATATGGGATTTGGTTCATGAACTTGGATATGGTTCATGGATTAGGTATATGAACTTGGTTTATGGTTCATGGGCTTGATTCATTTGGTTCATGAACTTGGTTTATGGACTTGGTTCATAGTTCATGAACTTGGTTCATAGTTCATGAGGGTTTGATGTATGGGGTTTGATTCATGAACTTGGATATAATTCATGGTTCATTAGATTTGGTTTATGGTTCATGGGTAAGGTTCATGGTTCATGAGCTTGGTATATGACTCATGGGTATGGGGTATGGTTCATGAGCTTGGTATATGACTCATGGGATTTGGTTCATGGGTATGGTGTATAGTTCATGAGGTTTGGTTCATGAATTTGGGTATGGTTCGTGATGTTTGGTTCATGAACTTGGCTTATGGGATTTCGTTTATGGTTCATGAAACTTGGTTCATGAACTTGGGTATGGTTCGTGGTGTTTGGTTCACGAACTTGGTTCATGGTTTATGGGATTTGGTTCATGGTTCGGTTAATAGTATTTGGTTCACGGTTTATGAGATTTGGTTCCTGAACTTGGATATGGTTTATGGCATTTGATATGGTTCATAGGATTTGGTTCATGAACTTGGATATAGTTTATGGCATTTGGTTTATGGTTCATGAGATTTGGTTCATGAACTTGTGTATGGTTTATAGGGCTTGGTTTATGGTTCATGAATTTGGTGTATGGTTTATGGTTCATGGTTCATGGTGTATGGTTCATGAACTTGGACATGGTTCATGGGATATGGTGTATGGACTTGGTTCACGAACTTGATTATAGGATTTGGTTCATGATTCAAGAAATTTGGGTTCATGAACTTGGTTCTTGGTTCTTGATTCATTGGATTTAGGTCATGAACTTGGTTCATGAATCCAAGTTGGAAGTCGGGTATGGGTTCTATTTATGATTGGATTTGGATTTAGGGTAGACTTGATTTGGTTTGGATTTGGATTTTATTTGTGTTTTGGGTTTAAGTTTTATTTGGGTTTTGGGTTTTGGGTTTTATTTGTGGATTTGGTTTAGTTTGAGTTTGGATTTGATTGGGTTTTGGGTTTGGGTTTTATTTGTGGATTTGATTTGATTTGGGTTTAGGTTCAGGTTTGGATTTGGGTTTTGGGTTTGGGTTTATTTGTGGACTTGATCTGGTTTGGGTTTGGATTTGATTTGGGTTCAAGTTTGAGTTTTATTTGTAGACTTGGTTTGATTTGGGTTTAGGTTCAGGTTTGGGTTTAGGGTTTGACTTTATTTGTGGACTTGATTTGGTTTGGGTTTAAGTTTGGATTTATTTGTGGACTTGATTTGATTTGGATTTTGGATTTGAGTTTATTTGTGGACTTGATTTGGTTTGGATTTAAGTTTGGGTTTATATGTGGACTTGATTTAATTTGGGTTTTGGGTTTGAGTTTATTTGTGGACTTGATTTGGTTTGGATTTGGGTTTAGGTTTGGGTTTATTTGTGGACTTGATTTGATTTGGGTTTGGATTTGATTTGGGTTTTGGGTTTGGGTTTATTTGTGGACTTGGTTTTCTTTGGGTTCGTATGTGAACTTGATTCGGTTTTGGTTCGAATGTGGACTTGGTTTTCTTTGGGTTCATATGTGAACTTGATTTGGTTTGGGTTCGTATGTGGACTTCGTTTTCTTTGGGTTTGTATGTGAACTTGATTCAGTTTGGGTTCGTATGTGGACTTGGTTTTCTTTGGGTTCGTATGTGGACTTGGTTTTCTTTGGGTTCGTATGTGAACTTGATTCGGTTTGGGTTCGTATGTGGACTTGGTTTTCTTTGGGTTCGTATGTGAGCTTGGTTTTTTTGGGTTCGTATGTGAACTTGATTCGCTTTGGGTTCGTATGTGGATTTGGTTTTCTTTTCAATTCTATTTCAGGTCCGAGGAAATCCTCTTTTGATTTTGCAATTCGATTTGGGGTCCGAAGAAATTCCCTCTTAATTTTGCAATTTGATTCGGGGTTCGAAGAAATTCCCTTCTGATTTTGCAATTTGATTCGGGGTCCGAAGAAATTCCCGTTTGATTTTGCAATTTGATCAGATGACGGATCGAATGAAGCGGCTTGGCGATCTCTCCTCCTTTCCGCAGTTCGGCGATCTCTCCTTCTTTCCGCGGCTTGGCGATCTCTCCTCCTTTCTGCAGCTCGGCGATCTTTCCTCTTTTCCGCGGCTTGGCGATCTTTCCTCCTTTGAATTTTTTTGTACGTCGGAACGTGTGTAACAATCTTCTTTTTTTTTTTCTCTTCTTCGTCTATCGTCTTGTCCCCCGTATTAATCTCGATTCTTATATTTATAATGGGAGGGGTGGTGAGAGATATTTTGAGGGATTTGAAAGTCGAAATTGAATTTTTAATAGGTTGTTGTGGTTGGTTGAAAGATATTTAGGATTGGTTGGAAATTCAAAATTCGAAATCGAATTTTGAATGGGTTGTTGGATGGTTGGAGGATATTTTGAGGATTGATTCGAAATTCGAAATCGAATTTTGAATGGGTTGTGGAAGATATTTTGGAAGTTACTTGGAAATTCGAAATTCGAAATCGAATTTTGAATGGGTTTTTGGATGGTTGGAGGATATTTTGGGAATTGATTCGAAATTCGAAATCGAATTTTGAATGGATTGTGGAAAATATTTTGGGAGTTGGTTGGAAATTCGAAATTCAAAATCGAATTTTGAATGGGTTGTTGGATGGTTGGAAGTATTTTGGGAATTGGTTAGGGATTCGAAACTCGAAATCGAATTTTGAATAGGTTGTGGGGTGGTTGGAAGATATTTTGGGAGTTGGTTGGGAATTCGAATTCGAAATCGAATTTTGAATGAGTTGTTGGACGGTTGGAGGGTATTTTGGAAATTTATTGGGAATTCGAAATTCGAGATCGAATTTTGAATGGGTTGTTGGATGGTTAGGTATTCAAAATTCGAATGAGAGATATTTTGGGTGTTGGTTCGAAATTCGAAATCGAATTTCGAATAGGGTTATTAGGATAACAGATATTTTCTAGTTGGTTGGGGGTTTAAAAATTAAAAATTGAATTTGAATATGATATTCGAAATTAAATTTTCAAACATGGGTGAAAATGTGGACCGTGATCCCATGAATTGGGCTTAAATTGGGTCCATTTTGATAAAACTTGTTGGGCACGAATATTCATTGGGCTGAGATGAGGCCCGAATTTTTGTATAGACCTAAAATCTTAAAGGGCTTTTGTAATATGCCGAAAATTCGAAAAATAAAAATATCGAACTTTAGTCAAATTGACCAAAGTGCGAGGACGGAACACTTCGGAAAGTCCGAAGGTGTTAAAATGACTAAAAGTGCGTTGTGGAAGGTTTTCGAGAGCTAAAGAATCANGAATCATATTACTTGTGTAAATGTTTAGTTTTCCTTTCTTTCACTAATAGCTATTGCTTACCCTCATGTAAGCCGTTTGTGTATGTTTCCGCTAGTGCTTTTCTCTAATGATGAAAATGTACATGTGATGAGCCTTGGGCGGATAGGGGAAACTCTGTCCGTTCGGCGTCTGTTTGACGTGCTCGGGTCGGGCCAAATTGGTATCAGTCCCGGGGCGTGACAGCTTTCATGAGGCCCATTAATTCACATTTATGAATGGGCCTATTATGGATTATAATTATTGGCCCCAAAATTTTATGGTCAACATGAGACCTATTAGGATTGTGTGAGTCCGATTTGATTTTTTGATTATGATTAGGATTGTTTCATCCTATATAAATAGTATAAGAATTATTTTACTTCAAACAGATACATTCGTAGTAGTTGGACATTCATAATAGTTATTGTTTGCATGGACGCCCTTAGTGGTAGCAAATCTATACACACGTTGATTAGTATAAAAAAAGGGTAGTTACAAGATGATAAAGAAAGGTTTCTTTTAACTATTGCTTGTAGCTTAAAGATAGACAAGCATGTCAATTCGCATGTACCAATACTTGTGCATATGGTAGTTGATAAATCATCTACATGTTAGTACACTTTATCCCGTTGAGACATGACTATACTTGAATTTGCTCAGTTACTGTTACCTTTATGCTTATACTTCTGCATATTATCATACCTCAGTTGACCTAGTAGTGTATTTCCCCACTCTCGGCGGCTTACCCACTGGGAACTATTGTTTAATAGTTCTTACCCCCATTGGTTGTTGGTTTTTGTTTCAGAGCCTTCAACAGTGGGAGAGTCTAGGGATCGTGGCAAAGGAGTTAACGACTAGCTAGAGCCTCCTCAGTGTCGCTATAGAAGGACCTGTAGACATCTTTTTTTGGTTTAGTTTGAATTATGTATAAATGCACCTTTATTCTTCTATTGTAATTCTTGAAAAGGTGTAATTGTTTTAAACTTTTATATAGTAGATTTTTGTATTTGCTCTGATCACCATGTTAGGAATTATTCCTACTTTTTCCGTGTTGTTGTAGATGCCTTCTGTGCATCATGGGTACTTGATGTACACGGCGGATCTGTGCATGCGTCGGGTAGGCTTCCACTGGAGCCCGGGCATGACATTATCAGTTTACATGCTAGACATTCCCAAATTAAACTATCAAAATTTCTCAGTTTCTGTCCCATCTTGGCATTTTCCATTTATTTCAATTGATCAAAAGGGTGTTGTTTGGCATATATAGTTGTTGGCCTATGCTCCTAATTTAGTGAAATTTGGACTAACATTTTTCTTTGAGTTTTGTATTGAGATATTGCAAATTTGAAAGAACTCAAGAAGGGCAAATTGTAAGGAAAAGACCTTCAAGTATTAAAGCGGGCTTTTTTTATAAAATGACCCTCCAGAAACTCGAAATTGGCGAAATGACCCTGCCAAAATTTTATTTGTAAAACTAACCCTCCTTTCGCCACGTGGAGGCCACGTCAGGGTTTCCTTCCAAAAACGGTGAATCGTTTGCCATCTTTGTAATATTTGCTCTGAAGGCGGTGAATGGTTCACCGCCTTCACAGAAAAGCCCCACACTGCACCCTTACAAGTCCGCCTTTCCTGTGGCCTTGAGAAGATGGGGAATGGTTCACCGTCTTAACTAAGACGGTGAACCATTCGCCGTCTTTAGTGTAAAACCAGGACTCAGCAAAATTTGGCTAAGTCCTAGAGTCGGGGTTAAAACACAGATAAGACAGTGAATGGTTCACCGTCTTCATGAAGACGGTGCATAGTTCACGTCTTATCAGTGCTTCGCTGCGCTCTGGGGTTTGCACTAAAGGCGGTGAATGGTTCACCGCCTTTAGTGCAAACAACCTCCAGTCTAGGACTTTAGTGCAAAATCCCCAAAAGCCAAAAAAATTTGGCTAAGTCCTAGATTGGAGGTTGTTTGCACTAAAGGCGGTGAACCATTCACCGCCTTTAGTGCAAACAGCACCAGCTCCTTTTTTCAGTTAGATTTTAAAAACAATTTGAACAAGTTTGAGGCAAGAATTTTCACGAGAACAAATATTTCAACAAGAAACACAATAAGACAAGTGGAACAACAAGATACAATCAACCGGATAAAAATACCAACAAAAACACAAAAAAAATATACAAATATGAACTAAATAAAGTGATATATAATATTATACAATGTATGCGATCTAAATCAACAGGATACAATCAGTCTCTCGATCTTCCTCTCCCTCGACGTCCTCGTGCACGGCCATGGCCACGGCCACGTCTACGGCCACGATCCACATCGAGCTCAGCAATAGGTACGTCATCAAGTGGCTCGATACCGGCCATTTGATCGAGATCCATAATGATGATGCCCTCGGGATGCTCCGGAATCGCCTGAGTCTCCTCTGGCTCAGGTTGATCACCCTCGACATTGGCTGGTGTAGATGTTGGGCGATGCTATGATGATGACGCGCCATGACGTTGAGAATAGATAGATCTAAAGTACGCTCGAGAGACTGGCGGCGGAAGCAAGTCGAATGTCAAGAAAGGAAATGTCGAAGGAGCAGCGTCAGTCGGAGATAGAGATCGCGACACCTGCTAGCTCGATGTCGAGTATGATCCAGGAGTCGATGACTGTCTCCTGTGATGACCCGATGTCGAGGCATGACCAAAATCTCGACCTTCAATATCAGCGACAACAGGTATGGCAGGAACGTACTCCAGTACAGACTCAATATGGGCACAGATGCCTGTCAAAGACTCCAGCATCGGATGGATCTCAGGCGGATCATCAATTAGCCCTCTGATATGTAGTGAGTTTGTCGTAATGCGTCCACTTGCATTATAGATAAAAACTTACCTTTTCCAATTTATATTAAATATAAGATTAAAAAAATAATTAACATATGAGTGATCGTATCAAAGCTCTCTCGGTCTGACCGCGAGACTGGTAAGTCAACAGTGGACGCTGTACTGGACGAGAAATCCATCTTCTCGTGATCTGCCAATACTACTGCATATAAATGGAGGTCGCATGTATAGGGTCATCACCGACATTCGGCAGCTGGTCAAAAATGGCATGTAATCTCTGTCCACATCTCTCGATATGTGCAGCATGAAAGATTGCCCAATCCTTATCTGACCGCCCCTGAGAAGTGACACGGCGGATGGTCTCCACGTTAATGGGTATATGCTGGAGGAGACCAAACTGTCGTAGGACTCGATTCGGTACATGAAACTCAACAATATGAAAAAAAATCAGCGTCGTCCTCGACCGCCAGACCTCACTACCCTGTACACAGAATGCCAATAGCGCGGCTATAATAGTATCTATGTACGGCCTCCATATAATCTGTGAAAAAGCCAATAATAGTCAGCTGAATGCATTAATACGTTCGTATATTGAAAAAGATGGTTGTATTAATACATTCCTGGGACTCTCTCTGCTGATCTAACTCATCTCGATAGAACTCAATATCCATTGTCCTAACATTTGCTGCAAAACGTAACCCGCCGGCGTTCGACCGTCTAAAATTTGAAAAGTATATATACGTGTTAGTTGCAAATTTATATATAGAAATGTAATATGTATCAAATTTATATGTCATACCGGTAACCCAAAAGGCAATCAGCTATATCAGCAATAGCTCTAACGCTAGTAAGAGCTATTGGACTAACACAAGTGTGTTGACACGCATATGTCTTAACTCTGAAATATGTTACATCTTTAGGAACCGAAGCGTGTAATCTCTAAGGACATCCCTCAACCGTGCATTTTACTGTATAAGTTGTTTTGGTGGATTTCAAAACCTTCATCTGAACATTGTGAACAATGTGCCATCGATCTAGAGCGTCCACTAAAGATGCCTTATCATAAAAGATTTGATGAAGTCAAGTCCCGTCAATGCTAGGTAGATCGGTATTGGTACGTCAAATATCGAATTTAGTCGAATTCACAACATACTGATGTATCCAATTGTTATCTATAGGAAATTATAGCGGATGATCAATAAAATCAAGTTCCTCGTCAGGATTGTCTACATATTCGTTGTTTACATGTGGGTCGTTATTCACACTGTAAATGGCATTCGCAAGGTAATTTAATCCACCATTGTGATCATCTTCAACGTTAGCAGCTAGATCGTTCCAATCGTCGTCCTCACCGTTATAATGATCATCATTATGAATGGGTGCATCCTCCTGATTACCGTCATTATCATCTCTTTCATCGACAATATTATTAAGAACTTCATTCCAATTTTCATAGGACGTAGATAACTTGCAATAGGTCCCGAATTTTTACTATATTTGTCACACCCCGGGACCCGGCATAGGCCCGCCCGGTGCGTGCCCAGACCCGCCATATGTCTGCACATATAAGGCGTCTACAACAATAGAAGTATGAAAGTAAGGAAAAGTAAGACAACTATAGATGTCAGAGCAACTAGCAGCTACATACTAACAACAAGTAGAGAACAGTAAACTGATCCACTAATAAAACATAAGGGACGTACAACATCTGTCTCAAAATACGAAATGGGTGGTCTCTATACATGGTACAACTCTCAACCTCTCCAAAATAAAACCAATGAGAGGTAAAACCACCTATCGATACGACCCTCGCAAAAGAGCTAGCTCGAGGCGATGCCCTTTCCGCGGTCCCTAGCCTCGTCCGGTGTGGAAGGCTCTATAAGGAAACAAGAAACAGGGGGCGTGAGAACTATAATTTATAGTTCCCAGTGGGCAATTACCGACTTCAGCACATTGCGCCACTAGGCCCAAAGAGTACGGTAGATATGATAAACAACTGGAATTAAACTGCAGATATGAAAGCATGTATTGAATGCTAAAATAAACTACTGTGCTATAAGCAATATGATGGCAATGTGTAGTACATAGATTCTATCATGCTCAAATGTAGCACACTGGACCTGTGCAAATTGTGAGGTTCGAGTGATTGGATGTGTTCCGAGCTTTTCCACACTTGGTGGAGGGTCGTAGAATGTTTTCCGACCTAAAAAGTCCGAAAATCGGAGTTCTGGACGAGTCCTGAGAGTTGTTACTCTCGGGGACCGGTCCCTGGCTGGGAGAGACCGGTCCCACCGGAACAGTATTGCGGCAGCCTTGAGGCAACCGGTTCCAGGCGGATAAGATCGGTCCCCGAGCGCGTCCACGCGGGGAGAGACCGGTCCCGTGCGGGGAGAGACCGGTTCCCCAACGTTGGATTTTCGGGGCAGGCCGAGAGACCGGTCCCAGGTCGGGGAGACCGGTCCCTTTGTCCGAAAACTGCCCAGTCCGGGCTGATGCAATATTAGAAAATTGAGGGGCTTCTCTGGATTTTGTTACATTAGATGGCCTATATGGCCATTCCACCCTCTCTCTTCCTCATTTCTCTTTCTCTCACTCTCCCAACACCTTGATAAAGAAGGAGAAGAAGAAGGAGAAGGAGAAGAAGGAAGGGAGGAGAAAAAGAAGACCACCAAGAGGTAGGGGTGCAAACGAGCCGAGCTCGAGCGAGCTTACCTCGGCTCAAATTCAGCTTGAAATTAATTTCGAGTCTAAATTTAAGTTCAAGCTTGGATTGAAATTAATTCGAGCCAAGCTCGAGCGAGCCTAATTTCAAGTCGAGCGAGCTCAAGCCCTAAACGAGCCGCTTGAAATTCTCAACATTATACGATCAATAGTTTAATTTGTATAGAACATTATCTATAATTTAATTAAAAAATATGTCTAATAGTTCAAAGTACAAAATAATTATATGAAATATAGTATTATAATATGAAAAAATATAATTTATGAGTTGAATATCTAATTTTTTCAGCTTTACATGTCTTTTTCTTCCGCCATCAATCTCTATATTATTCATTTTCATTTATGCAGTCAAAAATAAATAAATTATATAGATAAATATTGGATTAAACTATCCAATCATATATAACTAAAATTAAAATTTTATATGAATAATAATTTTTTACTTTAAAAATATTCTGTATATTTTCTCAAGCATACAATTAATAGCAAGGTANGGCCTTTGGGAGATTCAATAGTTCATTGTAATATACGGGCGGCAACGGATGGAACGATAATTAACATACGAACTCTTTTATATGTCTTATAAAAATTTCATTTTTTAATAATAAGTATATTTTAAACTTGGCCACTTAGGGTGAGAGACAGAAAAAGAGAAAGAGAGAAACATATTGAAAATTTAGAGCTCTGTGAAAGAAAGAAAGAAAAAAGAAAGAAAAAATATATAAATTTAGTAAAAGTTTGCTCTTTTATTTGTCTATTGGGTTTGTTTTTATGGGCCAACAGCATTGGCGCAATTTTAACTAAACTCACATTATTCACTCAGCCTATATATAATTAAAATATATTATATTTATGTAGCATAGTGTAGAACTACTATGCTATCGAAAATATGGAAGATTTGATGTTTTTGAATTTTTGACCCTTTGATTAAAAATTGTATGGTTTGGATGATTGCAGTCTTCCCTAGGATTAAATAATACTCGTAGGTACTGTTTGGTTCGGGTATAAGTAAGAACTAGCTATTACAGGGATAGGTACAAATATGGGGATAAGAAAAATAGTGTTTGGATGAAAATTGGGTTGTTCCCGGAGATAAGAATAATTTTAGATAGTTTTATATAAAAATTGGAGGTGTTGGTGAGGATAACCGAGAACTACTATTATCGGATAAAAAATTAGCGTTTGGGTATAAAGGGGGGATAAGGGCCTATTCCTATCCCTATCCCCTAACCAAACGCTGTCTTAGGATTGAGTGGTCCCTACAAGGTAATAATAATATTAATCCAAAGATAAGAAACGATTAAAGGGATTGATCTAAGAATTAAAAAATCGAAAGCACCATATCTCTATACTTTCAATAGCATAGTAGCTCTACTATATATATATATATATATATATATATATATATATATATATATATATATATATATNTACTCAAGCTCGGCTTGAAATGAATTTCGAGCCTTTTTTTTTGTTCAAGCTCGGCTCATTTAATTTCGAGTCGAACTCGAGCGAGCCAAATATTGAGTCAAACACGAGTCGAAAGCGAGCCGGCTCACTCATTTGTCAGCCCTACCAAGAGGACTTGGAGCATCTTTCTCTCCCTCTCTTTTTCCCTTGGGTGCTTGAAGGCTTGGACTTGGAGCTTGCTAAAGAGGAGATCTTCACTCTTGGAGCTTGGATTGGAGCTTCTTATGAGGTTTGTTGCTTGTTCCTTCCCTCTAAACCTAGTTTTGATGGATTTTGGGAGATGAAACCCTAGAGTGGGAAATCTAGGATTTATTTGGGGCTTTTTGATTTAGGGCTTTTTGAGCTAATCTAAATGGATTAGAACCTTGGTTTAGGTTGCTTTGGAAGGGATCTAGCTTCCATTTGAGCTTTGGGAAGAGATTTCTACACTATAGGTGAGATTTTGGCCCTTTTGCTTTGTAGGTTAATGATTGAGCTAATAGTTGTTCGTTTACTTCTTGTAGCTCACTTTTTTATGCTTCTAGGGTGCTAGGAGATTAGTGGACATCTTCGTTGGAGCAATCGAAGGGTTGCGCGAAGTTCGGTGGGTTTGACCTAGCCTAGCATATGAGAAATTCTCATATCCGATATTTTTGCTTCGTAAAGTAGAAATTCATGCATTTCCATGATAAATGTATTTATTGTGAATTTTAGAATGCTTAAAATGCCTACATTATATATAATGTATTTTTGGACCTCTATGTAGTAGAGAGTGGCATGTGAGACTTATGCATGTGCTTAGCATTCTAGATATGACTCAAGAGCATGTTTTATATAGTGGGAATGAGAAGAATAATGTGCCTTTAGACATAACTCTCGTGTGGGACGTAGAACCATACATAATGCCATGAAGAGGCCGGAAACGTACACTATTAGCTCGCTATTGAGCCAATGTCATAAAGGGGCATTGGGCTTGTAAAGTAGATGGGACAAGTGAAACCTAGTGTCATAAAGCGACACTAGTGTTGGGACAAATTTGGACTTAGCATAATGTAATGCCATCATAGAACATAGATGTACATGATGCATGATTTAGTAAGCTAATGTCATAAAAGGGGCATTGGGCTTGGATTTAACGTAGTAAAGCTATGGTCATTGATATAGAAATTATTGAACGATTAAACCTCATATTGAGACATAGAACTAGACCTTCGGGTTACTAGTGACTTTTACCATGTTAGAGATATGATGATTGGGTACTTGAGACAATGATTATGCTTATTTGCCATTTGTGCTCATTCACACATGCTTGTGAGGGTCACTCCCTACAAGCCGGCACTCCGGAGTTGGCCTACGCGACTTATGATCGCTCGTGCGGTATCGAGAAGCCTACGAGGTCGGGAGGGATAGACTCATTTTCATAGTGGAAATGCTGGAGCTACCACTGATACTTAGGCGGCGCAAGCCGGACTACACTCGTGTAGGTCCCAAAATAAGATTAAACTTGGACATAACCTCTTAAATTTGAATCACTGCTAAATAGATCATAGTAGTTTAGATATTGGGACATGTAGTATACTTGATAGAATTACTCATCGCATCTTAGTATACTTGGCAGTTGATGAGAATTTTCACTCGACATTGACATATTCAAACATGATAGCATTGGCATACATCACGTTTACTTGTGGCATTGCATTTTACTCATGTTTTCAATTCTGCAGTTTATTATCGTCTATTACTACTATTGTTGCTTATCGTACTTACCCTTTCTTTTGGAGCCTAGTGGTGCATTGAGCTGAGATTAGTAATTGCCCACTGGGAACTATAAATTATAGTTCTCACGCCCTTTTGTTTTATGTTTTATTTCAAAGCCTTCCACGCGAGGAGCGACTAGGGACCGCGGAAAAGGTATTGCCTGGAGTTAGCTGCTTCGAGGGACGCGTCGATAGGTGATCTACCTCTCGTTGTTTCCTTTTTGGGGAGGTTGAGAGTTTCACCCATGTATAGAGACCACCCCTTTTTGTACCTTTCGGAGATGATTATTGTATTACTTTATGCTTACTTTTAGTGGATTACTTTACCTTCCTTCCCTTGCTGTTAGTATTTAGTTGTTACACTTGCTCTGATATCTCTAGTTGTAGATTATCTCTTGCTTCTTTTTTCGCTGTTGTTGTAGACGCCTTATGTGTGCAGACATATGGCGGGTCTCGCGAACGAACGGTAAACACGAGTAAGCGTGTACGAACACTCCCAGCGAGGGATGTTCGGCCGTGAGGCCTCAATCGGATACGCTGAATACAAGCGAACACGCCATAACTCTTCGGATTCCCCGGCTCACCCTGTCTGAGTAAGGAGCTCACCCTTACAACCCGATGGTGTCCGTGAATCCACCGTGTTCGGCCTGATGGAACCCATCCAGGAATTAGACTTTACTTTTAGCTGTGCCACAACGTATTCATTTTAGTGATGATTTATCTAATATCATCACCCAAAGAACCTGTACCAATATCGTATCCAAACCTGAATATCATATGAGCTAATATCGCGAGAAACGTGAAATCATATGAATGAACGGTACACCCTAGTGTGATCAAAACACAACCTGTATAAACTCGATAGTGCGGGGCCCCTACCGTCTCCGGGAGGGCCATCGCGCGCGCGGTACGGGAGGCCTCTGCCATCCTGGGCTGATAGTAAATATGTAACACAAAATAGTGTGATCACATGGCAGTAGTTACTAAAGTGCAAAGGCGCGTTATCGGTATATATAGTCCAAACTATTTATATAACATGTCAAGGAACCATACTTAATCTATTTAGTAGTGATTTACTTATGAACACCGTGGTGATTTTTCTTATGTTAGACCTACCAAGTAGTCGCTTGTGCCACTAGTGTGTGGTAGTCAACTTCATGCGAGGAATGGTCTGTCCATGGCCTTAGGTTCTCATACGAACAGAAATAAGTTGATGGCTAATGGGGTGCCGGCTTGTGGGAGCGGACCTCACAAGCATGTCGAATTGAGCACAAATGCAGAAAGGTAGTATGTCTCAATGTCGCAATTATCATGTCATAATGTGAACAGTCATGTGGAGAACATCGGTCTAGCCATGTCAAAATGAAGGTTTAATGTTTTATGTCAATGCCTTTTATGGCATATAGATTACATATGCCAATTTTAAGCATTCTAAAATTCATAAATAATACATCTAACATGAAAATGCATGCTTTTTCATTTTATGATACATAAATCCATAAAAATGAGATATTCTCATTCTTAGGTGAGGTCAAACCCACCGAGCACCTCTAAAACTCCTTCGTTTCGCCGAACGGAGTTGTCCACAATTCTCTTAGTACCCTAAAGGTCACAAGAGAAGGGATACACATACGTTACGAAAAGCTCTAGGCTCAAACATTAACCAATTCTAGCAAAGGGGCAAAAACTCACCTATAGTGTAGAAATTTCCTTTAAAATCCCAAATAGAAGCTAAATCCTTTCCAAAGCAACCTAAATTAAGGTTCTAATCCAATTAGATGAGCTCTAAAAGCTTCTAATCAAAAACCCCAAATAAACCCTAAGTTTCCATCTCTAGGATTTTCATCTCAAGAAAACCTTTAAAATATGAATCAAAAGATGGAATCATGCTACTAACCTCAAGAGAAGTCTCAACTTGGGCTCAAAATCAAGTGGGGTGGAAGATCTCTCCTTCAACAAGCCTCCAACAAAGCTCCAAGTCCTCTCCAATGGTGGAAAAGCCTCCAACAAGCAAAAGGAGCAAAAGAGATGTTTAATCTCTTAAAATCCAAGCAAAAATCAAAGAAATGGAATGGGAAGGTGTGGAGAGCTCCCTCACCTTTCTCCCTGCTGTTCCAAGCTCAAGGAACAACCCTAGGGGAGTGGGTGATGATATATAAGGCCACAATCGCAAAAACACCCCTGCAGTTTCACCTGTTCAGATTCTGCCAAAGTGTACCGGTACACGGGAAAGTGTACCGGTACAAATCCCACGAAAATGCAAACCCGAGCCTCGGGTTTGAAATTTGGCACAAGTGTACCGGTACAACCATCAACGTGTACCGGAACAAAATCTATATCGGTACAGCCATCGACATGTCACGGGTTACACAGTGTGCAGATGCAATCCGAGGGTAGCCTAAGTCCATCTCTTTGGTGACCTTAGCGCTACATAAAATACTATAAATCTTGGGATACGAGCCATAGGTCGGAACATTGTCAACGACCCACCAGAAAATCTGGAAAAACTCAGAGCACAGTTCAAACACTCGAACCTCATAATTTGCAAAGGTCCAGTGTGTTACATTCACCCCTCCTAAAAAGAAGTTTCGTTCGCAAAACTCAAAAGATAAAATACCTCAAGCCTCCATCTGAAAAAGTTGGGGATAGCGCTCCCGCAGCGCTCTCTCCAACTCCCAAATGGCCTCGCGTTCATCGTGGTTGTTCCAAAGCACCTTCACGTAGGGAATCTCACGGTTCCGCAACCTCTTCACCTCCCGAGCCAAAATCCTCAAAGGTTGCTCTTCAAAGCTCAAATCGTCCCTCAGCTCCAAAGGTGTAGCATCCAACACATGAGCCGGATTGTGAATGTACTTCCGGAGGACCGATACATGAAAAACATTGTGTACACTCGATAGGTTCGATAGTAGAGCAAGTCGATACACTACCGGGCCTACATGCTCCAAAACCTCATACAGTCCGATGTATCGGGGGCTCAACTTACCCCAGATACCAAATCTTCTAATCCCTCCGGTCGGCGAGACTTTTAAGAAGACATGATCTCCAATCTGAAACTCCAAGTCTCGTCGACGCTTGTAAGCGTAATTCTTTTGCCTACTCTGGGCTATCAACAATCGCTCCCGAGCAATACGAACCTTATCCTCTACTTCCTGGAGCACATCAGGGCCTAAAGCCAATCTCTCGCCAACTTCACTCCAATGAAGTGGCGATCTACACTTCCGTCCATAGAGTGCCTCGAACGGTGCCATCTTGATGCTTGCTTGATAACCATTGTTATAAGTAAACTCCGCCATCGGTAGATGCTGCGACCATCCTCTCTGAAAGTCGATCACACAGGCTCGAAGCATATCCTCAAGAGTCTGTATAGTGCGCTCTAACTGCCTGTCACTCTGAGGGTGGAATGCTGTACTGAAATCCAAGCGCGTGCCCAAGGCATCTTGTAAGCTCCTTCAAAAATGGGATACAAAACAGGGATCTCGATCCGAAACTATGGAAGTAGGTACTCGGTGCAATCGCACAATCTCATCAAGATATACTTGTGCGAGTCTCTCACCAGTCCAAGTAGTGTGAATAGGTATGAAATGAGCTGATTTCGTCAACCTATCCACGATCACCCAAATAGCATCATGCCCGGCCTGTGAGCGAGGCAATCCCATCACGAAGTCCATGGTGATCTTCTCCCACTTCCACACTGGAATAGGTAAGCTCTGCAATTTTTTCGCGGGAACTCGATGCTCAGCTTTCACCTGTTGGCAAGTTAGACATCTAGCAACAAACTCACCAACATCTTTCTTCATCCCGGGCCACCAATAAAGCAACTTCAAGTCCTTATACATTTTGGTGCCTCCCGGATGTATCGCATAAGGTGCACGGTGTGCTTCTTGAAAAATGTCCTCCAAATCCGCCGGTACACACAACCGCTCGCGGAAACGCATCAATCCAACATCGTCTACAGTAAAGTCACCAGTGCAACCGTCAACCATTTTAGCTCTAAGCCTTTGCAACTCCACATCATGAGCTTGCTTTTCTTGAATTCTATCCAAAAGGGTAGGTTGCACCACCAAAGCCATCAGTTTCAAAGGTGTATCAGGAGCCACCACCTCCAATTCCAACCGCTTCATTTGCTCGATCAACGGCGGTTGAGTAACCACAAGCATCGCTAAGTTGTCCGTCGATTTCCGACTTAGCGCATCCGCCACCATGCTAGCCTTACCCGGGTGGTAAAAGATAGTCAAATCATAATCCTTGAGTAGCTCCAACCATCTGCGCTACCTCAAGTTCAACTCCTTCTGAGTGAATAAATACTTAAGCTCTTGTGATCCGTATATACTTCACACCGCTCGCCAGAAAGATAATGGCGCCATAGCTTTAATGCAAAGACTACGGCCGCAAACTCCAAGTCATGAGTAGGGTAATTCCTTTCATACTCCTTTAACTTGCGAGAAGCATACGCGATCACTTTCTCATCCTGCATCAAGACACAACCGAATCTATTAAAGGAAGCATCACTATAAATCACATACCCTACTCCAGCAATTGGCAAGGTTAGGATCGGGGCGGTCGTCAATCTCTGCTTCAGCTCTTGAAAGCTTCTTTCGCATGCATCATTCCAGATGAACTTAACGCCTTTATGCGTGAGCCTCGTGAGGGGAGTAGATAACTTTGCAAATCCCTCAACAAACCGTCGGTAGTAGCCGGCCAAACCAATAAAGCTCCGTATCTCGGTAACACTCGTCAGCCTCGGCCAATCCTTGATCGCTTTGATTTTCCTCGGATCCACAGCTATACCCGATCCTGAAATCAAATGGCCCAAAAATGCCACTCTCTAAGCCAAAACTCACACTTTTTCAATTTGGCATAGAGTTTCCTTTCCCGAAGCACTTGAAGTACTAGCCTCAAATGTTCCTCGTGATCCGTATCACTTCGGGAATAAACCAAAATATCGTCGATGAACACCACGATGAACCTATCTAAGGCTTGAAAACACGGTTTATTAGATTCATAAAAGCTACCGGGGCATTAGTAAGCCCAAACGGTATAACTGTAAACTCATAATGTCCATACCGTATTCTAAAAGCCGTCTTCAACACATCCTCAGGCGTGATCTTCAATTGGTGGTATCCCGACTGCAAGTCGATCTTATAATACACACTAGATCCTTGAAGCTGATCAAAAAGATCATCTATCCTCGGTAACCGATACTTATTCTTGATCGTGACTTTATTAAGTTCACGATAGTCCACGCACAAGTGAAGTGATCTGTCTTTCTTTTTAACAAACAAAATCGGTGCTCCCCAAGGTGACACACTCGGTCGCACAAAACCCTTATCCAGAAGATCTTGCAACTGTGCCTTCAATTCCGTTGGTGCCATCCTATAGGGCGCTTTTGAGATTGGAGTAGTCCCGGGGACGAGATCTACCATAAACTCAATCTCCCTATCAGGTGGCATTCCTGGAAGCTTCGCTGGAAACACATCTCCAAACTCCTGCACTACGGGGATATCCTCAATCCTAGGAGCGTCGACGTCACCCCTCAACACCACAGTAGCCAAGTAGGCTACACAGCCTCTGCTAATCAACTGCCTAGCTCGAGAGGAGCTAATCGTCATCGCAAACAGCGAACTCTGGCATTCACGGTACACAACCTCCGCCTGCCCCGGCTCTCTAAAAGTCACCGTTCGATTCTTGCAATCGATAGTGGTGAAATACTTGGTCAACCAATCCATGCCCAAGACAACATCAAACTCTCCGAGTTTATGCAAAATTAGCAAATCCACGGGCATAATCCAATCTCCTACCCGAATCGGGCAACTGGGGCAAAACTCTCTAATGTCCAAGGAGTGGTCGGGGACGACGACACGTCTCGGATGCAACAAGGAAACAAAGGGGATGTCATGCAACTCGGCAAACAGCCGATCAATGAATAAATGCGATGCACCGGTATCAAATAATGCACGAATTCGAATGCCATTTAATTAAATGATACCTACAACTACATTCTTGGCCGCTGCCGCCTCCTCAGTCTGGGCCGCGTACATGCGCCCGCTCGGGGCCTGTCGTGACCCCTCCATCTGCCTCTGAACTGATAGCCGCCCGGCCTGGTAGTGAGCAGAAGGCGTCCCCTCGCTGGGACCCGGTGAAGCTGGTGCAGATGCCGATGATGGCGCTGGCGCTGGGCCCCTCGGGCAATCCGACTGGAAGTGGCCCTCCTGGCCACACAGGTAGCACCTGCCCCGACTGCGTGAACACTGCCGTGGGAAATAAGGTCCACCGCAGATCACGCAGCATGGAGCCTGGCAACGATCAGGTCCTCCTCGCTAAGTAGACGAGCCACGCCCTCGCGACTAGCTCCGGCTCCTGGGATGCCTCGGCGGCCTCCGCGAGTGCGTGTGACTCGCACTCTCAGCCGTGGGCCGCTTGCCCTTCCCTTTGTCCATGCCCTCGCGACGCTCTTGCAACTCCACCGCGCCGCTCTCCACGATGAGCGCGCGGTTCACCACATCTCTAAAGGTCTGGAGGTTGGAGGACTGCACCAACTGAAAGATCGAGGGTCGCAATCCATGCTCGAAAATGCGGGCCTTGTCCTCGTCGTCCCGCACAACAAAGGGCACACAATGAAGAAGCCGGGAGAACTCCTTCTCATACTCGGCCAAGGTCCTGTCTCCCTAGCGCATCCCACGCAAGTCTTGCTCCATCTTCCTCTTGACACTGTCAGGGAAGTAATGTGCCAGCAGAAGCTCCTTGAACTTCTTCCATGTGATCGCTGCAAGGTTGGTGTTGGGATTTTCCTGAAGATCCAACCACCAGCAATAGGCCTCGCCGTCTAAGTGGTGTGTGGCGAGCCAAACTCTATCCCTCTCCTCCACGAAGGTATCACGGAAAAGCTTCTCCATATGCATGAGCCACTTTTCCATAATCCAGTGGTCTGCGTTCTCCCCGTCAAAGGTCCGCGGACTACACCTCCTG
The DNA here is from genome assembly GCF_001540865.1 of Ananas comosus. Lineage (NCBI taxonomy): Eukaryota > Viridiplantae > Streptophyta > Magnoliopsida > Poales > Bromeliaceae > Ananas > Ananas comosus. Next base: position 7,518,481 of record NC_033634.1, on the reverse strand, counting down.
AACTCACTAAGGCGCTCCATAAGTCGATCTTGCTCAGCTCCCTCAACCATCACGGGAAAAATTGCCCCCGCCAAAGACAGCTGAGCTGGTGGTGCCACAAACTCCTCTCGGGGCGCAACAACCAGTGCTGTCCTCGAAGTACCGGGCCGTGGAGATGGCGCCCTCGGTGTCACAACCATTGCCGGCGTGGGTGGGGGTGCGGGCACCTGTGTCTCCCTAGCAGCTGCCTGCTGCATGAGTAACTCCTCTAGGCGCTCCATCCGCGCTTCCTGCCGGCGCGCTGCATCCGCCTGCTGCTGAGCCGCCGCTGCCTGCTGCGCGACCAAGTCAGTGAGGGCTGCAAGTTGGCTCCTCAACTCACGGACCTCACCGGATCCGGAGGTAACGGAGGTCTCGACCTCCTCAAAGTTCGTCGCGTTGTCCGCTCCAACAGACTTAGAGCGTGTCGTCGGCATTATCACTACAACATCATAAAAGCGCAAGTTAGTAAAACCCACGCAAACGCAACCCCGCTCAACAATAAGTACCCAAATCATACGAAAGTAAGGAAGTGTTCTCTACTACTAACTCCCGATGTTACGTTGTCGGCCGCCAACGTAACCCTCCGTAAAGTTAGAAGCTAAACACTCCAATTAAACTCTAACTTTTTAGAGTTATCATAAAACCCAATTATGATACTTTCGCTCAATAGTCAAATAGACCTCGTCTCTCACGAGCCTATTTCCTATAGTCCAACCAGCCTAAGGTTTACTAGGTCCACTAATACTCAACCCTAGGCTCTGATACCAAATTAATCTATCACGCCCCGAGACCCGGCATAGCCCCTCCCGGTGCGTGCCCAAACCCGCCATATGCCTGCACATGTAAGGCGTCTACAACAATAAAAGTATGAAAGTAAGGAAAAGTAAGACAATTATAGATATCATAGCAACTAGCAGCTACATACTAACAACAAGTAGAGAACAGTAAACTGATCTACTAATAAAACATAAGGTAAGTACAACATCTGTCTCAAAAAACAAAATGGGTGGTCACTATACATGGTACAACTCTCAACCTCTCCAAAATAAAACCAATGAGAAGTAGACCACCTATCGAGACGACCCTCGCAAAAGACCTAGCTCGAGGCGATACCCTTTCTGCGGTCCCTAGCCTCGCCCGGTGTGGAAGGCTCTGTAATGAAACAAGAAACAAGGAGCGTGAGAACTATAATTTATAGTTCCCAGTGAGCAAGTACTAACCTCAGCACATTGTGCCACTAGGCCCAAAGAGTACGGTAGATATGATAAACAACTGGAATTAAACTGCAGATATGAAAGCATGTATTGAATGCTAAAATAAACTACTGTGCTATAAGCAATATGATGGCAATGTGTCGTACACAGATTCTATCATGCTCAAATATGACCAACACAGAACTAGTGTGATCCCACATGGCAAGCAAGTATACTAAAGTATAAAGAGTGCTATAATCAAGTATACTATAAGTCCAAACTTATGCTATAAGCAGGTCCAAGAAACCCAACTACTATAATCTATTTAGTAGTGATTTTTACTTATGCGACACCGTGTCGATTTCTATTTTCCATTAAGGACCTACCCAAGATAGTCCGGCTTATGCCGCCTAAGTGCCTGTGGTAGCCCAACATTCCCACTCGAGGAATGAGTCTGTCCCACCCAGCCCCGTAGGCTTCTCAATACCGCACAAGCGAACATAAGTCGCATAAACTAACTCCGGAGTGCCAGCTTGTAGGAAGCGACCCTCACAAGCATGTGCGAATGAGCACAAGTGGCAAACAAGCGTAGTCATCGTCTAAAATGTCCAATCATCATGTCTCTAACATGGTAACAGTCACTAGCAACCCATCGGTCTAGTCCAATATCCAACGTGAAGGTTTAACCGTTCATTATGTCCAATGCCCCTTTATGGCATTACAACTCACTATGCCCAAATCTCGATCCAACACTAATGCCACTTCATGACATTAGGTTTACTAAGTCCACACATATTCCAAGCCTAATGCCCCTTTATAACATTAGCTTACTAATTCACAAGCCACTCTAGTCTAATGCCCCTTTTATGACATTATCTATTAGGTTCACATATAGCCCAAGCTCAATGTCTCTTTATGACATTAGCTTACTAGGTACACATAATATTCAAGTCCCAAGCCACTTCATGGCCTAATGTTTCCTCATATGACAAAGGTATATATAATCATTGTCATTTCACTATATGAAACACAATTCTAAGTCCTAAATACGAATGCTAAAATCATGTATAAGTCTCACATGCAAGCTCTCTACTACATAGAGGTCCAAAAATGCGTTGTATATAACATAAGCATTTTAAGCATTCTAAAATTCATAAATAATACATTTAACATGAAAATGCATACTTTTCCATTTTATGATACATAAACCCACCAAGCACCGCTAAAACTCCTTCGTTTCGCCGAACGGAGTTGTCCACAATTCTCTTAGTACCCTAAAGGTCACAAGAGAAGAGATATACATACGTTATGAAAAGCTCTAGACTCAAACATTAACCAATTCTAGCAAAGGGGCAAAAACTCACCTATAGTGTAGAATCCCTTTTAAAATCCCAAATAGAAGCTAAATCCTTTCCAAAGAAATCTAAATCAAGGTTCTAATTCAATTAGATGAGCTCTAAAAGCTTCTAATCAAAAAGCCCCAAATAAATCATAAGTTTCCATCTCCAGGGTTTCATCTCAAGAAAACCTCTAAAACATGAATCAAAAGATGGAATCATGCTACTAACCTCAAGAGAAGTCTCAACTTGGGCTCAAAATCAAGTGGGGTGGAAGATCTCTCCTCCAACAAGTCTCCAACAAAGCTCTAAGTTCTCTCCAATGGTGGAAAAGCCTCCAACAAGCAAAAAGAGCAAAAGAGATGTTTAATCTCTTAAAATCCAAGAAAAAATCAAAGAAATGGAATCGGAAGGTGTGGAGAGCTCCCTCACCTTTTTTCCTACTGTTCCAAGCTCAAGGAACAGCCCTAGGGGCGTGGGTGATGATATAGAATGCCACAATCGCAAAAACACCCCTACAGTTTGACCTGTTCAGATTCTGCCAAAGTGTACCGGTACACGGGAAAGTGTACTGGTACAAATCCCACGAAATGGCAAACCCGAGCCTCGGGTTTGAAATTCGGCACAAGTGTACCCGTACAGCCATCAACGTGTACCAGTACAAAATACAGCCATCGACATGTCATCGGTTACATAGTGTGCAGAGTGCAATCCGAGGGTAGCCTAAGTCCATCTCTTTGGTGACTTTAGCGCTACATAAAATACTACAAATCTCGGGATACGAGCCATAGGTCGGAACACTGTCAACGACCCACCAGAAAATTTGAAAAAACTCAGAACACAGTTCAAACACTCGAACCTCACAATTTGCAAAGGTCCAGTGTGTTACAATATTAGGTACATTTTCACTTACTATTAATTTTAAAAAATTAAAATTTTCTTTACCCTCAATCATATTTTTCATTAGGTACATGAAATATCATGGGTTCCTCATGTGAGGTCGAGGGTTGCGCACGTGGAGACTGACTCTGTCTACAGTATTTATAATTTAAATTTATCAAAATATTTAATAAGTAAAGAAAATATTCACCGCAATCTAGATATATCACTTACCTTGTCATCCTTCCGCCTGGTTCATTACCAACTTCACTGTCACCAATTGGATTATCCGGAAAACCCACATCGATATCATTATGAAGCAGTCTTGTGTAATAGCTTTGCGACTGATATTGTGTCTCTGACGGATATATATCTTTCTCGATGTATACCGACACACATCCATAATATTCAAACAACCCAATTAATCCCTCCAATGATTCATCATTTACTATATCGTGAGCAATATATTCATTTGCTCCTACAGGGCATCGAATAGTGAATTTAAGACGAAATTCTTCTCTATTACAATTTACTAAACAATACATTCTCATCTCAAAATGAGTATATGTCGTATCTGAACGAATCGCGATCAATTTCTTTCAACCGCCGACATATCGGAGACCATTTTCATCTATAATTAACTGTCCATCCCAATGAACACTAAGAGACATCCGACGACTAGCCATTTTAACTATACAGAAAAAACTTTCAAATCTCTTCTCAAAATATCTAGTGAATGTAATACAAAAGTTTAAACCTAAACAAAGATAATGGCTAGTTTCAAGTAGGTTTAAACTAGGTTTAAACCTAGTTTAAAACAAGTTTAGTATTTAGGGTTTAGGGAAGTTTAAACTTTTGTATTACATTCACTAGATATTTAGACTAGTGTTTATTTAAAGTGTTACTAGGTTTAAACCTAGTTTAAACTAGGTTTAAGCCTAGTTTAAACTAGGTTTCTAGTTTAAACTAGGTTTAAACCTAGTAACACTAGGTTTAAACTAAACCCTTAAACCTAGTTTAAACTAGGTTTAAACCTAGTAACACTAGGTTTAAACACTAGTAACACTAGGTTTAAACCTAGTTTAAACTAGGTTTAAACAGTTTAAACACTAGGTTTAAACCTAGTTTAAACTANTTCATTATGTAACATAATGACGCAAGTTTTGTAACATTATGAACTACAAGCTTTGTCAAAACAAGTTTAAACAAGTTTAAACTACAACTTTAAATCTAAATAGGCTAATGGCTAGTTTAAACCTAGTTTAAAATAAGTTTGAACTACAAGCTTGTCAAAACAAGTTTAAACAAGTTTAAACTACAAGTTTAAACCTAAATAGGCTAATGGCTAGTTTAAACCTAGTGTTAACTAAATTTAAACCTAGTTTAAACCTAGTCTAAACTAACAATACTGGCAATGCTAGCAATGTGGGTTGCTACCTGCAATGTGGGTTGGTGAGGGAAGGTTAGCACGGGCGGGGGTCGACGGCATTGCCGGCAGGGGCGACATCGGCAAGGGCGACGGCGACCGGGGGGGGCTCCTAGAGAGGGATGGGCAGAGAGAGAGAGAGACAGAGAGATAAAGAGAGAGAGAGAGCGAAGAGGGAGGAAGAGGTGTCGGGGTCGGGGCGGGGCTCGATTATACCTAATGAAGACGGTGAATCATTCACCGTCTTTATAAGGCGGTGAACGATTCGCCGTCTTATCATAGGCAGCGCAGGGGGGTGCTTTTGCACTAAAGGCGGTGAATCGTTCACCGCCTTATTAAGACGGTGAACAATTCACCGTCTTCTCTAGGGCACAACTCGTTGGGTTGGATTTGAACTAAAGGCGGTGAATCGCTCACCGCCTTATGAAGACGGTTAACGATTCACCGTCTTCTCTAGGGCACAACTGCATTGGGTTTGATTTAAACTAAACGCGGTGAATCGTTCACCACCGTATGAAGGACACTATACCGTCGACTTTGAAAGATTTGCGCATGGGGGTGGGGAGCACTAAAGGCGGTGAATGATTCACCGTCTTCTGAAGGCGGTGAACCATTCACCGCCTTCAGAGCAAATATTACAAAGACGGTGAACGATTCACCGTCTTTGTACCAAAACCCTAACGTGGCACCCATGTGGCAAAAGGAGGGTTAATTTTACAAATAAAATTTTGGCAGGGTCATTTTGCCAATTTTGAGTTTCTGGAGGGTCATTTGATAAAAAAGCCCTATTAAAACTATCTACGCTTCCAAGGTCAAAAGGACAACTTTCGATCTTCTAGAGCTTAAATATTTAGTTTACTTTTGATTAGAGATGAAATTATTGAGATAAAATTGAATACTTTAATCACCTAAAAGCACACATGGACCTAAATGGAATATTATCTAATGTGCACAAAAAGAAAATGCTAAAAACTCTATTTTCAAAATCCAAAGGCATTTAAATCAATTCAAAACAAAATCTCAGCAATTAGTAGTTTCAGGCTCTGGACTAGGCCCCGGAAGTAGGATTCGAAAGTGTTTTTCTTTGGATTGTAAAATACCGAACTTTGGCTAAATTGACAAAGTGCAAATCAAGCCATTTATTATTTTGAGAAGAGGGGGCCCATAGGTGAGGTGGCCTGTGGCGAGCAGGCGGCGGAGAGGGCTGTGGCCAAGCATTTCATCCAAGGAAGTCTGCCTACAATAGAGCCTTGAGAGGGCAGGGGTGGTGGCAACAGCCACATAGAGGGTCGCTTGCACCCTAAAGCCAGCCGTCATTGCCGCCACGGTGGTAGCCGCATCCAGCCCCAAGAGAGAGCTAGAGATAGAAAGAGAGAAAGAGAAGAGAGAAAAAGAGGGAAAGAAAGAAGATAGATAAAACTTGCTGGGGAGGTCAGCGGCGCGGCGGCAGTACAGGGCTCATATGGAAATCCCTAGGGTTAGGGTTTGCTCCCCTTATACATATATATATATATATAATATATATAGCCTATATATATATATATATATATATATATTATATATATATATACATATATATATATATATACATATAGAATATACTATATATATATATATAGATATATATATATATATATATATATATACATATATATATATATATACATATATATATATATATATCCCCTAAGACTCAAATATTCAGTCCTAGCCCATACCAGCACACAACACTTGCACATTAGTACCATTTCCTGAAATTCCGCATCATTTTATTCATAAACAATCGCGTCTTTTATGAAAACGCCCACCAATCAAACTCTCTCTCTGACTTCATCTCAGCACCACTTTCATAGATAGCATGAAATTTGTGTCGCGCATTCCCAAACTGATCTACTTTTTCAAGTAGATCCTTCCGCTCACCAAAATTGTAAAAGTTTTTACATAAAATAATAACTCCTTCGCAAAGTACTTCTTTTTCACACTTTGTAAAAGTTGCAATTAATCCCTCCAACCCTTGTGTTTCTTATCGAAAACTCACCAATGCATGTATTTTGCCCAGTGGCACCTTTTTATGAATTTTTATACAATTTGACAAATAAAATGTCGCACCTTTTGTTGAAAAACCTATTTTTTTCAAATTGACCGCTTGACATAATTTGCTTTAAACTGTGCTTTTGTCACACAAAATCTAAAAACGGACCTTACCACGACTTCCAGCACTGTCAGACCTTGAGGGTGACAGTTTTCGTTCTACTGAAAATTATTTGTTTTGCATAAATAGGCTACCCCCTTTCCGAAATTATTCAGTTATCCCAATTTTCGAAAATCCAAAAATTTTAAAAAATTTCGGTTTCTATATTACTCCCCACTTAAAGAAAGTTTTATTTCCAAAACTTGACTACGCACGTACCGTAATCAAATTTGGATATTATTCCACCATTGTGGTTTAACTATTGAGTAAATTAATTCTACTCCCAATTCACCTACCTTGCTTTTGAACCTAGAACGATTAAACTTCATAACGGAATTCCCTCCGAATCTACTTTGGAACTTCCTAGAAGTTCAAATCCTCTCAAATCAGTACTTTAATTTATGTACATAACCACCTAGAATGGATCAAGAATCTATCTTCGAAGCAAAGAAGCTTGAAACATGCTATTCACCTAGGCGAGACGAGAAAAACCTTGTATCGTATACAGGTACTTCTTTCGCTTCGTGTGCACAGAGCTTCCTGTATATGCGGCAGATCTATTGATGAGCCTGAGTTTGGCTACAACTCAGGGCGTGCTACTCATCTATTGATCTTTAGCAGTTTATCTTCATATTACTATAGTTTTTTTTTTTTTTTTTGAGAGAGAAAGATAGCATGCTACTGGCTCCGTTTATTTTCTTTAGAAATAAACTTAGCTAGAAATGTGAATCCACTAGGATTCGTACTTGGAACCTCGGGTATCAACCACGAAGCCCTTTGTCACTTGCGCTAGGAATAGTCGGTTCATATTATAGTTAATTATTCTTATATCTCAGTTGACTATCTGAATTTATCTTTTTATCCCACTTTTTTGTTCAACAGCAAGCGTGGCTTGCCTTCAGCAGCTAGTTGCTCTTACTGCAAAACATAGTTCTATATTTCTCACTTGGTGGGGTTGGGCGCTGCGTGAGGACGTGATTAGTTAGCATTTAGATAGTTTATGCTATGAATTTTGATTGCTAGTTCCTGATTTATTTTCTATTTATTATTTCTCTTATCATGTTGATCTTGAACTTTTAGCTTTGAGTTTAGATTTGATTTAAAATTTTCTATTCTGGTAATTTTTGGATTCTTTATTAAGGTTTGTGGACCAGTTATACTTTGTAGCTATTATGATGATTCCTCCATTCAGTTTGTTGTTATGATTGCCATTGTATTACTTGTCCTACAACGTGCATATAAAGAAACTGTCTTTATGAATAGAAAAAAATCTGTACGTGTGGCAAATCTATGCGTGCCTCGAACAAGATTTTTTTTAAAAAGTAAACACTTTTTCATAAACTCTGATTTCCAAATGAACGATTTTGCAAATATACTTTTCCAACGGGTTCCAAGACGTGACATGCAACAACAAAAACGAGGAACAAAAGTTTTTTTTGGCTCTCTGACACTCATTGTTTAAAATCATTTGCGTTCTAAAGAATATTTGAAAACACCTTACACTCGGTTTCTAGTCCTTCTACACGATCTTATTACCGGCCAAAGGTTTGAATTTTTTAGCACTTTCTATACGACGCGGGACCTACGACTATCTATATTTTAGAGCGTAAGCAGAAGCAATATAAGAGTGTAATGGTACCTTGTTTGCTACTACCTCAAACGAATAACAACCGACCGACTATCAGGCCCTTCCAGTTGTTCCGAAGAATTTGGCTGAATCTGGATTTGTTTACAATTCCAGTGCATGAACAAAGCATTGGAAATAGGCAGACTCTTAGCAGCAATGATAAAACAATTCAACTATCTGCTAATTGATTATTTTGCACTAACACCAACATTTAGCAGGTGATGACGAAGAAGCACCCCTTTCAGAATGATATATACATAAGACGACATCAACAACGCAGATAAATAAGTCTTCATGCAGAGAGAAAGTTGACAGAGAACAGTAACAACAAACTGATTTATTTACAGTTGAAAGAAATTGATGGAGCATTTCTAACTTTCATTTGCATCATCGACGTCGCTACCACCCATGTGAGTGTCGTGAGTCACCCAGTAGTGGCTTCCATCAGGGCCCGACACTTTGAACCTGCTCGTAGAAAAGCTTATTCAGTAGCTCTACCCATAATATGCAATGCACGTAACATTAAGCAACAATTATCAAACATTGTGCCGAATTTGATTTATATTTTGACTGATAGTTTTTATTAAAAAGCATGCACAAGAACTAAAATGTTCAAAGAACACCTTTCAAGGATAAATTTCCCCTCCTTGTACTTCTGAGCTTTGTCGTAAGCAGCTTCCTGTAACAAAGTCAACATTTAGCCGTCTGCACAATGCCTAAGAGCCTGAGAGTACAGATCAAAATGCAACATAGCCATATTACATATTTCCAACCAACAATGGAGCCACAACCGACACAGAAAATGTCAGAAACAGTGTGCATCCCAGTCATCATCAAGCGCTCCTCTTTGATTCCAACAGTCACATTCACACTGTTCATAATGAGATGAAGATTAACAATGCATTGAGCATCACAAAAAGTATAGAATGACTTATATGCCAGAAGGTCACACAACAGGATAGCAGAGGTATGATCTCAAGGTTAATCTTTCTCATAGGACAAGCACTGGATAATCCAAATTTTCTGAAATACATGACATTTTTCATAAAATGACTAACTATTAATTAGCCGTTAACCACAAACATGAGATTAGTTCAAAAAAAACCTGATAACATCCCCTTTATCTGTTATAGGCCTGCAAAAGAGCAGAATGCCCCTTCTAGTGCAGCAGGAAAAGGATTCACCAGTGCATTCAAGCAATAGTTTTTCTGTTCTTTTTGGTGCTGGGTGATTAAGAGGATAAAAGGTAATTTAATCTCTTGACAATTCTCCATTTGCACAAGAATGCACTTGAGCTTATTCTAAGGCTTGCTTACTGGTCAGCATCTGAAAGTAGCTTCAACATCTTCAACAGTTGAGGGACCTAACCAGTGAAATAGATATATGATAATGCAAACATACACATTCACAGAGCCATAACTTGGACTCTGCGTCTACGGCCAATTGCCTGCGAGGCCTTTTTTAGCTCCAAAGGAGGAACTGAAGGTCTTCCAGAGCAAACCAATTTAAACCCCGGTATAATTTTCCGTTGCTATCATCTCAATAGTACAGGGTATCTTATGAGATCACAGATGCTCCAAACAAAGTAAAATGGTTACAAGGAAGAAGTAACGCCTAAGTACTTGATCAATAGCTCACAACACTACATGCAAGTGGCCGACTTCTGAGTTAATGTCAGCTAGTGGATTAGCCATCCAAAACGAATAGTATGCAAGTAATATGATCTTCAGAACCGTCCTGCACAAACTAATCATCCAAGTGTTGTCTGCTAGACCTCAAAGAACATTGTGCAGAAAAATTGAAAATCAATAAGAACATGGTGCAGCCCTCCAAAAGTTACACTAGGAATCAAAATTTCCAAGCAAAGATGAATAGTATACACTTTTCATGGTTACATGCAGTGTTTAAAAAGCTGGGTCGAATAGTGACCCAAAAATGTTACTAGATCAAGGGTCACTAGTTCCAATGACAACAACATAGCAGCATAAATATTTAATTATAATTTTCAATTTTATTATATGAAAAAATATGCATATATTATTATTATTATTTTAATATCATACCTAGTTATAAAATACTAATTTCTAGACCAAATGAAGTAGATGTAAGTTTCACTTTTTATAAGATTAATCTGTTAATAGAAAATAAAATTAGTTAAGTTGATTTTAAGCCGTTAGATTTTAATATGGCTTGACCAAAAAATCAGGCCGGTTTGATTAAAACTGGACCAATTCACCAGTTTGATGATTGAACCACTGGTTCAAACGGTTCAAAATAGTTTTTTGGCTTTATCCTGTTTAACAGATTGAACCGAACTGCATTATAGACTAGGTCACGATCGGATCGGTCGAACTGGCCGGCTCGACCAGGGTTTTATATCATTGGTTACGTCAAGAAGTGATTGACTCGTTATGAACTCTTTCAAATCAAGTAGCCTAGGTTAGTTAAAGATAGCAGATTACAAACGGAAATTCATGAGCAATGATTAATATTGAATTTAAACAATGAGGTCCATGTCAAAATTAGATCGTGAATCATATGGACAGGGTCAAATTGTGGATCAATCTTGAATTATAAAATTTCTTTCCATGACATATGTTGTAGTTTAATGGCTTGACAATAGAAGGATTCGTCAGGTATTCAATGTGATCATGAAAAAAAGAGAACATTTTGATAAATTACAAGAACTCATAGGTAGTGCAAGAAACATAACATACAGCTAAGTATTGGCGAACCAAAAGTTTTATCATACATAAGGAACAGCCATGTAGAAAAGAAAAAATGGAATTGTATAGCAAAACTTCCCTTTTCATCAAAAAACAAGTAAATAGACTATAGAATGCCCTACTGTTGACAATTATGCAAGGATTAAGCTACTTACACCTTACTGAAGAGATAAGCTTTCCCATGCCGGCAGTGAAATGCCTGGATAGAATGCAAATAGGAAGATGAGATGCAACCTTATGAATTAAATATGTACAAACACAATTTACACAGAAACATTATGTTAGACTACGGCTTATTATACTGCCATTTAATCAAGATAAAACTAGAGCACAAAAATTTCAAGGGAAACAATATAAGTGTTCCATATAATTCTCTCAGTTAATGACTGCAGTTCTACAAGTGCCTCAGATTTCTTAATGGCAAATTGGCAACAGGAGTACTTAAGCATGCACTTCTCGTCTCAGATTTACATTTAATAAAGCTTGTGATGTTCTAGTCTTTGATTACATTAGTAGTTTGCATATCTAGCAGGTATAGCAGTACGCAATGCAGCATTGAATCAGTTCCTCAAGGCAGATGTACATGTTGCGTCCCGGCAGAAACATTTAATTTTGTTTTCTTTGAGAAGTAAGGTAAGGTGGGATTTAAAAATCAAGACCCAAAGGAAACCAGACTTGCGTACATTAGAGTCTAGGCACTAGACTCTAGAAACCTTGATGATGGAATTTTCCTAATATTTTTCACACACGCTATTTAGCAAGTAGGCTTGAACTAAGCAATGAAGGTTTAGCTTCATTTTGGAAAGTCCAAGGACTGCTTGTTAATGAAAACAATTCATCAATAAGATTCAGAATTATATATTGATACCTTCATTGACGCAATAATTATTGGCATGCCTTCGGAGGGAAAAAACTTCCAAAGTGAGTATCTAACATTAAAGAAACTTCTCCCTAGCAATTAAAGTGGGCGAAAGAAGCGGATACGGCTAAAACTCGAACGCGTATAAAAAAAAGTTGAACATCTTCTGGACCACCATTAAGCTTATCTAAGACTACAAAGCATCAATTTACTCACAATTAAAGGGCTTCTATTAATCTAGTTTCAAAGTGTCTTGACTTACAAAATAAAAAATTGTTCTGTATAGACTCTACCAGTAACAAGCAACATCAAAAAGCTAATTGGTCTGCGCAATTAACAGGGTTTATGCTACTTACTACAAGCAGTTGAATTCGTGATCTCCTGAGAGTGAAAACAATCTTGCAAGAGGTTATCAATAATCGTTCCGCACTAGAGCAAAATGTTCAGCCAACAAAACATTTTAACTTTTGGTCAAAACATTGATATTTATGTACAGCAACCCACCAAAGACCATAGTTTATAAATCATAGTTTATAAATTCTATTTCCTTTTCATTTTCAAACCATAGATGCAAGAGTATGGACTGTGGAAAACCAGCAGCACGAATACATGCTCTGATTGTCGATTTCCATGGCAACCCTCTAGGCTATTTGTGGAGTGTACATTTTCAGATGGGCTTTTTTAAGCTACAGCTAGGCTCTTCTTCCTGTGCAATCGATCAATACTACATTTGGACGCGAATTGGGCATCCAGTCTCAGACGGAGAAATCATCTCAAACAAAGCAGTAATAACAAAAAGAAAGTGAAAAGATCCAACACAACTGCTGCAAAATTACATTAAAAATCCAATTTAATTAGATAACAGATCAAAATAAGAGAAAAACTCAATCAGGGAACAGCATAACTTGAACAGCCAGATGCAGATGAAGGTTGGCGGCCTACGGCTAATTAGGGAAAAAAAAAAAGTGTAAAAGCAAAGGAAAAGAATCATCGAGAAAAGAATCGCAACGAATATCACAAAATTTCACAATTTGTTCTTCAGCATCACCGGGATCGACCGCGAGAAATTGACATCTGATGCCTCAGGAATTCCAATCGACGATAAAGAAAGGATTTCATCCAGATACAGAGAGAGAGAGAGAGGGGGGGGCGGTACGTTGAAGGGAGGGGAGAGAGGACCTTCGAGACGATGTTGTCGGCGAGGGCGAGGTGGGTTTGGCAGTGCTTGCAGCTGTAGATCTTCCCTTCAAGGCTTATCAAGAACAGCCGCCCCATCTCCGATCTCCGATCCCCTGACCTGATCTACTTCTTCTGCTTCACGCCGCGCACCCGCACGCGCCGACGACGGTTGCGTAAGAACGTGTGAATGGTATAATTTACTCCTACAACCACAAAGAGGAGAGAGAGAGAGAGGGCTGAGAGAGAAGGGGAATATAAGAGGTGACTCTACGCCGCAGATGCACTGCAGGGGCCAGCCGGCTAGGGATGCGAATGGATGCGGGTTGGTGGGAGGTTTTGCCCTAATCCGCCTTCATTGAGGGCAGAAAATCGAGGTAAAAAAACTAAAACGGGACGGAAAATAGGGAGATTTTTATGATTTGAGGCAAATTTTTTTTTTAAATAATTTTATTGAAAATTTTATTTATAAAAATAGACCTCCTAAAATATTTATTGTAAAAATAGTCCTCAAATAGACTAGGTCAGCTCCGGGTAGGTACAGTGGATTAAATGCGGTGAATGATTTACCGTATCATTATGCGGTGAACCATTCACCGCATATGTGGGTTTACGGAACAAGGATTAAAAAATAAAAAATACCGTAAATGGTTTACCGCATTCTTAAATGCGGTAACTATTTACCGTATTTAAATGCAGTAAACCATTCACCGCTTTTAAATGCGGTAAACCCTAAGCCCCCGCCCGAACCCCTTTCCTTTCTCTCTCACTCACCGGCGCGAGCTCGTCTCCCGAGCTCCTCCTCTCTATCTCCCGCACGCTCCCTCGCTCCTATCTATCTCACTCACTCCGACCCGAGTCCGACGCCGCCGTCGCTGCCACCGTCGCCGGCGCCGACTGTACTCCTTCTGCCGTGCCCTCTCTCCTCAGCATTGTAAGGACATTGTTCCATTAGGTTAGTGGTGAGAAGTTTGGAAAAAATGTAATTGTTTTTAAAATAGAGTTGATTATTTGTAAATTATTGTGTTATTTCACTATATTTTGTCTATATTTTATGGTATGTACACTTTTAGATCACATTTTAAATCATATTAGGTTAATGGTAGAGCCCAACACCGAGATGTGAGATGTAATAATGTCGTAGTTGGTTTCTTTTGTGAAGGATAGTATTTTTGGGACATTTAAATTGCATTCATACTATGGCCTCTATAAAACTTAGGTATCAAAATCTCGTACTTGTAATAGAGGAAATTTCTTACAAAATTCTTACAAATTTGTATCAAAATTTCAAACTTTGTATCAAATTTGCATTCATACTATGGCCTCTATAAAACTTAGGTATCAAAATTTCTTACAAATTTTATATTTTGTTTAAGTTAGGATGGCGCGTAGTAATGTGGCTATTGTTATTCGTTGGAATGGAGAAATATTGGAGCACGATAATAATCCAAAATGCATTGGCGGTCGTAAGAAATTAAGTGGTATTCCAGTGGATATTACATTTACAGAATTCAAAAGAAAAATATATAGATTAACCGATACTCCGAGAGATGAGTATCGTCTAATTATCAAAGTCCGATATTCGACCGAGATGAATCAATTCGATATGGTTGAAGTTACGGACGATGACTCACTGTGTGGTGCGATGGCATTGTTGGGAAACCCTCCGTGTTTGATAATTTTCATTGAAAAACAGATGATTTTATCTCAGGGGTATTATTCTAGAATGTTAAATAGTGACTTTAATGTGGATGTATGTCACGCCCCGGGACCCAGCGGAAGCCCGCCCAGCATGTGCCCAGACCCGCCATATGTCTAGAACATACGAGGCGTCTAAAATGAAATGATAAATAAGCAATAAATAAAACAATAATACAAAGAGATCTATCGATATCAGAGCAAAGTACTACTGGATTCTACAACAGGAGAATACAACAAAAGCTAATATCCACTAAAATAAAATATAAAGTAGAATAACAAAAATTCGAATACAAGTGCTATAAGTGGTACAATGGTGGTCTCTATACATGGTAACAAAACTCTCTCTCGCCAAAAGACCCAAAAAGAGAGTAGACCACCTAGGAGCAAAAGCAAGCTCCGCGCTAACTAGCTATGCGACTCCCTTACCGCGATCCCGTGCCTCCGCCGGTGCTGAAGGTTCTGAAAAAATACATCAAACAGAGGGTGTGAGAACTATTAATTAATAGTTCCCAGTGGGCAATTACTGACTTCAGTGAAAAGCGCCACTAGGCTCAAAACTAAGCAAGTGAGTAGATGAGTAAAAGCGACATGTACGGCGAGTAAATGAACATAAATACTTGCTAACACATGAGGTCTCTACTTAGCATGAATTCGCATAAGTAAGAAAGCTATTCTATCATGAATATGCGCGAGTATACAACCAACATAATGCCCACAATGTAATAGTAAAATGTCAATGTCTACTATTCTAGTCAATATCCACATGGCATGTCAACTACATATAGTTCCAATTCTGTAAGACCCGCCCAAAGGCTGTCTGGCCTGAAGACCCACCCGTAGGCTGTCTGGCCTGTGCCGTGCCTAATGGCCCCGTGGTAGTCAACATCCCCACTCTAGGAATGAGCCTTGCCCATGGCAATCCACCTCGGCGCCCAATCCCGCACGAGCGAGCAGATGACGCGATGATTATCTCCGGAGTGCCGGCTTGTAGGCAGCGACCCTCACAAGCATGTGCGAATGAGCACAAAGGCAAGTAAGCATAAGATCTGTCTCAAGTCTCGAGTCTCAAGTCGTCATGTCTAAAACATAGAATGTATCAAATGTCTCAATGGCCTATCTCTATGTTATCATGTCTAAAACATGGAATATAGTAGATGTCAATGGCCTATCACTATGTCTCTATATTGCAGTTTTCTAATTTGCTAGTTCATGTGCCCCTTCATGATACTTTTGTTCACTAAGTCAAAGTATGATAATTATGTTCATGAATACATAATTCTAATCATTTCCCTCGCACGAGACATGTAATCAACTCGCAAAGATAAACACTTCCACATGCATGCAGCCTACACACATAGCTCTACTATATAGAGTGAAATTTTTATTATACATAACACATGCATTTTAAGTGTTCTAAAATTCACATAAATCCTATTTAGCATGGATTTGAAATTATTTTGACGTTACGACAAGCATATAACGCATAGGGGCCATTTTGCCCCGATCTCATGAAGCCAAACCCACCGAGGTTACCGCAACCCTTCGTTTGCTCCGACGAAGGTGCCCACTAGCCTCCTAGTATCCTAGAAGCATCAAAAAGTGAGACCAAAGAAGCAAACGAACAACTATGGGGTCGATCATAAACCAATACAAGAAAAGGGGGAAAACTCACCAAGTGCGAAGATACCTCTCTCGATCTCCAAATGGGAGTAAGAGTCCTTCCAATCCAACCTATACAAAGGTTCAAAACCCATCAATTTGGTTCCAAAGCTCCCAAATCAAAAATCCCCAAACCTAACCCTAAAATTCAAAATCTAGGGTTTCTACAAACAAAAAGCATAAAGCTCTAATCTAAAGGGAGGAAACTAACCACTAACCTCTAGGATGCTTCAAACCAAGCTCAAAGTCCACAAGCTCCCAAGATCTTCCCTCAAGCAAGCTCCAACCACTAGCTCCAAGCTTCCAATGGTGAGAAGAGAGGGAGAGGGAGATGTCCAAAATCCTCCAATGCTTGCTCTCCTTCCTCTCCTCCTTATTTTCCTTCTTCTTCTCTTTCTAGAGGGTGTCAGAGAGAGTGTAAGAGAGGAATGAGGGAAAAAGAGAGGAAAAATACCATATAACCCCCTCTCAAGCAACAATATCTAACCAGCCCCCTCAACTCATCAACCTACGCACTGCCTGGACTGGGCAGTTTTCGGGCAGAGAGATCGGTCTCTCCCTCCCTAGGATCGGTCCCTCAGGACCCTCCCACAGTCACGCATTCGGGAACCGTACTCCTTGGCCAGGGGACCGGTTGCATTAGCTGTCAGCCGCAACCTTAGCTACGAGGGACCGGTCTCTCCTACCAAGGACCGGTCCCCGAGAGCTAAACTCTCAGGACAAAACCAAAAAAATCTAGGAATGCGAGCCATGGGTCGGAACACTGTTAACGACCCTCCAGAAAACGTGGAAAGGTTCAGAATCCAAATCAAACACTCGAACCTTGCAATTTGCAAAGGTCCAATATGTTACAATGTATTATCCCCTAGCCCTGAAAGAGAACCTTTTCATACTGATATCAGAGGAGGAGCAAATGCACCTAGGTTAGTATTGCAAAATATGAATTTTATATAATTATTTTAATATAACAAATATTTATATTTCCTTCTTCCATCAATTGTAGGGAGTACGAATTTTCAAATATAGTTGTTGGTGATCCTCCTCCCCTCCCACGTACTATTTATCATGCCACGGCTTCTAGTTCTCATGCCCCACTTCATAGAGAGCAAGGCGTCTCATGTGAAGAAGGATTATAATACGCTAGAATTAATTTAATCATTCACTGTTTTATTTAGTTAGAAAGTGATTAATTACGAAATAATTGCAGATTTCATAACTCTCATTATGTGCATGACTTTGGATCGTATCTATTGGGAACCGAAAATGACGGCATAGGAAATCGGGCGGAAGTGCAACAATAAGTAGCTGAAGACAATTACACTACTGATCATGAGGGTGTTGAATATGAACCTTCACATTTGGCCGTAAATGAGAACATTGTGGCAGAAGGTCATCACTATGATGCAGATCATGATGGCGGACTGGGGGTCCTCGCGGATATCATATATACTGAGGGTGATGATCCAATTGCCAATAATGAATATGTTAATGATCCAAATGAAGGTGCAGAGTTCATAGATCACCCAAAGCAATTTGTGGAAGATAACGATTGGATTGACCAGTATGTGGTCGATAACGGTGAATTTGATCGTCCGCAGATTGAACAGCCCCCTCCTACCATTGATGACTTATGGATTGGTCGGGTATTTCATGATAAAGCAAGTTTATTACACACTCTTGGGGAATGGCATATTGCTCACAACGTGCAAATGAAAGTAATAAAGTCGACGACAAAGGCGTATACAGTTAGATGCATGGTAGACTCATCTCCTTGGAGATTACATGCATCGGTACCAAAGGATGTGAGTTACTTTAGAGTTAAAACATATGCTGGCCAACATACATGTTTAGTGCCGGTGCTTAACACTGCACATCGAAACTGTACTTCATCTCTTATATGTTGATATATTCTCCCATCATTGAGGGTAAAGCTTACTTTGACACCGGCGAAAATTAAAGAAAAGGTGCGTAATGAATTGCATGTAGACATACCTTATTCGAAAGCGTGGCAGGTTAGAAGTAAAGCACTATAGATCATTTATGGTGGTTGGAAGGAGTTATACACCGATCTTGGTTACTTCCTATCTATACTACAGCGCGTGAATCCCGGGACTCAATAGCGTCTTAATCCTAAAATCCTGCCAAATCACGTTAGGCAGTTTGGACAAGTATTTTGGGCATTCGGGCCGTCAATTAATGGGTTTTCTTATTGTCGACCATTGTTGAGCATTAATGGAACTCATATGTATGGAAAGTATCAAGGGCATGCGTTGATTGCGACGGGTGTAGATGCCAATAATAGGTTATATACATTGGCGTTTGCTATTTGTGAGGGAGAAAATGCGGCTAGTTGGCGTTGGTTTTTAGAACATTTAAAGGTTTTAGTGACACGTGATCGATCTATTTGTTTAATTTCAGACCGCTTTCCTGGATTAAAGGAGATTGTTGCGGAGGAGTTTTCGAGAAGCGAGGGACATGCTCACCGTTGGTGCCTCCGCCATATGAAGGCTAATATGAAAAAAGCTAGTTTCAAAAATGCAAATTTGCCCAATAAATTTTATACGGACATAGGATGTGCTGCAACTGCAACAAGCATAAGGATCAGTTGAAAGAAATGGATCCGGCGACATGGCTTTGGGTGCACGAGCTCCAAAGGGAAATGGAATATTGGGCGAGAGCATTTGATGGAGGACGGCGTTTTAGAACAATGACGACAAATTGGTCGGAGAGTTTAAATAGAGTGCTTAAAGGTGTACGTGGTTTACCTATCACAACATTTGTGGCTACTACATTTTATAAGGTGAACAATTATTTTGTTAAGCGCCGTGATAAAGGTGAGATATACTCTACAGTATTGGCACCAAAACAGGAGGCGTTAATTAAGAATTGTATGATAATCGCAAGAGGACACCGTATGGATCATTTCGGAGTAAACGAGTTTCAAATTACTACCGGAAATGGACAATTTGAGGTGGTTCTTGACGGGAGAAGCTCGACTTGTTCATGCCATCAGTTTGAGCTCACTAGGTTGCCATGCTCATATCTTCTAGCTGTATGCAGTAATGGTCAAATGAACATTGACTACTATAGTCTGTGTTCTGAATGGTATACATGTGAGAATTATCGTCGTGCTTACTTCCCGCAATTTCACCGTCCCAGACAAAAGAAGCTGGCCACGCCCTCAAGACCACCACTAGCACCACCACCTATAAGGAGAAAGAAAGGCCGTCCGAGATCAACTCATATTCAAAATGCCATGGACGAGAGAGAAGGAATGCGAAGAACTATGTGCACTATTTGTAAACAACAGGGACATTATAGGACTACATGTCCAAATAATCAAGATAGAACAAATGAAGGCCGTAGACGTAGAGCTTTAGGTTGATGACTTATGTTTGACTATCTACGGTATTTTTATTTCTAGATTTATCTTTTAACGTTCAATTAATAGTCACTAATTTGTATATTTTATTTTGCAGATGGACGATCACGAGGATCCCGGGTCAGTTGATCTATTAGTTCTATCAGACCAGAATAGGCATCGGTCGAGCTATGTGCGATCAGAGGTATGTTAAGTTATGCATTTACAAAAAAGTTTGTAATTTAAAAAGTGAATAAACTTTACAGGGGTACGCGCCAGTTCAGTTTATGAAGCATGGCCGTAAACTGAACACATGGACAGTCGAGCATCCGGGAGTGATAGAGCACTTACGACATGCTGGCTTTTTCTACGTCTCTCGCCTCAAACGAGTACAGCTAGATCAAGCTCTGCGGAGGCCTAGCTTGGGCCGCAGCTATCTTGGCCCATCTCTATCGGGCATTAGGGAATGCCTCTATAAAAGGAAAGGCCGAGTGTTGTGCTTTTGGTACACTACTATAGGTCAAATCACTATAACTTATTTTTTTTTTACTAATAACTTATAACTTAGTTTCTTTTACTAATTTTATAGTTAACTTTTTTTTGTTCTTAGATATGGGCATGGGACCATATACATATTGGACGTCTCGATCGAGTTGGAGCTCCACCGGATCTCCATGATTGTCCATTGGGTTGTCGATATGCTATGTATTTAAAATATAATATAATAAAATAAAAAATATTGATATTGTATTGATATATTATAAAATAATTTAATATATTATTAATCACTTCTGCAGGTGGAAAATGGGATTGCGATTTCGTGGAAATGTCAGGATAACTGACATTGAGTTTTATCGCGATGCTAGATCGGTAGAGAGAGTCACAAGTACATATAGATTTCATAAATTAAATACATGCATATACATTCTAAAATTTTACATTCATTTTTTTTAATACACTTGTACAGATTACATGGATGCCCTATACGGAGGATGTTTTGATCGGTCTTGCTGCATTTTGTCTTGAGGGCTCTGCAATCTGGTGTTCGAGAACTAGTTTGATATGTTTTCATATTGTCGAGCTACATTTACCTGATAAAGTTCTGCGTCAGTTTGGATTGCTGCAGCATATACCAGAGCCCGTAGAAGCTATACAGAGGATCACCTCGCAGGGTAGATCAGGCGAGGACTGGGCAGCGTTTCATGCTACATATATTCAGCGTTGGGCAGATCGTCTGGAGCATATTGTGGAGAAGAGTCCTTTCGTCGATTCAGATCCAATACGAGCTACCTCTGTGTACATGCAGTGGTATTGGTGGATCACACAAAGGTGTATTTCTCGTCCTGTACAGCGACCTCCACTTACTTTTTTGCCGCTTGGGAATGTCGAGCGACGATTGGTAAGATTATTTTATTTTATAGTTTATTTTAATATAAGAATATTCATTATATATAATTATGTATGTTTATACAGGTGTATGCTATGTGGCATGCTGTTAGCAGTATCAGTCATTTGATAGATGATCCTACGGAGCCCTCTAGAATGATGGATGCTCTAGCACATGTGAGGTGGGATCTCGAGAGTGTGTTAGAGAGCTTTTCAACATTACTTGTGACAGGGCATTCGGATGTTTCTTCTCCGACTTTTGGTGCTTACGGTGATATTCCCTCCACCTTCACACTTGCATATGATTTCGGTGATATTCCCTCTACCTCCGCGCCTGCATATGATTTCGGTGATATTCCCTCCACTGCGATGCCTGCGTATGATTTTCCATCGACATCCGTCCCAATTCATCCATCTGATGTCCCTTCGACATCGGAAGTGCAGTTTGATATTCCGTCGGCATCCATCCCTCCATTTGATATTCCATCTACGTCAGAGATATTATATTTTATATTCCATTCACGTCTATCCATCTTTCTGATGTTCCATCCACGTTGTAGGTTCGTCACGATGATGTTGTATATCGACGTAGGCGACGACAACAGGGTCATATTGAGACACAGGAAGGAATACTACCATTAGCTATTGAGCAAGGGATGGAGCCGATTGTCGAGGGCATCGCTATCGAGCATATAACATACCACATCCCTCGTAAATCGTACCGAGTCCCGTCAAAACGAGCGGAACGCGAAATTGAACGAGTTAAAGTGGACCCTAAGTGCATTGGAGTTCATAAACGGAGCAAAAAGGGACCCGGAGAGCAAATTTGGAAATCTGGCTAAGTCCCAGATTTTAAGCTCTCGGGGACCGGTCCCTGAAGGAGAGACCGGTCCCCGTGCGCGTAGCCTGCCAGGAAATCCTGAGGCATCCGGTCCCTGGTGGTGAGACCGGTCCTCGGGAGACCGGTCCCTGACGGGCAGACCGGTCCCTCGTTGCGCAACAGCTGAAAAACTCGAAAATTTGGCTAAGTCCTGGAAAACCCTAAATGACAATATTAGGGCTTGGATTTGGGGCTTTTGCCCTAGGATTTTTCGGGGACAAATTGACCCCGTAGAAACCTATTTGGGGGTGTCCTAAACGCGTGGGACAACTTCGTTTAACATTGCGAAAATGATAGAGTATAGTTCACGTACAAAAAGGCCTAATATGGCACTATTTTGATTATAGGGCGCGGAATCGGCTTTCGTAAAGTGCGGGGGCCTTAATATTCTACACCCACACGACCAATAGAGGTGGGGGGTGCACGCCGGAATCGTTGGATTCCCTTCTATGTCTGTTATCTCTATTCTTGAGCATACATGTTTATTTATATACCCATTCATGCATAGTAGGGTAGATACATGTGGAACTTGGTTTGACTTCATTTAAATGCTTCTAACGTAGTTGAACATAGCGGATGATAGAACCAAATTGGACATGTGTGATCGGACCCTCAAGTTGTGTGAATGTGAGGTTGGACTTGGACAATAGAAAACAATGGTGACATTGACATAGAAACAAGATTGGCATTGAGAGATGAACCGTTAAACATAGTTTAACCAATTATGACATCGTCAAAGGTAAAGCCTTGAGAGTGGCAAGAATGAATAGGTAGAGACCTATCGTGACATTGGCATTGTGACTAGTGGCTATGAGTCCTCAAGTTGAGGATTAGATCGATACTCACATTTCGTCTTGGCTTGAGGGAGGTCGCTCCCCCTCGAGCGGTGCGCTCCGGAGTTGGTCACCACTGGGCGTGGTAAAGTCCCACCAGTTGACGGTCCCTAGGGAGGTTCGAGTCCCCCGCTATTAAGGGATTTTGAATGGTGAGTTATTGGGGTTAACAAGGTTAACCGGTAAGATTGGGTAAGAGCCGATGCTTCTTTGAGATTTGAGCATGCATGCATTTTCTATTATTGCATCGAGTATATATATATCCACTGACATTCTTTTGCAGGCATGGTATTAGATGCATTAGCATTGGTTACCTCTCTTTTCCTTTGTAATACTTATGCCTGGATGGACCTAGTGGGTAAGTCGGCGAGGTCGGTTGCCGAGCCCACTGGGAACTTTGTTTAGTTCTCACACCACTAACCCTACAGGTCCTAGCACGAGCGGGGCGACGGAGGACCGAGGCAAGGGTTTGGCGCCGTAGGTAGCGGCCACCGGGACTTTATACATTTTGTAGTCATTCCCTCTTGTTATACATGTATCAACTTTATTTTGTTGATTTAGGAATGAAAAGTGTAAACAATCATGTATTTGGTGGATGACTAAATGTAAAAAGATATGATGCAAGAATGTAATAGATTTACTTGAATTTGGTTTAAATACTAATCAAATATCATGTATGTTGCTTAATTAGCTTAGAGCTTTCGCTTTCATTGTTGCTTGCCCTCGTGCAAGCCTTGTATTATATATGCAAATCTCTTGTTGATTGCCTATTTATATATGTTGTTAGAGCCTTGGGCGGAAAGGGGAGGCTCTGTCCGTTCGGCGTCTGTTGACGTGATCCGAACCCGACCAAATTGGCGGGGATTGGGGCGTGACAGAGCATATTGATCAGATGCATGTCATTGAGTCCGTGCAGCCTGAGATGGAGCATGACATACATATTCAAGGACGGAGTCGAGGATGCGGTCGTGGACGCGGACGTGGACGTGGCAGGGAACGAGGGCGAGAGCATAGGAGGGGGATGGAGGGGACTTGATGTTTTTTATTATTTTTGAGATTCTTATGTATATTTGATATTTCAGATCTTTCTACATTGATTTTTTATAGTATTATCTAAATTTATTCATATTGAAATGTGTTGATATTGGTATAGCTCATTTTATATGCTTAAAGTGTGGTTGAAGTTGGTATAGATGATTTTATGTATTTATTTCTGTAATTAAAGTGCTTGAAAAAATTACTTCTTTGTATAATATGGAAATTTTGCAAAGTTGCTGCTGCCTTGTTGTAGTACAGCTTGAATGCGGTAAACCATTCACCGCATATAAATGCGGTGAATCGTTCACCGCTTATAAATGCGGTGAATCGTTCACCGCTTTTAAAAGTGATTTCTCAGCTTTCTCGCAGGCGGGGGAACACCATGAAGGTGGTGAATGGTTCATCGCCTTCATAGGATTTTTAAATCTTATGAAAGCAGTGAACCATTTACCGCTTTCACACGAAAGCGGTATATGGTTCACCGCTTTTAAAGTCTCTCGCCAGGTCACTGCCCACGTGGCAGTTTTGAGCCTATTTTCGCAATACAAATTTCAGAGGCCTATTTTTAAAATAAAAGTGTTGGAGGAGACTAGTTGGGTAAAAAACCCATTTGAGGCATATTCTGGATATGAAAGGAAAAAAATTTTGATATGCTCCGAATTCGTCCCATCATAATCATAATTTGTTCTAAATCCGTCCCGCCATAATTCGTTCCGACTCTATCTCAAAAATTATTTATGTTTAAAAAATTTATCCCTAAAAAATAATATATTTGTAAAAAAACTATAAATAAGTTGGTGCTCCCACTTCTCAAGTTGGTGTTGTAATTCTAGTAGACTTTTATTTTAATGTACACGTATTTAAAATTTTTTAACTTTTTTGTAAATTATGATTGGTATCTTTGATTTCTGTAGTTGATGTTGTTAATTACATATAACTTGATAATATTATCCATTATCCATTATCCATTATTATTACAAAATTACTATTTTATATTTATAAAATATCTATCTATAAATCTATAAACATCTATAAACATAGATTAATCTCCAATATTTTTGGTTAAGGTGGTACAATCTATAAACATATATTAATCCCTAGGCTTCGTTTGGTTCGGGAATTAGTAGGAACTAATTATACCGGTGATAGGTACTATAGCACACTGTACCTTTGCAAATTGCGAGGTTCGAGTGTTTGGACAGTGTCCTGAGCTTTTCCAGACTTTCTGCTGGGTCGTTGACAGTGTTCCGACCTATGGCTCGTATCTCGAGAATTGTGGTTTAAAGCTGTGTACCAAAATCCGAAAAATCAGATTCTTGGCCAACTCTCGGGTAGCTTTCAGGGGGTCTTGTATCGGTACAAGGTTGGTGGTTGTAACGGTACAAGGTTGATGGTTGTACCGGTACAGCTACCGTGCTTGTACCGGTACAGAGCTGCGGAACCCCCCCAACCCGAGCCTCGGGTTGAAGCTTTTCGTAGGGCTTGTACCGGTACAAGGGCCTGTGTATCGGTACAAGGTGGCAGAATTTGAGCAGTTTGAACTGCATGTTTTGCGATTGTGGGTCTCTTATATCAGCACCCACGCCCCTAGGGCTCTCCTCTGAGCTGAGAAGGGTGGAGAACAAGGTAAGTGAGGCCCTCTCTTCCCCTCCTTTGTTTTGATCTCCATTTTGGATGGATTTTGGTGGATTGATCCTTCTCTTTTCCTTTTTTTGGCTTTTCCACCATTGTTGAAGCTTGGAGCTTGGTCTTGGTGGATTGTTGAGGGAAGATCTTGGGACTTGGAGAGTTTAGAACATATATTGAAGCTTTTAAGATGTAAACAACTTATTCTCTCCCTCTAGAATTGAATTTTATTGATGGTTTTGAGATGAAACCCTAAAATGAGATTTTAGGGCTTATTTTGGGCATTTTGAATCTAAGGCTTTTGGAGCTAAATTAATTGGATTAGAATCTTCCTTTGGGTTGGATTGGAAGGATTCTAGCTCTCTTTAGGTGCTTGAGGGAGATTTTCTACACATTAGGTGAGTTTTAGCCCTTTTGCCTTGTTGGTTAATGTTTGATTTTATAGTTGATCGTAATGCCCGTGTATCTCTTCGCTCAATACTTTTGGGGTATTTTGAGACTCGGGAACAACTTCGTTCAGCGAAACGAGGCACTACGCGACAGTTCGGTGGGTTTGACCTAGCCTATAATATGAGAAATTCTCATATGTGGTGATATATGTTTCGTAAATTGGAAAAGGATGCATGTTCATACTAAATGTATTTATTATGATTTTTAGAAGGCTAAATTACAGAAAACCTCCCTGTAATAACCCGCTTTTTCACTTTCCCACCCTGACATTTAAAAACCTACACTTTGCCCCCTTGTAAAATGAAAAATGTGCACTTCACCCCTACCGTTAGGGTTCCGTTAGGGGTTCTGTTAAAAAATATTTTTTTATACCGAAAATACCCCTCTGCCTCTTCTCTGATGCTTCGCTCCCTCCGGCTCGCCGCTTCGCCGCCTCGCCACCTCGCCGTCCTCCACTGCTTCGCCCTCGCCCACATCCCTTTCGTCCTCCTCCGCCACCTCGCCTTCGCCCTCGTTGTCCCTACCTACCTCTCCATCAACACCCATCTTAGTATCCTCCCTACTGTCGCCGAAATCGATGGGCGGCGACGGTGTAGGAGGAGAAGGGGAGCAGGTGGAGAAGAAATTGGAGAGGAATCATGGCCGATTGAGGTGGAAATAGCGGCGGATCGAAGGGGCGGCTGAGGAAGCTCAGGAAGAAGACAACAATGGCGAGGGGCAAAATGGTCATTTTACACACCGTGACCTCCCTGTGAACATTTTTTATTTTACAAGGGGGCAAAGTGTAGGTTTTTAAATGTCTGGGGGGGAAAGTGAAAAAGCGGGTTATTACAGGGAGGTTTTCTGTAATTTAGCCTTTTTAGAATGCTTAAAATGCTTACGTTACATGTAATGAAATTTTGGATCTCTATGTAGTAGAGAATAGCATATGAAGCTTATGCGGGATTTTTTTGGCATTCTTATGTTGGATCATGTTCCTTAGTGTAAAAAGAGCTTTGATTCATGCATTTAAACCTAAGTTTAATTGAGTCATGAAAGATAACTAATATGCCATAAAGAGGCACCGAACTTGAATGTTATGTGATTTAGAGAGCTAATGTCATCAAGCGGCATTGAACTCGGGACATGGGTGAACCTAGTGGATAGGGTCATTGAGGAATGTGGAACATGCTTAAATATTGAATGTCTAAGTGTCATAAGTCTAAGTGTCATAAAGGGGCACTAGACCTAGAGAACATTGGAACTTCATTTTGTGATTTAGAACTAGATCTTCGGGATGCTAGTGACTATACCATGTTAGAGACATGATGAGTGGATACGTGAGACGTTAACTATGCTTGCTTGCCATTTGTGCTCATTCGCACATGCTTGTGAGGGTCGCTCCCTACAAGCCGGCACTCCGGAGTTAGCCTACGCGACTTATGTTCGCTCGTGCGGTATTGAGAAGCCTACGGGGTCGAGTGGGACAGACACATTCCAAGAGTAGGAATGTCGGGCTACCACAGGCACTTAGGCGGCACAAGCTGGACTACCTTGGGTAGGCCCTTAATTGGAAATGAAAATCGACACAGTGTTGAGTGTGTTATAATCACTACTAGATAGAGATTAGTAGTTGGATTACTTGGACTTGCTTCTAGCATAGTTTTGGACACTTGAGTACACATACTTACATGTAGTATGCTAGGAGATGTTGCTTATTGCATTCTTATATACATTGTTGCCATGATAAAGCATGATCCTTATAACTTCATAAGTGAACTGTGATACTTACTTATAGCCATGTAGAGACATATTGGTTATGACAAAGTAAAGGTGCATTATTTTTTAAAACCATGTTTAATTGCAATATAGTAGCTTAGCATTTTAATTATGCTCTCATAAATACAGTTTATTCGTTATTATTGCTCTTTCTGACTTACCCTTTTCTTTTGGGGCCTAGTGGTGCATTGAGCTGAGGTTAGTAATTGCCCACTAGGAACTATAAATTATAGTTCTCACGCCCTCTGTTTTATGTTTTCTTTCAGGGCCTTCCACGCCGAGAGAAGTTAGGGACCGTGGGAAGGGCGTTGCTTCGAGCTAGCTCTTCAGCGAGTGACGAGTTCTAGGTGGTCTACCTCTCGATGTATTTTATTTTTAAGAGGTTGAGAGCTGTACCAGTGTACTAGAGACCACCATTTTGTGTACCTTTTTGGGACAGATATTGTATTACCTTATATTTTACTTTTATTGTCATAGTATTATCCTTTTACCTTGTCGTAGATGATAGATCTATTTATTCTATGATATCTCTAAATATTATTTTTCTTCGGTTTATTTTCGCTGTTGATGTAGACGCCTTATATGTGTTGACATATGGCAGGTCTGGGCACGCTACCGGGAGGGCCTCTGCCGGTCCCGGGGCGTGATAGATTAGTTTGGTATCAGAGCCTAGAGTTGAGTCTTAGTGGACCTAGCAAACCTTAGGCCGGTTGGACTATAGGAATTAGGCTCGTGAGAGACGAGGTCTAATTGACTTGTGAGCGAAAGTATTATGATTAGGTTTTATGACAACTCTAAAAAGTTAGAGTTTGATCGGAGTGTATGGCTACTAACTTCGCGGAGGGTTACGTTGGCGGCCGACAACGTAACATCGGGAGTTAGTAGTGGAGGACACTTTCTTACTTTCGCATGATTTGGGTTTTATCTATTTGAGTAGGGATGCGGTAGCGTGAGTTATTAACTTGCGCTTTTATGTTTTGTAGTGACGATGCCGATTACACGCTCCCAGTCGGCCGGGGCGGATGATGCGGCACACCCCGAGGAGGTCGAGACCTCCGCTACTTCCGGATCTAGCGAAGTCCGTGACTTGAGGACCCAGCTCGCGGTCCTCACTGATCTGTTGGCGCAGCAGACGGCAGTGGCGCAGTGGCAGGCTGAGGTGGCTCAGCGTCAGGAGGCGCGGATGAAGCATCTTGAGGACCTCCTACTTCAGCAAGCTGCAGCTTCGAGGGAGACCCAGGTTCCCACACCGCCAGCACCCGTGGTGTACGTCACACCGAGGGCGTAGTCCCTCGCGCCCAGTTCTTCACGTGCGGCACCGGCGACCGCACCTCGGGAGGAGGTGGCTGCGGCACTACCTGTTCAGAGACCGGTGACAGGGGCAGCATTCCCCGTGATGGCCGAGGGAGCAGAGCGGGATCGACTTATGGAGCGCCTCAGCGAGTTTAGGAGGTGCAGCCCGAGGACATTCGATGGCGAGAACGTCGACCACTGGATTGTTGAGAAGTGGTTGCTACACATGGAGAAGCTGTTTCGAGATACCTTTGTGGAGGAGCGGGACAGAGTTTGGCTCGCCACACACTTTCTGGACGGCGAGGCCTACCGTTGGTGGTTGGATATCCAGGACAACCCCAACACCGACTTGGCAGCGATTACTTGGACTAGGTTCAAGGAGCTTCTTCTGGCGCACCACTTTCCTACCAGCGTCAAGAGGAAGATGGAGCAGGATTTGCGCAGCTTGCGCCAGGATGATCGGTCAGTGGCTGAGTACGAGAGGGAGTTCTCCCGGATACTACACTGTGTACCGTTCGTTGTGAGGGACGACGAGGACAAGGCCCGCATCTTTGAGCGCGGCTTGCGGCCTTCTATTTTTCGGTTGGTGCAGTCTTCCAACCTCCAGACTTACCGGGAGGTTGTGGATCGAGCCTTGATTGTGGAGGCAGGAGCGGCGGATCTGCAGGAGCGTCGCGAGAGCTTGGAGAAAGGGAAGGGCAAGAGACCCGCGGCTGAGGGTGCGAGCCAGACGCACTCACGGAGGCCGCCGAGGCATCCCAGGAGCAGGAGCCAGTCGCGAGGACGTGGCCAGTCTACTCAGCGAGGAGGACCCGAGCGTCGTCAGGCCCCCCGCTGCGTGATCTGTGGCGGTCCTCATTACCCGCGGCAGTGTTCACGCAGCCGGGGTAGGTGCTTCTTGTGTGGCCAGGAGGGCCACTTCCAGTCGGACTGTCCGAGGGGCCCAGCGCCAGCGCCATCTTCGGCATCCGCACCAGCATCTCCCGGTCCCAGCCAGGGGACGTCTTCTGCGCATCACCAGGCCGGTCGGCCACCTGTCCAGCGGCTGACGGAGGGGTCACGACAGGCCCCGAGCGGGCGCATGTACGCGGCCCAGACTGAGGAGGCGGCGGCAGCCGAGAATGTGGTCGCAGGTATCATTTTACTTTATGGTATTCGAGTTAGAGCATTGTTTGATACCGGTGCATCGTATTCATTTATAGACCGGCTGTTTGCCGAGTTGCATGGCATCCCACTTATATCTTTGTTGCACCCGGGCCGAGTTGTTGTAACCGACCATTCTTTGGACATTCAGGAGTTTTGCCCCAGTTGCCCTGTTCGGGTTGGAGATTGGATCATGCCGCGGACTTGCTAGTGTTACATAAACTCGGGGAGTTTGATGTTGTGTTGGGCATGGATTGGTTGACCAAGTACTTTGCCACCATTGATTGCAAGAATCGAACGGTGACATTTAGAGAGCCGGGGCAGGCGGAGGTTGTGTACCGAGGATGCCAGAGTTCGCTGTTTGCGATGACGATTAGCTCTTCTCGAACTCGGCAGTTGATTAGTAGAGGCTGTGTGGCCTACTTGGCTACTATTGTGTTGAGGGGTGATGATGATGCCCCCAGGATTGAGGATATCCCCGTAGTGCGGGAGTTTTGAGATATGTTCCCAGCTGAGCTTCCGGGCATGCCACCGGATAGGGAGATTGAGTTTGTAGTAGATCTCGTTCCCGGGACCACTCCAATCTCAAAGGCGCCCTATAGGATGGCACCAGCAGAATTGAAGGAGCTGAAGGCACAGTTGCAGGATCTTCTGGACAACGGTTTTGTGCGATCGAGTGTGTCACCTTGGGGAGCACCGGTCCTATTTGTTAAGAAAAAGGATGGATCACTTCGCTTGTGCGTGAACTATCGTGAACTTAACAAAGTCACGATCAAGAATAAATATCCATTGCCGAGGATCGACGATCTATTTGATCAGCTCCAGGGATCTTGTGTATATTCCAAGATTGACTTGCAGTCGGGATATCACCAGTTGAAAATCAAGCCTGAGGATGTGTCGAAGGCGGCTTTTAGAACACGGTATGGACATTATGAGTTTACTGTGATGCCGTTTGGGCTTACCAATGCCCCGGCAACTTTCATGGATCTTATGAACCGTGTGTTTAAGCCTTATCTAGACAGGTTCGTCGTGGTGTTCATCGACGACATCTTAGTGTATTCCCGGAGTGATGCGGATCACGAGGAGCATTTAAGACTTGTACTTCAAGTGCTTCGGGAAAAGAAACTCTACCCCTAGTTGAAGAAGCGTGAATTTTGGCTTAGAGAGATGGCGTTTTTGGGCCATTTGATTTCAGGATCAGGCATAGCCGTGGACCTGAGAAAAATTGAAGCTATCAAGGATTGGCCAAGGCCGACGAGTGTCACGGAGATTCGGAGCTTTCTTGGCTTGGCCGGCTACTACCGACGGTTTGTTGAGGGATTTGCAAAGTTATCTACTCCCCTCACGAGGCTCACGCATAAGGGCACCAAGTTCATTTGGAATGATGCGTGCGAAAGGAGCTTCCAAGAGTTGAAGCAGAGATTGACAACCGCCCCGATCCTAACCTTGCGAGTTACTGGAGCAGGGTATGTGATTTATAGCGATGCTTCCTTTAATGGATTGGGATGTGTTTTGATGCAGGACGGGAAGGTGATCGCGTATGCTTCTCGCCAACTAAAGGATTATGAAGATTGATTAGAAAACAATCCTACTCTACGACTTGAGTTGGCGCCAGTGGTCTTTGCATTGAAGCTATGGCGCACACTAGTTCTTATGACGGCGAGCATGAAGTGTAAACGAATCTACAAAAGCTCGAAGTAATTTATCACTCAAAGTAGTTAAACTTGAGCAGCGCAGATGATGGAGCTACTTCAAGGATATGATCGACGAAATCTATACCACCTCCCCGGCAAGGCAGACGTGTTGGCTGATGCGCTAAGAGGAAATTCGATCGAAAAACTTAAACGGATGTGTGGTGACTCAACCGCTGTTGGATCGAGCAGATAAGCGTTTGAGGAGGGGTGCCTCCTACACAAGCCTGAGGCTGATGACCTTAGTGTGCAACCACAACTTATGTAAAGATTTTTAGAAAAGGCAAACTTCCATGGGGATGTTGCAAAGATTCATCAAGAAAAGGTTAATGGTGCACACGTGATTCACTTTGGTACGTATGGATTGATGCATTCCGCGAACGTTGTGTGTACTGCAACATTGGGTATAAGAGGAACATTCTTCATGAAGCACAACCGATCACCGTACTACACCGGAGCACCAAGATGTACAAGACTTGAAGTTGCTTTATTGTCGGCCGACGGATAAGAAGGATGTTTGTTAGTTTGTTCTAATGATGTTTAACTTTGCCAGCACAGGTAAAAGCTGAGCACCGAGTTCCTTGCGGGAAAGATGCAAGTCCTATTCATTCCAGTGTGGAATGAGAGAAGATCACTATCGATTCGTGAATTATTGCCTATTCGCTCACAGCCGGGAATGAACGCTATTTTCGTATCTAGATAGGCGACCGAAAAATCGCACCATTCATACCTCTATTTCCCACTACTTTGTATGGTGAGAGGACTTCGCACAGGTTTATTTGATGAGCATTGTGGCAATTGAAAACGAGGTAACCTACTCTATAGTATCAGATCGAGATCCCCGTTTTGTATCCCACTTCTTGAGAGCTTAACAGATGCTTTGGGTACGCGCTTGACTTCACACTGCTTTCCACCCCAGAGTGATGGCAGTCGAGCGTACTATAACAGACCTCTAGAGACCTATGCTCGAGACCTGCTATTGACCTTCCATGGAGGATTATGTCGAGCAATCTACCTATGCAGAGTTTGTCTTATAACAACATTATCAACAAGTAATCAAGATGCACCATCGAGGCACATT